>NC_056732.1:320026875-320352708 GCF_019279795.1 Protopterus annectens | reverse complement strand
CTTCGTGTTTCACTGTTGCAGTCATTACATTTAGGCAGATTTCCAAAGCTATGGTAGGGTGGAAGAAATTATACAGCATTAGAAGCAGCTATAAGGCCCTGCAGGACAGCAGTGGCAAAGCCAGCTCTGGATTTAGAGAAGAAAGGTAAATGGTAATGTTTGGTGAACGTATGAACTGAGCTCCAGGTAGCAGCTTCTAGAATGTCTCTGGTAGGAACACCTCTGAAAAAGGCTGTAGAAGTAGATGCAGCCCTGGTGGAATGAGAACTGATCCCCTGGGGGATAGTTTTACCATGGTGCATATAGCAGAAACTAATACAATGGCTTATCCATTTGGAAATAGTCTGCTTTGAAATAGCCTTTCCCTCTGCCCCTGCAGCAAATGCCACCAGTAGTTGTTCAGATTTTCTTTGAGATTTTGTCCTGTTTAAGTAAAATCTAAGTTGTCTGTGTACATCCAATGAATGCAGAATCCATTCCCCCTTGCTCTGTGGATTGGGAAAGAAAGCTGGCAAATGAATGGTCTGATTAACAGCCACACTGGATACCACCTTAGGTATGAAGGATGGATTGGTCTTGAGAGACACCCTGTCCGCATGAAAAATTATGAAAGGCTCCACTGCCATAAGAGCCTGTAATTCTGAAATCCTTCTAGCTGAAGTGACTGCTAAAAAGAAAGCTGTTTTCCAGGACAGAAAATTTTAAGTCTGCATTAGCAGCTGTCGTGAAAGGAGGGAGAGTGAGTTTTTCCAATACAAAATTGAGGTCCCAGGCAGGGGTTGGAGCTCTCCTGGGTGGTCTTTTAAGTTTTTGGCCCCTCTGAGAGACTGCTTTAGCAGAGGATGAGAGAAGAGGGGAGGTTCTGTGTTGTAATGAGCGGAAATAGCTGAGGCATGGATTTCTATGGAAGAAAAGGACAGGCCCTTGTGAAGCATCTCAGTTAAGTATTGTAAAATCTGAGGAATATTGGGCACTACTGTGCTTATCCCTTGTGATTGATTTTAAGCACTGAATCTTTTCCATTTGTCAGCATAACATTTTCCAGTACTAGGCCTTCTTGCCTCCAAAATGACATCCAGCACAGGTTTGCTGAGGGATGCTAAGGGTGAATTTAGGTGATTAGCCACGCTGCAAGATTCAAAGTTTGGAGCTGTGTGCAGAATTTGGATGTTCTGCTGAGACAGTAAGTAAGGTGTGTGAGGCAGGTGCCACGGCATAGGATGTGACACATTGCGCAGGAGTGGGTACCAGTGTTAGTGAGGCCAGTCTGGAGCAATCAGAATCATTTTTGGTTTGTCCTAACAGATTTTTAGTAGAACTTTGGAGAGCAGAGGCAAAGAGGAAAAAGCACAGACTGATAGGTTTTTCCAGCTGAAGGATAGAGCATCCAATTTTAAGGATTTTTTGTGATGAGTTCTTGTGCAGAATTTGTCCAACTGATAGTTCTGGGGTGAGGCAAAAAGATCTATGTCTGGACTCCCCCATTTGCGTGTCAACATGTTGAAAGTCTGTGGTTCCAGTTTCCATTCGTGTGGGTCCATGAGATTTCTGCTTAGTTCGGCTGCCAGAGTATTCAGCTTTCCTGGCAGGAATTGAGCTTGCAGTTGTATTTGATAGGTCAAGGCCGTGTTCCACAATGCCAGGGCTAGTCTGCAAAGGGGGTAGGAGTGTGTGCCCCCCTGCTTGTTTATGTACCACATAACTGTGGTGTTGTCTGTCTTTATCATTAATTGTCCTGTATGAAGGTAGTCCTTGAAGGCTGTCAGTGCATTCTGTACAGCTAGCATTTCTTTTTCATTGATATGAAGGTGCATTTGAATTGGGCTCCATTTGCCCTGAATGCACTTCACTGCCAGATGAGCCCCCCCAATCATAGTCTGATGCATCTGTAGTTAGGATTTGGGAGACAGGGAGTGGAGTGAATGGCAGTCCCTTGTTTTGGTGGCAGGCCTCTGCCCACCATATGAAATCTAGTTGCAGGCAAGGTATGATATGAATCATTGTTTCCAGGCTGTGACATTGTTGACTCCATAAGCTTTCTAAGTACCACTGAAGTTTCCTCATATGCAGTCTTGCATATGGAATTAGAAGAATGCAGGAGGCCATGAACCCCAAGGCTTGCAGAGTTTGTCTTTCAGATACCAGCGTTTTCGTAATCACCTGTTTGAAGTAAGTTACCAAATGAATTTGCTTTTCTGACGTAAGGTAAGCCATCTGGGCAGTTATATTTAAGCTTGCAACCAAGAATGTAATTTTTTGAGAGGGTAGCAGTTGTGATTTCTTTTCGTTTATAGTGCACCCTAGACAAATTAGAACCCTTTTTACAAACGCCAGATGTTTTAGAAGAATGTCCCTGTTTTCTGCCTGAATTAGACAACCGTCCAGCTATGGATATATTTAAATATGTTTTGCCTGCAAAATGCAATTACTGGAGTCAGGCACTTTGTGGAGACCCTGGGCGCAGTAGATAAGCCAAAGGGCAGTGCAGAGAACTGGTAATGCAAGTAGCCTGCTTTGAAGTGGAGGCATCTTCTGCAAGATTTCCTGATTGAGATATGCAGGTAAGCCTGTTTTAAGTCTAGAGTTACCAACCAGCATCTTTGCCTAGCATGGGAAGTAACTGTTGAAGAGTCAGCATCTTGAACTTTGGAATGTCCAGAAATGTCTTTAGAGTAGATAAGTCCAGAATTGGACGCCATGATTTGTCTTTTCTGGGTACCAGAAAAAGTTTTGAATAGAAACCTTGTCCCTTTTCCTCTTCTGGTACTGGTTGAATAGCCCCCATGTTCATGAGGGACAGTACTTGTTTCTGGGCCTCTGACCACTGATTTGGGGGCAGGTCTGGCCATCAGTTTGGGATTGGCAACGTGTGAAAATGAAATCTGTATTCCTGGGATACTATATTTAAAACCCATTTGTCCTGGGTTATAAGTTGCCAGTTTCTTGCATGAAGAGCCAGTTTTATCCCCAAAGGGACGGCTAAAAGGTTAAGTGCTTGGTAAGTGTAAAGGGAAGTCATTGAGGCTGCTTACCACAGGGAGGTGTCTTGTTGTTTCCAGATTTGGAGGAGGAGACACCCCATTGTTTTGTTCTAAAAGTCTCTTGTGACTGAAACCTGGAGCCTTTGGAATGTCTTGTAAGAAATCTTTCACAGTTTGCATAGATTTAGCTTTATCTTCCATCTTTTTTAAAACTTCTTCAGCCTTATTGCCAAAGAGACGGCCCTGTTGTAAAGCAGCATCAAACAATTTTGCTTTAACATAGTCAGGTAGAGTTTGCTCTTTGAGCCAAGCATGCCTTCTTAGCACAGACCCGGTTACAGCAGCTCTGCAAGAGGCTTCCAAAGAATCAAAACTGCATTGCAAAGTATGTTTTCCAACTTGTTCAGCTGAATGTAATAGATCAAGTAAATCTTTATTTTCCACACAGTCAGAAATTAACATCATTTTCTGTTTAAGTAGTCCCATGATATGCTGTTGATATTTTAGGATATGAAATTGACAGTTTAAAGCCCTGATTGCCAAGGTTGCAGAAGGGTAAACCTTCTTACCCATCTATCCAGCGCCCTGGAATCTCTATCAGAAGGGGTAGGATTTTTAGCAGTAAAAGCCGTAATACTCTTGGGACCCTGAGAAATGGTTTCAGGATCTGCAATAGGATTTTTAAAAAGGAACTTGTGGGACTCAGGGACTCTGCAGTATCTGTCAGGTTTTCTGGGAGCAAGAGGCAGGGAATCAGGGGTGCAACTAGATTCCAAATAAGCGTCATCAACAATGTCTAGTACAGGAGGAATAGCTAAAGGCCTATGCTGAGGTAGTAAAAGGAAATCCCTAAGCCTCTTTTTTTAATCAGAAAAATCCTGGTTTTCCCAGTGGAAATGTTCCCTTAGAGTATGTAAGGTTTCCCCAATAGGTAGGCAATATATATTGCTATATAAAAATGTACTTATAAAAATAAAACAAAGCCTTCAGGCACAAGCAAATACACCACAGAGGTTGTATAGGATAGAAAGGAATAGATAAGTCCAGCTAGTTCAGAGAGGATGGAGGGAGGGTAACCTGAACTGCAGCAGGGTGAACACTCGAACATCTACATTTATGGTAGGTACAAAAATGTACTATGTTCATCGTGTTACCCTGCTGCAGTCATCACACTTGGGTTGAATCCCAAAGCTAAGGATGGGTGGTGGAGTTAAACAGGGTTAGAAGGAGCTAGTAGGCCCTGCAAAACTGCAGTGGCAAAACCAGCTCTAGTCTTAGAATATAGAGGTAAGTGATAGTGTTTGGTGAAGGTGTGCACTGAACTCCAAGTTGCAGCTTCCAGAATATCCTTGGTTGGCACCCCCCTGAGAAAGGCTGCTGATGTAGCTGTAGCCCTGGTGGAGTGGGACCTAATGTTAGCAGGTACCGGTTTCCCATGATGCGTGTAGCAGAAACGTATGCAATGTCCTATCCATTTTGAAATGGTCTGTTTTGAGATAGCTTTTCCTTGTGATCCTGCAGCATAGGCTACAAAGAGCTGGTCAGATTTTCTGAAAGCCTTAGTTTTATCCAAGTAGTAACGTAATTGCCTGTGAATGTCCAAAGAGTGCAGGAGTCTTTCTCCTTTGTTCTGGAGATATGGGAAAAAGGTGGGCAAATGAATGGTTTGGTTTAGGGCCACACTGGATATCACCTTTGGCATAAAGGAAGGGTTAGTTCGTAGAGAGACTCTGTCTTGATGAAAAATGAGGAAAGGCTCCACTGCCATTAGTGCCTGTAGCTCTGAGACTCTTCTAGCTGAAGTTATTGCTAGTAGCAGGGCAGTTTTCCATGAAAGAAATTTTAAATCAGCTGGAAAAGCTGTTTCAAAGTGCGGCAGTGTAAGCTTTTCCAGAACAAAGTTGAGATCCCAAGTAGGTGTTGGTGCTCTCCTGGGCGGTCTTATGTTCTTAGCCCCTCTGAGGTACTGTCTCAGGAGTGGATGTGAAAATAAAGGAGGATCCGTGTTGTAATGAGCTGAAATTGCTGAGGTGTGGATCTTAATACATGAAAAGGAAAGCCCTTTATGCAACATCTCAGTTAAATATTGTAGAATCTGAAGAATGTTTGGATCAAGGGGATTTTGGCCTTTAGCCTGGTTTCAGGCGCAAAATCTTTTCCATTTGTCTGAATAGGTTTTCCTGGTGCTGGGCCTCCTG
This sequence comes from Protopterus annectens, assembly GCF_019279795.1. Taxonomy (NCBI): domain Eukaryota; kingdom Metazoa; phylum Chordata; order Ceratodontiformes; family Protopteridae; genus Protopterus; species Protopterus annectens. Next base: position 320,347,529 of record NC_056732.1, on the reverse strand, counting down.
GCCTCCAGAATGACATCCATAACAGCTTTGGATAGAGGTGTTGGCTGGTTGTTTAGGTAATTTGCCATGCAGCCAGGTTTAAAGTCTTGAGCTGGCTGTGTAGAATCTGATTGTCTCGCTGGGTGAGCAGGCGAGGAACTTTTAAAATCCATGGTGGGCCGTGGGCCATGTTCCTTAGAATTGGATACCAGTGCTGGCGTGGCCAGTCTAGTGCAATGAGTATCATTTGTGGCCTCTCTAATCTGACTTTCAGCAGTACCTTTGCTAGAAGAGGCAGTGGAGGAAAGGCATACACTGTTAATGTTTTCCAACTGAATGAGAGGGCGTCCACTTTCCAAGCTTGTGGATGGAATGTCCTTGTGCAAAATTTTTGAAGTTGGTAGTTTTCGGGGTTGGCAAACAGATCTATGTCTGGGCGTCCCCATTTTTGAGTTATCATTGCAAATACTTGCAGATCTAGTTTCCACTCGTGGGGATCCATGATGTTTCTGCTTAGGTCGTTTGCCAATGTGTTTTTCTTTCCTGGCAGGAATTGTGCTTGTAACTGAACTTGTTAAGACAGTGTTGTGTTCCACAAGGTCATTGCTTGCCTGCATAGAGGGTAGGAATGTGTGCCCCCTTGCTTGCTTATGTATCACATTACTGTGGTATAGTCCGTCTTTATTATTATTTGTACTGGGTGTAAGAGGTCCTTGAAAGCTGTTAGGGCATTCTGTACTGCTAGCATTTCTTTTTGATTGATAGGCAGATGCCTTTGATCTGTAGTCTATTTGCCCTGAATGCACTGTCCTGCCATGTGTGCTCCCCAGGCATAGTCCGATGCATCTGTTGTCATAGTTTGCCTGGCTGTGGGTAAGGTGAAAGGCTGACCCTTGTTGAGGTGACATACCTGTGCCCACCATAGAAGCTCCTGTTGAAGGCAGGGAATGAGTGGTATCATTGTTTCCAAGCTGTGGCTGTGCTGAGTCCATACTCTTTTCAGGTATCATTGTAATTTCCTCATATGCAGTTTTGCAAATGGTATTAGTAGTATGCAAGATGCCATGAATCCCAAGGCTTGCAGAATTTTTCTTGCAGGGAGTTGGGTCTTTGTTGCCATTATTTTGAAGTATTGAGTCAGCTGTTGTTGCTTGTCTGGCGTGAGATAAGCCATCTGGGCTGTTGTATTCAAGCTGGCACCCAGGAATATTATGTTTTGTGAGGGCACTAGTTTTGATTTCTTTTCATTTACTGTGTACCCTAGGCAACTTAGAAGGTGTTTGACAAATGCCAGATGCTTTAAAAGAATGTCCTTGCTTTCTGCTTGAATAAGGCAGTCGTCCAGGTATGGGTATATTTGAATTCCTCTTTGTCTGCAGTATGCAATTACTGGTGCCAGGCATTTTGTGAAGACCCTGGGCGCAGTAGATAAGCCAAAGGGCAGTGCAGAGAATTGATAATGGGTTGAACCTGCAATGAAGCGGAGGTATCTTCTGCAATTTTGCCTGACAGGGACATGCAGGTATGCCTCCTTGAGGTCCAACGTTACTAGCCAGGCATTCTTGCCCAGCATGGGAAGAAGCTGCTGTAGTGTTAGCATCTTGAATTTTGGTACTTGTAGATAGGTGTTCAGAACTGAAAGATCCAGAATGGGTCTCCATGCTTTGTCTTTTCTTGGGACTAGAAAGAGTCTTGAGTAAAATCCTTGTTCTTGCTCCTGTGTAGGTACCTGTTGAATGGCTCTCATGTCCATGAGAGCTGTAATTTGTTTTTGTGCCTCTGCCCATTGATTTGGTGGCAGGTTTGACATTCCTTTTATCCCTGGCAAGGCATGAAAGTGGAATCTGTATCCTTGTGAGACAATGTTTAGGACCCATTTGTTGTTTGTGATGATGTGCCAGTTGTCTGCAAAAAGTGCTAATTTTCCTCCCAAGGAAGCTGCCAAGAGAGATTTGCTTGGTAGTTTGAGGAATGAGTCATTGTGTTTGTCTTCTGCTAGCTTGGGGCTTGTCTTGTCCTCCTTTCTGGGTAGCAGTACCCCATTGGCGAGGTTTGTAAGGGCCTTGTGACTGACCTCTGCCCCTTGGGCGTCTGTATTTGCCCCTCTGTGATCTGTCAGAAGCTGGAAAGGACCAGTTTTTTGTTGGCCAATTTCTGCTGAAACGAGGGGGTTGTACCTGTAAAAAATCCTTGACCGTCTGCATAGACTTTGCCGTATCCTCCATTTTCTTTAAAACCTCTTCTGCTTTGACACCAAATAATACATCCTGCTGTAAAGGTGCATCCAATAATTTTGCTTTAACATGATCAGGTAGGGTTTGTTCTTTTAACCAAGCATGGTTTCAGATTACTTTAAAATATGAATAATCTAACTCACAAAAACCACTATTACAGCTCTGGAGAAGAAAGTACAGTTGTGTACACTTACCATAAAAGTAGATGTACGAGTGTTTTGACTGTTGCAGTCATCACATTTGGGTTATCCCTGCCAGTGTACCGTTGGCCGGCCCAAATACCAGACACTTAGTATTTCTGCATCGGTTGCTGTCGCTTGAGGACTGATGTCAGGTCGTCAGTACTATAAAGTAAGGCAGCCGACACCATTACATCAGTTTTTCTTGCCCTAACCTGTCAGGAGCCCCCAACTAGTAGGCCAGGTTCTGGTGGAAGAACCCCACCAGTGGAAAATAAATACAAATACGTCCCTTGTAAGGAAAGGACAACAAGAAGTTAAAATGGCAATAAAAGCAGAAAGAGAAGAAAGGGGGATGGAGGGAGGGAAACCAGGACTGCAGCAGTGAATACACTCGAACATCTACATTTATGGTAAGTGTACACAACTGTACTATGTTCTTCGTGGTTCACTGTTGCAGTCACATTTGGGTCGATTCCCAAAGCTGAGGAAAAGGGTGGAGGCAGTCAAGGAAACTAGGGACTGGCAAGGATGCCCTGCAAGCCTGCAGTGGCAAAGCCTGCCCTGGATGTGGAGAAGAGAGGCAGGTGGTAATGCTATGTCCAGGTGGCAGCCTCCAGGATGTCCCTGGTGGGGACTCCTCTGAGGAAAACTGCAGAGATGGAGGCTGCTCTGGTGGAGTGTGTCCTGACCACCTTGGGGAGAGGCTTTCCATGCTATTTGTAGCAGAAATGGATGCAGTGTGCTATCCATTTGGAAATGGTTTGTTTGGAGACGGCTTTGCCATCTGCCCCTGTAACAAAGCTAACCAGCAATTGATCAGACTTTCTGGAGAATGTCGTCCTGTCTAGAAGAATCTGAGCTGTCTGTGCACATCTAGAGAGTGTAGAATCCTTTCCCCCTTGTTCTGGGGATTAGGGAAAAAGGTGGGCAAATGAATGGATTGGTTGAGAGCCACAGAGGGCACCACCTTGGGCATGAAGGATGGGTTAGTTCTGTGGGATACCTTGTCTGCATGGAGGATGATGAAGGGCTTCACAGCCATGACTGCTTGCAGCTCAGAGACTCTTCTGGCTGAAGTGATGGCCAGAAGGAATGCTGTCTTCCAGGAGAGAAATTTTAGCTTTACAGAAGCAGCTAGTTCGAAAGGGGGAAGGGTGAGCTTTTCCAATATAAAGTTAAGGTCCCAAGCTATTGTTGGTGCCCTTCTGGGTGGCCTCAAGTTGCTAGCCTCTCTTATGAACTGTCTGATCAAATGGTGTGAGAAAAGGGGCTGCTCAATGGGAAAATGAGCAGAAATAGCACAGGCATAAATTTTTATAGAGGAGAAAGAGAGGCCACTGTGTAGTAAGTCAGCTAAGTAATCCAGGATGAGAGGGAGGGCTGTGCCATATTGGCTCCGTTAACCAAGATACAGCTTCAGAACCTTTTCTATTTATCAGCATAAAGACTTTCTGGTGTTAGGACATCTGGCCTCACGGATAACATCCAGAACCTGTTTACTGAGGTTGGCAGATTGGTTCGGGGTTAGGGAATAGCCAAGCTGCCAAAAGCACAGTTTTGTACCTACCATAAATGTAGATGTTCGAGTGCTAATACAGCTGCAGTCATAACAGATGGGTTCTCCTGCCATCAGGCGGGTCCTCGGTCGGCCGAATTCCAAAGTCTAGGTCCGGCGTCGGTTGTCGTCGCTTCTTCCCTGACGTCAGTGCGACAGAGGTATAAAAGAACCAGCCAACGCCATTTTCTTCAGTTTTTCTTGCCCCAGATGTCAGGTGCCCCAAGAAGGAAGGCAATACATAAATTTGTGTAATAAAGCAATGCCATATAATCAAAATACAGTAGTGCAAGCAAATACATCAAGAATGAATACCCCAATCAGGTTGCATGAGGAGGTGTTAGCCAATAGGCCTGTCCCAAGAGGGGAAGGAGGGAGGGAAAAGTACAGTTTTGTACCTACCATAAATGTAGATGTCCGAACTGGATAGCATCTGCAGTCATAACAAATGGGTTGTCCTGTCGTCAGGCAGCCCTTCGGTCGGCCGGATTCCAAAGTCCGGGTCCGGCTTCAGCTGATGTCGCACTTCACCCGACGTCATCTCTGCTGGTCTTCGGGTATAAAGGCATCAGCCGACGCCATTTTCCTCAGTGTTTCTTGCCCCAGATGCCAGTTGCCCTCTTGGAAGGCTAAATTTTGGATAAATGCCAATGTTTCCAAAAAAGTAGAAGGCAAATACAAAAAATAAGCATGTATGTACATATATACAAACAAATACACCATAAGAGACCCACCCCAGCTAGCTATTATGTGGGAAAATACCCTAGGAGTACCACAGAGGGAAGGAGGGTAATCCTGACTGCAGATGCTATCCAGTTCGGACATCTACATTTATGGTAGGTACAAAACTGTACTATGTCCTTCATGGATGCATCTGCAGTCATAACAAATGGGTAGAATACCATAGCCAAACTAGGCGAGGAGGAAGAAAAATTATGGTGTAGTTAGGATCCCTTGCAGTACAGCAGTGGCAAACCCTGCTCGGGATCTAGAGTATAGAGGTAAATTATAATGCTTGGCAAATGTATGCACGGAGGTCCAAGTAGCGCCTCAATAATGTCCTTGGTTGCCACTCCTCGTAAGAAAGCTGTGGTAGTGGCTGTAGCCCTTGTAGAATGAGGTCTTATGTTCTGTGGAATTGGTTTTCCATGGTAGGAGTAACAGAATCTTATGCAATTTCCTATCCATTTGGAGATTGTCTGTTTGGAAATTGCTTTTCCTTCCCTTCCTGTTGCATAGGCTACAAAAAGCTGGTCAGTTTTTCTGTTACTTTTGGTTCTGTCCAGGTAGTAGCGTAACTGTCTATGTACATCCAAGGTATGCAGCATTCTTTCCCTCTGTTTTGTGGATTGGGAAAGAAGGTAGGTAGGTGGATTGCCTGGTTTAAAGACACTCTGGATACCACCTTAGGCATAAAGGTAGGATTAGTTCTCATGGACACCCTATCTTGATGGAAGATTAGGAAGGGTTGCACTGCCATTAAGGCCTGTAGTTCCGAAACCCTCCTTGCTGAGGTAATTGCCAGTAGGAAAGCAATTTTCCATGACAGGTGTTGTAGATCTGCTGTAGCTGCTGGTTCAAACGGAGGGAGTGTTAACTTTTCTAGCACAAAGTTCAAGTCCCATGCTGGTAATGGTGGTTTCCTAGGAGGTTTTACATTCTTGATCCCTCTGAGGAACTGCCTGAGTAGAGGATGTGAAAAGACAGGTGGATCAACGCTGTATTCTGCTGAAATAGCTGATGCATGTATCTTGATGGAGGAATAGGACAGGCCTGTATGCAGAAGCTCTGCCAAGTACTCCAGAATGTTAGCCATATCTATGTTCGACACATCTTTTCCTCTTTCAGTACTCCAAATGACAAACCTTTTCCATTTTCCTGCATACTTCCTTCTTGTTGAAGGTCTGCGGGCTTCAAGGATAATGTCTTTAACCCTTTGGGAAAGGTCTGGGTTAGTTGCTGCTATGTGATGTTCCAGGCAGTCAGTTGCAAGGTTTTTAGGTTTGGATGCATGATGTTGTAGTTGTTCTGAGTTAACATGAAAGGCATCAGGGGCATTGACCACATTTTCTCCCGAGACATGCTCCTCAGCAATGGGTACCAGTGTTGTCTTGGCCAGTTCGGAGCTATCAGGATTATCCTTGGACGTTCCTCTTTGATTTTCAGTAGTACCTTGTGCATCAAGGGAAGAGGTGGAAATGCATATGCTGTCAGGCCTTTCCAGTTGAAGGACAGAGAGTCCACCTTCCATGCAAGTGGGTGGAATGTCCTTGTGCAGAATTTTTTGAGCTGGTGATTGAGTGGGGAAGCGAATAGATCTATTTGTGGCATTCCCCATTTCTTTGTGATGGCCTTGAAGATGTCCGGGTGTAGCATCCATTCGTGAGCATCCGAGGTGGTTCTGCTTAACATGTCTGCTAGGGTGTTCTCTTTTCCCGGCACAAATATTGTCTGTAACTGGATGTTGTAGCTGAGAGCAAGATTCCAAAGGTCCAAAGTCATTCTGCATAGGGGGTATGAATGAGTGCCTCCCTGTTTGTTGATGTACCACATGACTGTGGTGTTGTCTGTCCTTATCATCAAATGGCCTTCTTTGAGGAATGGTCTGAATTTTTGGATTGCCAGTTTTACTGCCAGCATTTCTTTTTGGTTTATGTGCAGGTGCAGCTGGTCCTGAGTCCACAATCCTTGTATGCATTTGTCCATCATGTGCGCCCCCCATCCTAGGTCTGAGGCGTCCGTTGTGATGGTTTGGCTTGCTCGAAAGTTGTGGAAGGGTAAGCCTGGGTTTGACTGGCATGCTTGAGCCCACCATAGGAACTCCTGTTTTAGGCATGGGATTAGTGGTATTTCTGTTTCTAAGCTGTGCCTGTGCTGAGACCATAAATTCTTTAGGTACCACTGTAGCTTTCTCATATGCAGTCTGGCATGTGGGACCAGGATTATGCATGATGCCATGAAGCCCAAGGCCTGCAGAACTTTTCTTGCTGTTAGTTTGTTCTGCTTTGTAAATGCCAAGAAGTAAAGAGGGAGCTCTTTTTGTTTTTCTGCAGTTAGGAATGCCATTTCTTTTACTGTGTCCAATTCCGCGCCCAAGAATGTTCTTGTTTGGGATGGTATCAGCCTTGACTTTTGTAAATTGACTGTGTATCCCAGGGCTTGTAGCAAGTAAATGACCCTTTGTAAATCTGTTGTCAGTTTGCTTTTGTTGTCCGCTTGTAACAGGCAGTCGTCCAGGTATGGATAAATTTGGATTCCCTGTACTCTGCAGTGAGCGATTACTGATGCCAGGCATTTTGTGAATACTCTGGGCAGTAGATAAGCCAAAGGGCAATGCTGAGAATTGATAATGCTCTGATCCTGCAAGAAATCTGAGGTATCTTCTGCAATTTGGTCGAATGGGGACGTGCAGGTATGCCTCCTTGAGATCTAGAGTTACCAGCCAACACTCCTTGCCCAGCATGGGAAGAAGTTGCTGTAGGGTCAGCATTTTGAATTTTGGGACGATAATGTATGTGTTTAAGATGGACAGGTCGAGAATAGGTCTCCAACTTTTCTTTTCTTGGCACTAGGAAGAGTCTGGAGTAGAATCCTTTGCCCTGTTCTGTTATTGGTACTCTTTCCACAGCTCTCATCTTTGTTAATTCCGCTATCTGCTGCAGAGCTTCTATTTTTTGATTTGGAGGCAGGTTTGGCATTCCTCTTTTTACTGGTAAGGTGTGGAAGTGGAACCGGTAGCCTTGGTCTATGGTTTGCAAAATCCACTTGTCTTTTGTGATATAGTGCCAATTTTTGAAAATAAGGCTAACTTTCCGCCTAATGGTGCTGCTATTTGCTCCCTGGTAGGCGGAGTCAGAGCCAAGTCACTGTGATTGTCCTGTTGCAGTGGCAGTGGTTGTGTCTGTGCCTCGGTTATTGCCTTGTCACTGTCGTCCTCTGTAGGCACCTCCTCTGGATTGATTTCTGCCTCTAGAGCGTCTATTCCTGCCCCTTTGGGATCTTGTGGAGTCAGGAAAGGACCAATTTTGGCAGGCCAGTTCCTGCTAAACCTTGGGGCTGAACCTGTAAGAAATCTTTAACTGTTTGTACAGATTTTGCCTTTTCTTCCATTTTCTTCATTACCTGCTGGGCAGGTGTACCAAATAGACTGGCCTTATCCATAGGAGCATCTAATAGCTTTGCTTTAACATGATCCGGTAAGACCTGTTCTTTCAACCATGCATGCCTTCTTATCACTGTGCCAGTCATGGCTGATCTAAATGAAGCCTCCAGTGCATCATAGCCACATTTTAAGGAATGGTTACTAACCTGTTGGATGTTATTCACCATTTCTAATACATATTTCTTATCTAAAGATTCATCAGAGGACAGTTTTTTAGTTAACTGATCAAGCATATACTCTTGGTATTGGATCATGTGGAACTGACAGTTTAAAGCTCTAGCTGAGAGAGTAGCAGAGGTGTAAACTTTTTCCCCATCTCTAAGGACCTGGATTCCCTTTCAGAAGGAATAGGGTTTTTGCTGTGGTCGAGGCTACTGCCTTAGGCCCCTGGGATATAGTTTCGGGTCTGCAAGTGGGGCCTTGTATAGGTGGTGATGAGTGTCTGGCACCCTGTAAAATCTATCTGGTTTGGCAGGGGCTGGAGGTACAGAATCAGGAGCAGTGCAGACATCATTAAATGCATCATCCACAACAGGCAGTACAGGAGGTATAGCTAAGGGCCTATGTTGTGGTAAGTGCAGAAAAGTCCTAAGCCTTTTTCTTGAATCTGAGAAATCTTGTCCCTGCCATTGGAATTGTTCTCTCATGGCATGTAAGGCTTCCCCAAAGGAAAATTCCTCTGGTGGAGAGGCAGCTGGAATGGATTCTTCAGCATCAGAATCTTCATAAGTAGAGAAAGGAGCCTCTGGCTGGTCTGTAATGTCTGAGTCAACCGCAGAATCATCAGAGGACACTGGCTCGGGGGGCTCTGCTCTAGGTCTCTTTTCTGGGGGCTGAGAGGCCCTGTCTGGGTGAGATTGGGATCCCCTAATTAAGGATATTAAATCTTCTGCCAGAGTACGCATTTGTGAACTAGAAGTGGGCCTGTGTGAGGGGGGCTTAACAGGCACTGATTTAGCAGATTTGGCTGCTTTAGCCCTGGCAAAGGCCTTAATAGACATGGCTGCAGGAGGCCTAGCAGCACCACGTGCTGGGGTAGAGACATCCAAAGGGATGGTGTCTGATAAATCACTAGAAACCACAGTTGCAGGCAAAATTTCTGAGGCCAATTCAGGTAAGGTAGCAGGAGCCTCAGTAGTAGTCATGGATTCGGCTGAAGATTGATCAGTTTTCTCGGTTTCAGCCGAAACCGCGACACTCATGCTTGCTTAACCGTGGTTTCGGCGAAACCGGACCGAAAGTGTCGGTCTTTTTCTTTGCGTTTTTTAACAATTTGGGTAGTCGGAGGATCCGACGGCATAATGTACGCAAAATCTGAGCCGAAAAACTGTTCAGCAAACTACGACCGTCGCCTAAGCGTTCGTCGGTTGAAGGAAGCACAGGCCGAACAGGCTGCTACGTCGTGGTCTGCGCCTAAGCAAGGCAGACAGTAAGAGTGGAAATCTTTATGAGGTATTTGTTTCCCACAAGTTAAATAGTTATTGACTTTTTCTGACATCGGCTGAGGCAAGAAAGAGTCCCCAACGGGGTACTTATCTTTTTAGAAGTCTTCGTAGTAGTATTCGGTAGTAGTAATCTCTGGATCTGACCGACCGGCACTTGCGAACAGCTTCTGCTTCGGGCGCCACGCGGCAAGAAAGACTGAGGAAAATGGCGTTCGCTGATGCCTTTATACCCGAAGACCAGCAGAGATGATGTCGGGTGAAGTGCGACATCAGCCGAAGCCGGACCCAGACTTTGGAATCCGGCCGACCGAAGGGCTGCCTGACGACAGGACAACCCATTTGTTATGACTGCAGATGCATCCATGAAGGAAATCCTGGACTGCAGCTGTATTAGCACTCGAACATCTACATTTATGGTAGGTACAAAACTGTACTATGTTCATCATCCATACAGCTGCAGTCATAACAGATGGGTAGAATCCCAAAGCTAAGAAAGGGGTGGTAGGCATTAGGTGGAACTAGGAGGAGCCAGAATGCCCTGCAAGACTGCAGTGGCAAAGCCCGCTCTAGATTTGGAGTATAATGGAAGGAGGTAGTGCTTGGAGAAGGTATGTACAGAACTCCAAGTGGCTGCTTCCAAAATATCTTTGGTAGGAACTCCTCTGAGAAAAGCTGCAGAGGTAGCCGTGGCTCTTGTGGAGTGAGATCTGATGCCTGTAGGTACAGTTTTGCCATGAAAAGAATAGCAAAAGCGTATGCAGTGGGCTATCCATTTTGAGATTGTCTGTTTGGAAACTGGCTTTCCTTGAGCTCCTATAGCATAGGACACAAAGAGCTGCTCTGATTTTCTGAAAGGCTTTGTTCTGTCCAAATAATAACGCAGTTGTCTGTGGATGTCCAAGGAATGTAGTAATCTCCCCCCTTTGTTTTGAGGATTAGGATAAAAGGTATGTAAGTGTATAGCCTGATTCAAAGCTACCCTGGATACCACTTTTGGCATAAAGGACGGGTTGGTTCGTAAGAAAACTCTGTCCTGATGGAAGATGATAAAAGGCTGCACAGCCATGAGAGCTTGTAGTTCCGATACCCTACGAGCTTAGGTAATAGCCAGAAGGAAAGCTGTTTTCCAGGGCAAATATTTCAAATCTGATGAGGCAGCTGGCTCAAAAGGAGGCAAGGTCAGCTTTTCTAGAATGAAATTGAGATCCCAAGCAGGTATTGGTTGTTTCCTTGGGCTTTTAGATTCTTAGCCCCTCTGAGGAACTGTCTTAAGAGGGGGTGAGAGAATAAGGGTGGATCAGTGTTGTATTCTGCAGAAATGGCTGAGGCATGGATTTTGATGGAGGAGAATGAAAGTCCACTGCTTAGCAGCTCAGCTAGATACTGTAATATTTGAGGTAAATTCAGTTTTCCAGGATCCTGGCCCTTTTCTCATTCCAGACACAAAACCGCTTCCATTTTGCGGAGTAAGCTTTTCTAGTAGATGGCCTTCTGGCCTCCAAAATGACATCCTGCACCTCCTTGGAGAGTAGGGTCTGTTGTGATGCTAAGGAATCTTCCATGCGGCTAGATTGAGTGTTTTTAGCTGACTGTGAAGAGTTTTGAAGCTGTGCTGAGTCAGAAGAAGAGGCATTAGAGGCAGGGTCCATGGTGGGGAATGCGTCAGGCTCCTCAGGAGTGGGTACCAGTGTTGTCTTGGCCAGTCTGGAGCAATGAGAATCGTCTTTGGTCTGTCTGCTCTGGTTTTTAATAGAACTTTGGGCAGCAGAGGAAGAGGTGGGAAGGCATAAACTGTCATTGATGTCCAACTGAAAGAGAGAGCGTCCACTCTCCAGGCCTTTGGATGAAAAAACCTTGAGCAGAATTTTGTCAATTGGTGATTTTTGTGGGAGGCAAAGAGATCTATGTCTGGCCTTCCCCATGCTTGAATTATCTCTGTAAAAACTTGAGGATGCAACTTCCATTCGTGTGGATCTGTCATATTTCTGCTTAGGTTATCTGCCAGCGTGTTTTCCTTGCCTGGCAAGTACTGTGCTTGAAGTTCGATGTGTAAGTCCAGCGCCATGTTCCAAAGTGACATGGCCAGTCTGCATAGGGGGTATGAATGGGTTCCTCCCTGTTTGTTTATGTACCACATTACTGTGGTGTTGTCCGTCCTTATCAATAGTTGACCTGGTTGCAGAAGGTCTATGAAAGCTATAATAGCATTTATTACTGCTAGCATTTCCTTTTGATTGATGTGAAGGTGCTTTTCTTTTTGGGACCATTTGCCCTGAATGCACCGATCTGTCATGTGCGCCCCAGTATTCCGAGGCGCCTGTTGTGATGACTTGATTTGCTTGAGGCTTGCTGAATGGGAGACCTGTGTTTGTTTGGCATGCTTGAGCCCACCACAGAAATTCCTTTTGAAGACGTGGAATTAGTGGTATTATTGTTTCCAAACTGTGGCTGTGTTGAGACCATAGGTTTTTCAGGTACCATTGAAGTTTCCTCATATGCAGCTTTGCACATGGGATTAGTAAGATGCAAGATGCCATGAATCCCAGAGCCTGCAGGATTTTCCTTGCAGTCAGCCTGGTGCAATTTGCTAGTGTTCTGAAGTATTGAGTTAGTTGCCCCTGCTTCTCTGGCGTGAGGTAGGCCATCTGGGTGTTTGTGTCCAAGTTGGCACCCAGGAAAATTATTTTCCGAGAGGGTATTAGCCTTGATTTCTTTTCAACAATTCAACAACATTATTACATAAGCCAGATGTTTCAGAAGAATGTGCTTGCTGTCCGCTTGGATCAGGCAGTCGTCCAAATAGGGGTATATTTGTATCCCTTGAAGTCTGCAGTAGGCAATTACTGATGCCAGGCATTTCGTGAATACTCTGGGCGCAGTAGATAAGCCAAAGGGCAATGCAGAGAACTGATAATGGGTTGAACCTGCAAGAAATCTGAGGTATCTTCTGCAATTTTGTCTGATTGGGACATGCAGGTATGCCTCCTTGAGGTCCAGTGTTACCAGCCAAGACTCCTTGCCCAGATGAGAAGAAGCTGCTGTAGAGTGAGCATCTTGAATTTTGGTATGAGTAGAAATGTGTTTAGGATGGATAGGTCCAAAATAGGTCTCCAATCTTTTCCCTTCCTTGGTACCAGGAATAGTCTGGAATAAAAACCTTGACCTTGTTCGTGCGTAGGTACCTCTTGAATAGCTTTCATGTCTATGAGATCTGAAATTTGTCTTTGTGCCTCTGCCCTTTGATTGTGTGGCAGGTTTGGCATGCCTCTCATTTTTGGAAGGGTGTGAAAATGGAATCTGTAGCCTCTGTTTATAATGTCCAGGATCCATTTGTCTTTGTGACAATATGCCAATTTTTTGAAAATAATGCCAGTTTTCCGCCTAAGGGTGCTGCCATTTGAGTCTTGCTTGGCATGCAAAGGGGAAAGTCATTGGGTTTGCTTTCTGAATGGTTGCGAGTTATCCTCACCATCTCTTTGTGTAGGAGCTTGCCATTGTCTGCCTCTAAACGATCCTTGGGATTGCCCTCTGCCCCTCGGGCGCCTGCATCTACCTCTTTGGGGTCTGTCCGTGGCTGGAAAGGACCAATTTTTGGAAGGCCAATTTCTACTGAAACGTGGGGTTTGTACCTGTAGAAAATCTTTCACTGTTTGCATTGATTTAGCCTTTTCCTCCATTTTCCTTAATACCTCCTCAGCATTAGCACAAAATAATACATCCTTTTGTAGAGGGGCATCTAGTAATTTAGCTTTGACATGATCTGGTAAGGTTTGTTCCTTGAACCAGGCATGTCTACGTATGACTGATCCTGTAACAGCAGCTCTATATGAGGCCTCTAGAGCATCAAAACCACATTGTAAGGTATGTTTACCCACTTGTTCTGCACTATGCATCAAATCCTGCAACTCCTTCAAGTCTGGTTGTTCAGGTTGTGACATTTTACTTCTCAATTGTGATAACAAAAACTGTTGGTACTTTAGCATATGAAACTGACAGTTTAATGCCCTCATGGTTAAGGTGGCCGAGGTATATACCTTTTTTCCCCACCTTTCTAAGGATCTGGAATCTCTCTCGGAAGGTAATGGATTTTTAGCAGTGGAGGCCTTAATTCCCTTGGGGCCCTGTGAGATAGTTTCTGGGTCAGCAGCATGGCTTTTGTATAGAAATTGGTGTGAGTCAGGAACCCTGTAGTACCTGTCAGGCTTGACTGGGGCTGGAGGTAGAGAGTCCGGGTTAAGGCAGGCCTCCGAGTACACATCATCTAGTATGTCCAAGACAGGAGGTATAGCCAGAGGCCTGTGCTGAGGTAGCAAGAGAAATTCCCTAAGCCTTTTCTTGGAATCTGAATAATCTTGGCCTTCCCGGTGGAAGTGTTCCCTTAAGGTATGCAAAGTTTCCCAAATGAGTAATCCTCTGGGGGGGATACAGAGGGAATGGACTCCTCTGCCTCAGAATCTTCAAAAGGGGAGTACGAATGTTCCTGTTCATCAGAGTGCTCTGATATAATGGAGCCCTGATCAGAGGAGGGGGATTCTTCCTCCACTCTGGGCCTTTTGTCCGGGGGGAGGTTGAGAACCCCTGATAAGAGTAATTAAATCCTCAGCCATTTTAAGCATCTGTTTTTTAGGCATGGGGCCTGGAGATGGGCCCTGTGTAGCTTGTCTCTTAGAATGTATGGCTGCTTTAGACTTAGTGAAAGCCTTGATGGAAAAAGAGGAGGAAGGTCTGAAGACACCTTGAGAGGAGGTAGACCTGTCCACATTTTGAGATTCACTGCCTAGAGTGGCTTCGTATCTGTAGTCGGGTGTGGGCCGAGGAGCCTGCGACCTCGGCACAGGAGACACTGCCAATGAAGTGTCGTTGGTAGTCAGGGGCTGCGAGGCCTCGCTGAGAACCGGACCACGTGTAGTCGGCTTTGGCGTGGTGTCGGTAGAGGCAGCGGACCTCGTGTGTCGGTCCTTATCTTTGGCGCTTTTAGACAAAACTGGAGTCGGAGTATCCGACATAATATAGCTAAATTTTTGCCAAAATAATGCTGGGCTTAACTCCGCGACACTTAATGGTGTGTTTGTTGAATGTAGCACAAAAGCGACAGACCGAGATGTCGTGGTCTGGGCCTAAACAAGGAATACAGAGGGAATGGAAATCCTTATGCGGTATTTGCTTCCCACATGAAATACAATTATTAACTTTGTCTGACATCGGTCTGAGGCAAGAAAAGTTTCCCCAATGGGGTACTTAGCTTTCAAGAAGACTTCGGTTGCAAAATTTTCATAATTTCAGGAGCTGGCCGACCGGCACTTGCGAGCTGCTTCTGCTTCGGGCACCGTGCGGCAATAAAGACTGGGGAAAATGGCGTTGGCTGGTTCTTTTATACCCCTGTCGCACTGACATCAGGGAAGAAGCGACGACAACCGACGCCGGACCTAGACTTTGGAATTCGGCCGACCGAGGACCCGCCTGACGGCAGGAGAACCCATCTGTTATGACTGCAGCTGTATGCACGATGAACATCTGAGTGTCTGCAATTGGAGATGAATGAATTCCCCTTCCCTCTGGGTCAGGAGGTTTGGAATCTGAAGAAGATGCCATGGAGGTAGCGGGGACAGGCTGCGCAGCAAGGGGTAACAGTGCTGCCTGGGCCAGTCTGGAGCTATAATAATGGTCCTTGGTTTTTCCTCCCTTATTTTGAGCAGTACCCTGGGGATGAGAGGTAGAGGAGGAAAGGCACAGACCAACAGACTGACCCAAGGGAAGGACAGGGATTCCACTTTCCAAGCCATGCAGTGATGCTCCCTGGTGAAGAATTTACTTAGCTGATGGTTGGTGTGGGAGGCAAAGAGGTTGATATTCGAGGTTCCCCATTTTTGAGTTGTTAGGGTAAAGGTACTTCTGTTGAGTTGCCACTCGTGTGGGTCCAGCAGATTTCTGCTTAATTGGTCTGCCAGAGAGTTGAGAGAAAGTGCAGTTGTGTACACTTACCATAAATGTACATGTTCGAGTGTATTCACTGTTGCAGTCATCACATTTGTGTTATCTGCTTGCAGGTAGCCCTCAGTCGGCCTGAATACCTGAGTCTTGGGATTTCTGCGCCGGAACCTGTCACTTCTTCCATGACGTCAGGTCGTCAGTTGTATAAAACATGCAGCTGACTGCATTATATCAGTTTTTCTTGCCCCAGATGTCAGGTGCCCCCACAATAGCAAGAAATTACATGGTATGGAACACCCCCAGCAAAAAGCAAATACACATGACATAAAGAATGCCAAACAAAAAAGATAGAAAAAAGTAAAGAGAAGTCAGGGAGCTGGAGGGAGGGTAACCAGGACTGCAACTGTGAATACACTCGAGCATCTACATTTATGGTAAGTGTACACAACTGTACTATGTTCTTCGCATTTCACTGTTGCAGTCATCACATTTGGGTTGATTTCCAAAGCTAAGGAAGGTGGAGGCAGTTAAGGAGCATTACAGCTAGTAATGAGGCCCTATAAGACTGCTGTGGCAAACCCAGCTCTAGACTCAGAAAAGATAGGCAAGTGGTAATGCTTGGTGAAAGTATATACTGAGCTCCAGGTTGCAGCTTCCAGGATGTCCCTGGTAGGGACTCCTCTGAGAAAAGCAGTAGAGGTAGATGCAGCCCTAGTGGAATGTGTTCTTATCCCCTGTGGGGTAGGTTTTCCATGGTGCCTGTAGCAGAAATGGATGCAATGTGCTATCCATTTGGAAATGGTTTGCTTTGGAATGGCCTTCCCTCTGCCCCTGCAGCAAAGCTGACTAGCAGCTGGTCAGATTTTCTGAGAGGCATAGTCCTGTCCAGATAGAATCTAAGCTGTCTGTGCACATCCAGGGAATGCAATATCCTTTTCCCTTTATTCTGGGGATTAGGAAAAAAGGTAGGCAAATGAATGGACTGGTTCAGAGCCACACTAGATACCACCTTGGGCATAACTAATGGATTAGTCCTGAGGAAAACCCTGTCCGCATGGAAGATAATGAAGGGTTCCACTGCAATAAGGGCCTGCAGTTCAAACACTCATCTTGCAGAAGTGATGGCTACAATTAAAGCTGTTTTCCAAGAAAGAAATTTCAACTATGCTGTAGCAGCTGGTTCAAAGGTGGGAAGAGTAAGTTTCTCCAACACAAGGTTAAGGTTCCAGGTTGGAGTGGGAGATATCCTGGGGGGTCTTAAATTTTTGGTCCCTCTAAGGAATTGTTTTAGCAGTGGATGAGAGAACAGGGGTGGGTCAGTACTGTAATGTGCTGATATCGCTGAGGCATGAATCTTAATTGACAAGAAAGATAGGCGCTTGTGGAACATTTCTGTTAAATAATCTAGAATATGAGAAAAGCTAGGCACAGTTGTGCCCAACCCTTGAGAATGACTCCAGGAACAGTATCTTTTCCACTTTTCTGAATAGGATTTTCCAGTACTAGGCCTCCTTGCCTCAAGAATGACATCCAGCACCTGCTTACTGAGGGTTGCTAGAGGTGAGCTCAGGGGATTAGCCAGGCTGCAAGGTTCAAGGCTTGAAGCTGAAGGTACAGAATCTGGTCCACCTGCTGGGAAAGCACGGTAGGAGTCTGAGGTAGGTGCCATGACTGTAGCACTGTCAGACTGCGCAAAAGGGGGTACCAGTGCTGTCGTGGCCAGTCCGGTGCAATCAGAATTGTCCTTGGCTTGTCCTGTTTGATCTTTAGCAGGACCTACGAGAGGAGAGGCAGAGGGGGGAAGGCATATACTGAGAGGCCTTCCCAGATAAATGACAGGGCATCCACTTTCCAAGCTTGACAGTGGGGAGTTCTGGTGCAGTACTTTTTCAATTGATGGTTCTGAGAGGAGGCAAACAGGTCTACCTCTGGAATCCCCCATTTGTTCCACAAGAGCTTAAATATTTTGGGTTCCAGTTTCCAGTCGTATGGGTCCATGAGATTTCTGCTTAAGTCATCTGCCAGTGAACACTGTCTGCCTGGCAGGAACTGAGCTTGTAGGTTCACTTGGTTGCTCAAGGCTGTGTTCCACAGAGCCATGGCTAGTCTGCAGAGTGGGTAAGAATGGGTTCCCCCCTGCTTGTTTATCTACAACATAACTGTGTGTTCAACGAAATAAATTTTATTGGAAGGTAGAGCTGGGACTCACTGATAGTCTTTGTTGTTTATATATATACATCTTGCTTGCTGTTGTTTTAATATAACTGTGGTGTTGCCTGTCTTTACCAGTAGTTGTCCTGGAAGAATAAGGTCTTTGAAGGCTATCAGAGCATTCTGTACAGCTAAAATTTCTTTTTGATTGATATGCAGGTGCATTTGTATTGGGTTGCATTTGCCCTGAATGAACTGCCCTGCCATGTGAGCCCCCCACGCAGTCTGATGAGTCTGTTGTTAGGGTTTGAGTGGCAGGTGGTAGAGTGGAAGTGAGTCTCTTGTTGTGGTTGCAGGCCTCTGCCCACCAAAGAAACTCTGCCCTTAGGCAAGAGATGATAGGAATCATTGTTTCCAGGTCCAGAGAATGCTGACACCATAGGCATTTTAGATACCACTGAAGTTTCATCATATGCAGTCTTGCATATGGAATTAACAGAAAGCAAGAGGCCATGAACCCCAGGGCTTGCAGGATTTTCCTTGCAGATAGCTGGGTATTTGTGGACAGTAGATTCAAGTACGTTGTCAAATAAACTTGTTTCTCTGGAGTGAGGAATGCCATCTGGGAAGTTGTGTTCCAGCCTGCTCGCAGGAATGTAATCTGCTGGCAGGGTATTAGGTGTGATTTCTTCTCTTTGGTGGTGTACCCCAGTGAAGTTAGAAGTTTCTTTACAAATGCCAGCTGCTGTAATAGCAAGTCCTGACTTTCTGCCTGGATCAGGCAATCGTCAAAATATGGGAAAATCTGAATATTTCTCTGCCTTCAAAATGCAATGGCTGGAGCTAGGCACTTTGTGAATACCCTGGGTGCAGTAGATAAGCCAAAGGGAAGTGCAGAGAACTGACAGTGCATGCAGCCTGCCCTGAAGCGTAGGTACTTCCTGCAAGAATCCCTTACTGGGATATGCAAATAAGCTTCTTTTAAGTCTAGGATTGCCAGCCAGGCATCCTTGGCTAGCACAGGAAGAAGCTGTTGCAGAGTTAGCATTTTGAATTTTGGAACTACCAGAAAGGTGTTGAGGATAGACAGGTCCAGCATAGGATGCCAGGAGTTTTCTTTTCTGGGAACCAGGAACAGTCTTGAATAGAAACCTTGTCCCCTTTGTTCTGCTGGGACAGGTTTAATAGCCTTGATGCTGAGGAGAGAGAAATAGAAGTTATGTTCTTACCATAACGTTCCATGTTAGTTGTCTTCTTCTCGCCTTCTTCTTGCTGGATGGGTTCGGAGCCAACCTCGGCTCCGACTCGGCCACTCTAAAAGCTCGAGAGTTGGTTCCACCGGCTCGAGGCTCCCCTTATATCCCACAATGCTAGGCGTGAGTTACCTCAGATCTCGTTTGTAAGCTAGGCCCAGCTTATAATAGTAACAGAATAACTATAAACAAAGTCCACCTCTATAAACCAGGGAGAAGAGAAGGGTGACCTACATCCTGATCCAGGAAAATATGCACAGCAGCATATACCTAAAGTAAAGAGGTGGTAGAAAGAGAGGTCACAATCAAAACTCCTCTAGGTCTGTCCAGGCCAGGGGAAGGAGGTGGGGCCAAGAAGAAGGCGAGAAGACAACTAACATGGAACGTTATGGTAAGAACATAACTTCTATATGTTAAGTTGTCTATCTCGCCTTCATTCTTGCAGGATGGGATCGCGTCCCTAGCACCTTGTCCCGGGTGGCCTAACGGAACAGACTCTTGAGAACAGTGGAACCAAAGTTAGCTCTATGCCTAGAAGCTAAATCCAACTTATAATGAGAAATGAAAGTGTGAGGAGTAGCCCAAGTAGCCGCTGCACAAATGGTGTCAATAGGCAGTCTGTCTTGGAAGGCTATAGAAGTAGCCAAAGCTCTGGTAGAATGGGCTTTAGGTTTGTTAGGCAGCTTTTGGTGTCTAATTTCATAAACAAGGGAAATCAGAGATGTTAGCCATCTAGATAATGATACCTTTGAAACTGAAAGTCCCTTTCTGCCTTCTGCATAAGAGACAAACAGCTGGTCAGATTTTCTGAATTGTTTGGTTCTATCCAAATAGTACCTTAACTGACGATGAACATCCAGCCAATGCAATTTTGTTCAGACCTGTTAGAATATTCTGGAAAAAACACAGGGAGGTCAATGCTTTGATTTAGGTTAGACGCCGAGGCTATCTTAGGTAAAAAAGACGGGTTGGTTCGTAAAGATACCCTGTCCTTATGGAACAACAGATAAGGAGGTCGACAGCTGAGTGCATGAAGTTCTGAAACTCTTCTAGCTGAAGTAATAGCTACCAGAAAGAGTGTCTTCCATGATAGCAATTTTAAAGAACAGGAGGCTGCAGGTTCGAAAGGGGAAAGAATCAAAGAACTAAGAACTAAATTTAGGTCCCAAGGAGGAGGAGGATTTCTTATAGGAGGTCTGAGTAGAAAACTCCTTCAAAGGGCTTTGCAAAGCTTGTGGGACATTATGGCAGACTCTGAAATGCCCACATGAAAGTTAGAAATAGCTGCCAATTGAACTTTAAGAGTAGAAGGAGATGAACCTGCATGGAAGAGTTCAGCTAGAAAATCAAGGACCATTTGGATGGAAGCAGTGAAAGGATCTATGTCCCTTCCTTGAGCCCAATAGGCGAAACGTTTCCACTTACTCAAATAAATCTTCGAGTGGAAGATTTATGGGAAGCTATCAAAATATCTCGGACAGAGTGAGATATTTGAGGAAGCCTGGCTAAGGTTGGAATTGGAGGAACCAAGCAGTGAGGTTCAGAGAGTGAAGGGAGCGATGAAACTGACCCGACTGATGGATCAAAAGATCTGGAACTAGGTCCAGATGCCAAGGTCGCTCAACAGAAAATGATGTAGAAAGGGGAAGCAAACCTGGCGAGGGCAGTAAGGAGCAATGAGGATCAACGAGGCCTGCTGAGCGATAGCTTTCTGTATCACTTGAGAGATTAGTGGGAAGGAGGAAATGCATACAGAAGTCCCCTGGGCCAAACTTGGACTAGAGCGTCTCTGCTGGGCTGGACTGGTAAAGGAATAGGGTGAAATAATCTCTGCACTTGCTGTTTTGGGGAGTAGCAAAAGGTCGCAGCAAGGCTGACCCCACTTGAGAAAATTTCTCTCACAACTGAGTCTTTCAGAGACCACTCGTGAGGCATGAGGATAGCTCTGCTCAACTTGTCCGCGATTTGATTGGACTTCCGGGATGTGCGTTGCTATCAGAAACCGCTGAGAAGAAATCGCCCATTGCCACAATCTGAGTGCTTCTCGACACAGGGGTAGGACCTGGTTCCGCCTTGTTTGTTGATATACCACACTACAGACATATTGTCCGTCTGGATTGCTATCGTTCCCAAGGGAAGAGAGTCTTGAAGGGCTTGCAACGCTAAAAGCACTGCTCTCATCTCTAGAACATTTATGTGCAAGTGGCATTCGCCTGGTTGCCATGTGCCCTGGACAGTTCTGCCCTGATAATGCCCCCACCCGATCAGGGAAGCGTCCGTTGTCAGAGTAGCAACCGGAGGAAGGGACAAAGGGTCTTCCCAATAAGAGCTGAGGGAAGACATCCACCACAGAAGATGATTTCTGCATGTTTGCGTAATCATAATGGTGTGGGACATCGGAAGTTGCTGGTATGACCATTGCGTGAAGAGCATCCACTGAAGGATTCTCATGTGGAATCTGGCTAATGGAAGCAGAGGTATGGCAGCCGCCATAATCCCCAACACTTTCAGAACTAACCTGGCTTTGATTCTGTTGCTGCTGAAGAGGAGCGAGACCAGTTTGTGTATGTCTGTTATTCTCTGATCTGTTAGTCTCGCAGACAGGTTGACTGTGTCTAGATTTGCGCCTATGAAGGTAATAGTACGACAAGGCGACAAAACAGACTTTTCGCAATTTATTGAAATGCCTAAATTTTGACAAATGCGAAAGGTGTAGTCCCTGGCCAATAGAAGAAGATGCTTGGTAGGAGCTGTGAGGAGCCAGTCGTCCAAATATGGAAACACCTGGAATCCTTGACGTCTCAGGTGAGAAGCTACCACTGCCATGCATTTGGTAAACACCGGGGCAGTGGTGAGACCAAAGGGCAGGGCCCTGAATTGAAAATGACTGGTTCCCAGCCTGAAGCGGAGGAATCTTCTGGAGCGTCTGTTCATTTTTATGTGATAGTACGCATCCTGAAGGTCTATAGAGCACATCCAGTTTCCCTTTCCCAATAGGGGAAGGATGGACTGCAGCGTGACCATCCGAAATCTTGTTTTCTTGACTGACTTGTTCAACATACTGAGATCCAAAATTGGTCTCCAGTCCCCTGTTTTCTTTGGAACTAAAAGAACCTGGAGTAGATTCCGGATCCTTGCTGGTCTGCTGGAACTGGCTTTTTGCAAACAGCTTTGAAATTTCCAAAGCTGCAAGATCCCTTTGAGCGGGTGGAACATCTGGAAGGGATTTTTGATTGGTTTGGAATGCGACGAAGGAATGGAATAGCCTTCGGAAATGATGGACTGTACCCATTTGTCTTGAGTCAGGGATAGCCAGGCTTCTGGATACAGTGACAATCTTCCCCCGACTGCCTCCGAAGGTGGGCAGTCGGGCAACACCTCAGGGATGCTGAAAGGGCTTATCAGAGAAGGCTTCTCGATTGCCCTGGTTCTGGACCCCTGCCTCTAGGGCGACGTCTACCATTGTTGTTCCCCCCTCTGCCTCTGGCGGGGAACCGACTCTGTGCGTCAGGCGAAGTCCCTTGAGATTGTTTGCGGAACCACATTTTCCCACTTTTCTGGCCTTTGGGGTAAGGCCTAGAAGGAGTAGAAAAACGGACTCCGACGGCAGAAAGAGTCTTGCCATCTGTCTCGCACCTAGTCAAGGTTTCTTTCACTTGAGGACCAAAAAGAGATGATCCATCAAACGGGGAATTAGTGAATGACGTTTTAAAGGGGTCCGCAAAGTTGCATAGCCGCATCCAGGCATGCCTGCGTAAGGCCACACCTGTCCCTGTGGCCCTGCTCGCTCCATCAGCCGCATAAGAAAGGAGGCGCATGGAGGAGTTAGCTATGGAGTTCAGGGTAGCCAGCTGAGTGTTCATCTTGTCTTGAAACCCGCAGCCGTAGGATCCTTCAACATGTCACTCCCTTCTTTGATCAAGTCTCTCTGAAGACGAGTATAATGGCATAGGTAGTTCAGCGAGCATAGCAAAGGTCACTGACGAGAACATCCGCTTCCGCATCTGTCCATAGACCTAGATTCTTTGTTAGGGGATGAGCAGGCACTGAAGGATCAGCTAGTTCCTTCTTGGTGGCAGCTGCTACCACCATAGCATCCACAGAAACACCTTTTGTGAGAAATTGCTTGTCAGATGGTGCTGTTATAGTTTTGGAAGGTCTCCTGGGGTAGGGTCCACTGAATCAGGAGCCATCCAGGCCTTCTTGCAACCACCTGCATGAGGGGATCAAAGGGGGACACCCAGGAGGTGGAAGGGCGAGCCAAACGCCTCAAGATACACAGATTCATCCTCCGAAGGGTTAAGGGCTGGCCAATTTCCCTCTGTTTCAGGATCTCTAGAATGTCTGCGAAGAGACATCTTCAGAAGGGGAACGGGGAACCCTCGGAATCCTCTAAATCTGTGTCAGAGGTGACAGACTCAGGTGAGTCTATGTGCTTCCTCTTACACTTTCTCTTCCTAGGGGCTCCCCTGCCAATTCAGGGAGGCCTCGAAGAGGATGAGATCCCACAGGGGATTCTTGAGGAGCTGGCTATCTGCAGTCTGGGATGAGGGAGTGAGTCGACATAACCAAAGGCACAAGAGGGAGGGGCGGACGGAGCCGACTGTGGAGTCGAACAAGGTTCCAACACACTCCGCATGACCTCGAACGCACCCTGTCCGGCAGAGCCAGAGGTCCCCGCTCCGAGAAGCTGAGAACCTCCCTCGGCACCGACAGAGATGGCTCGAGGCCGATGTCGGAGCCGAACTCACCAGCCCAGCACCGAGAGGGAGAGGGGGTCGGACAAGGGTCCGATGCCACTCACCCTCGGAGCCGACGAGGGAAGCCGGCCGAGATTCTTCAAAAGAAGAAATCGGAGCCGACGACGGAGCGAAGACAATTGTATCGGCTCCGACGCTACCACAGTCTCGGTCCCGAGACGCCGGCCCGAGCTCAAAGGAGTCGGAGGAGGAATATTTATAGGAACAAGTTGAGGCATCGACTGATGAGTCGGACTCTGGAGCATTTGGGCCAGTGCCTCGGACTTCAAAAGTCTACTCACTACCCTCTGGAGGTCGTGATCTGAGAGCCTCGATGACCTGGAGGAGTGAGATCTGTGGCTCCGTTCAGACAGCAGGGGAGACGCTGGAGCCGAATGAACGGAGCCAAGGGACGGTGACCTCGATCTCTTTCTAGATGTCGGCTCCGATGGTCTGATCGAGCCGACCCATGATCTCTAATGCCTCGGCCGAGCCGAGGAAACCACAGATACTGCAGTCAAGACTCATCGGCTCCAGCCGGAGCCGATGAAGCAGTAGGCTTGAAGCCTTAGGCCTCGACTCTGAAGCTGGAGCCGAGGTCTTGGAAGCCTTAGCAGGTTTCCGATGACACAGAAAGGGAACCTTCAGGCTTAATCAAACCCCTCAAAATGAGTTTATTTTTTTCCTGCAGGACTCTAGGGCTGAAGCCATGGCATACAGCACAAGAGTCCTGCAGGTGTAAAGGTCCCAGGCAATACACAAGAAGTGTGACCGTCTGTCAGAGACATTTTCTGACAGCACGAGTCACACTTCTTGAAGCCTGAGACCTTTGTATCATGGACATACTCAAGGAACAAGTGTAATCACACACAGAACAAACACAGACACACACAGATTGCACTGATAGGGATACAAAGGGAATATTTAAGCTAAAAGTAATTAAGTTAAAACTCCTAATCAAACACATACACACCCTAAGGATAGGGAAGGAAGGACCCGAAGGTTTAGGGAAAGAACTATAAGTTCTTTAGAAAAAAAAGGGGCTGGATAAAAGGTAGAAGGGATAATATCCACTACACTAAGGGAAAGAAAATACACTAAGCTAGCTTAAGTCTAAAGAATTTAAACTAGTCTAACTTTCACTAACCTGGAGCCGGTAGAAAACACACCTCGATCGCTGTAGCGGCAAACGAGATCTGAGGTAACTCACGCCTAGCATTGTGGGATATAAGGGGAGCCTCGAGCCGGTGGAACCAACTCTCGAGCTTTTAGAGTGGCCGAGTCGGAGCCGAGGTCGGCTCCGAACCCATCCAGCAAGAATGAAGGCGAGATAGACAACTTAACATCTTGTTTTTGGGCCTCCGCCCACTGGTTTGGGAAGAGGTCTGGCCACCCACTTGGGGATGGGAGAGAGTGGAAGTATATTAGGGAAAGTACGTTTAAAACCAATTTGTCTTGGATAATGAATTCCCAGGTTTTTTTGCATGCAGGGCGAGCTTTCCTCCTAAAGGTGCAAGTAGTTGAGCAAAGCTTGGAAGAGTTAAGGATAAGTCATTGTCCATAGGGGGTGGCTTACTACTCCCTGCTTTGGAAGTGGGAGCACCCCACTGCTTACATCTCTGCATAGCCTGAGACTGAAGTCTTGGTGGTCTGCTGCTCCTGGGTTTGGACTGAGAAGGCCTGGAAGAGACTGGAAAGGACCAGTTCTTGAAAGGCCAGTGCCTACTGAATCTAGGTGGCTGTACTTGTAAGAAATCTTTAACAGTTTCCGTAGATTTAGCTTTTCCTCCATTCTTTTGAGGACTTCTTCCGCTTTGCTGCCAAAAAGGCGGTCTTGGTTTAAGGATGCATCCAGTATCTTAGCCATAACATGATCTGGCAAGTAATGTTCCTTAGGCCAAGCATGCCTTCTAAGTACAGACCCAGTGGCAGCAGCCCAGCAAGATGCTTTTAAAGCATCAAAACCACATTGCAAAGTATGTTTACCAACTTGGTAAGCAGAATGCATTAACTCTTGTAAATCATTGAGTTCAGCATAGTCAGGAATCAGCATAATTTTCTGTTCAAGTAGTCCCATAACATGTTCCTGATACTTTAATATATGAAACTGGCAATTTAAAGCCCTAATGGCCAGAGTACTAGAGGTATATACCGTCTTACCCCATTTGTCTAAAGCCCTAGACTCCCTGTCAGAAAGGGTAGGATTCTTGGCAGTAGTAGCCTTAATGCCTTTAGGTCCTTGGGAAATGGTGTCTGGATCCGCAGTAGGATTCTTGAAGAGGAAAATACAGTTGTGTACACTTACCATAAATGTAGATGTTCGAGTGTATTCACTGTTGCAGTCATTACATTTCGGTAATCTGCTGGCAGGTTTCCCTCAGTCGGCCTGAATTCCAAAGTCTTGGGTTCTGTGTCGGTTGCTGTCTTCTCTTCCATGACGTCAGGTCGTCAGGGGTATAAAACATGCAGCCGATGCCATTTTCTTTAGTTTTTCTTGCCCCCAATGTCCGGTGCCCCCAAAAAGCTAGCAATACGATATATATATATATATATATATATATAGATAGATATATATATATAGATATATATATATATATATATTTATATATATATATATTTATATATATATATATATATATATGTATATAGATATAGATATAAATACATGCATCAATATAAACTTTACCTTCATCTACAAGCAAATACACCACATAGGTTGTAGAAGATAGTGAAGGAAAGATAAACTTCACAATGACAGGGGGATGGGGGGAGGGTAACCTGGACTGCAACAGTGAATACATTCGAACATCTACATTTATGGTAAGTGTACACAACTATACTATGTTCTTCATGTTTCACTGTTGCAGTCATTACATTTGGGTAAAATCCCAAAGCTATGGTTGGGAGGCTGGAGCTAAACAGCATTAGGTGCGGCTATAAGGCCCTGCAGCACTGCAGTGGCAAAGCCTGCCCTGGACTTTAAGTAGAGAGGCAAATGGTAATGCTTTGTAAAGGTGTGAACAGAACTCCAAGTAGCAGCCTCTAGAATGTCTTTGGTTGGTATTCCTCTGAGAAAGGCTGCTGAAGTAGCTGCAGCTCTGGTGGAATGAGACCTAATGCTCTTGGGCTTGGGCACAGGTTTACCATGGTGTAAGTAGCAGAAACGGATGCAGTGGCTTATCCACTTAAAAATTGTCTGCTTTGAAATAGCCTTTCCTTCTGATCCTGCAGCATATGATACTAGTAATTGCTCAGTTTTTCTTAGAACTTTAGTCATGCTCAAGTAGAATCTTAGCTGTCTGTGTACGTCCAAGGAATGTAGAATTCTCTCCCCTTTGTTCTGCAGATTTGGATAAAAAGTTGGCAGATGAATTGTTTGGTTAAGTGCCACACTGGAAACCACCTTACGCATAAAAGTAGGTTTTGTCCTCGGAGACACCCTGTCCGGGTAAAATATGATAAAAGGCTCTACAGCCATGAGGGCCTGTAGCTCTGAAACTCTTCTTGCTAAGTAATTGCTAGTAGCAGAGCTGTCTTCCATGATAAGAACTTTATATCAACGGTAGCAGCTGGTTCAAATGCAGGCAGAGTGAGCTTTTCCAACACATAATTGAGGTCCCGTGCAGGTAATGGTGACCTTCTAGGGGGCCTTAAATTTTTGGCTCCTCTAAGACACTGCTTTAGTAAAGGATAAGAAAAGATTGGTGGCTCTGTACTTTAATGAGCCGAAATGGCAGAGGCATGGATTTTGATTGATGAGAAAGATAGACCTTTGTCAAGCATCTCAGTTAAATATTGTAATATCTGAGGAATATTTGGTTCTGCTGTATCAGTTCCTTGTGCTTGATTCCAAGCACAGAATCTCTTCGACTTGTCAGCATAAGATTTTCTAGTACTAGGCCTTCTGGCTTCCAAAATGACATCCATCACAGCTTTACTGAGAGGTGTTGTTTATATGATTACAAGATTAGCCATGCTGCCAGGTTTAGAGTCTGTAGTTGATTGTGCAGGTTGTGACTGTTTTGCTGGGACAGTAGTTGAGGTCTTTGAGGCAAGGTCCAAGCTGGGTATTGAGACAAGTTCCTTAGGATTGGGTACCAGTATTGGCGGGGCCAGTCCGGGGCAATTAATATCATCTTTGGCTTCTCTTGTCTGACTTTTAGGAGGACCTTGGGTAGAAGAGGCAGCGGAGGAAAGGCGTAAACTGATAGGTTTTTCCAACTGAAGGATAGGGCGTCTACTTTCGATGCTTGTCTGTGGTAAGTCCT
The DNA here is from genome assembly GCF_019279795.1 of Protopterus annectens. Classification (NCBI taxonomy): domain Eukaryota; kingdom Metazoa; phylum Chordata; order Ceratodontiformes; family Protopteridae; genus Protopterus; species Protopterus annectens. The sequence continues at coordinate 320,319,630 of NC_056732.1, read as the reverse complement.
TGTGCAGAATCTTTTCAATTGATAATTTTGAGGAGAGGCAAACAGATCTAGGTCTGGGCTCTCCCATTTCTCTGTTATCATGCTGAAGACTTGCGGATTTAGTTTCCACTCGTGAGGATCCATAAGGTTTCTGCTTAAATCGTCTGCCAGAGTGTTTTGTTTTCCTGGCAGGAATTGAGATTGAAGATGTATTTGGTAGGTCAAAGCTGTGTCCCACAGTGCCATGGCTAATCTGCAAAGGGGGTATGAGTGTGTGCCCCCTTGCTTGTTTATATACCACATGACTGTGGTGTTGTCCGTCTTTATCAGTAGTTGTCCTGGATGAAGTAAGTCCTTGAAGGCTGTTAGGGCATTTTGAACAGCTAGCATCTCTTTCTGGTTGATATGCAGATGCATTTGTTTTGGTGCTCAAATGCCCTGAATGCATCTTCCTGCCATGTGGGCCCCCCAGACATAATCTGATGCGTCTGTTGTAAAGGTCTGGCTGGCAGGGGGGAGAGTGAAGGGCCGTCCCATGTTTTGGTGACAGGCCTTTGCCCACCATAGAAACTCCTGTTGCAGGCAGGGAATGAGAGGAAATAGAAGTTATGTCCTTACCATAACGTTCCATGTGGAGTGTTCATCTCGCCTTTGTTCTTACACCTGGGTTCGGAGCCGAGTGTCGGCCGCTTGCAAGCTCTGCATCGAGAAGAAGCTCGAGACAACCTAATACCCACAATCCCCCTCTGCCTTTACCTCAGATCTAGTTTGCAAGCAAACCAGCAGTCAGAGAGAGAACACACTCATGCCAAAAATTTTACATAGAAGCAAGAACACTTATATCTATATATATATATATATATATATATATATATATATATATATATATATATACATATATATATATATACACACATGTACATCATATATACCACAACTGCGAATGCAGAAGCAGAATAACCCAGACCAGGCACCAAACTGAACGTTCTTCCTGAGGGTGGGAGGGTGGGAATGTAAGAACAAAGGAGAGATGAACACTCCACATGGAACGTTATGGTAAGGACATAACTTCTATATGTGAGAGTGTTCGATCTTGCCGTTTGTTCTTAACACCTGGGTAGCGTCCCTAGCTCCATGTTCCTGAGGAACTCACGGAAGGACGTTCTTGAGCACAGTGGAACCAAAGGTTGCCCTGTCCCTAGAAACCCTGTCTACTTTGTAATGAGAGATGAATGTATGTGGTTTAGACCAAGTAGCAGCTGCACAAATAGTGTCTAATGGTAGGCGAGCTGCATGAGCCAGGGATGTAGACGCTGATCTTGTAGAATGTCCTTTGGGTTTGACAGATAAAGTTTGATTAGAAGAATCATAAACATAGACAATACAATTTGTTAACCATTTGGAAAGAGTTCGTTTAGTAACCGCTACACCTTTCCTGCTATCAGCAAAGGCTACAAAAAGTTGATCAGATTTCCTGTGATCCTTTGTTCTATCCAAGTAAAATCTAAGTTGTCTATGGACATCCAACTTGTGTAACATATACTCCAATTTATTGGAGTGATTCTTGAAAAAGGTGGGTAATTCAATGGATTGATTAATGTTATTAATAGAGCAAATTTTGGGGAGAAAGGATGGATTAGTGCGAAGAGATACTCTGTCAGAGTGAAAGATCAAATAAGGGTGTTTAATGGAAAGAGCTTGAAGCTCAGATACTCGCCTAGCGGATGTAATAGCTACCAAGAAGAGGGTCTTCCACGACAAATACTTCAATGGACAAGAGGAAGCTGGTTCAAATGGGGGTAACATCAATTTAGATAATAAAAGGTTTAGATTCCAAGGATGTAGGAGATCTAACTGGTGGTCTAATATGGAAAGACCCTTTTAAAAAGGCCTTACAAAGTCTGTGGGCCATAATAGGAGCCCCACATTCTTCCACATGAAAGTTGGAGATGGCAGCCAATTGCACTCTTAAAGTGGCAGGAGAAGCTCCTTGGTGGAACAATTCTGTTAAAACTCCAAGATTTTGTTTAAAGGAGCTATGACAGGGTCCAATTGCTGTGTATTTGCCCAGAATACAAAACGCTTCCATTTACTAGTGTAGGTCTTTGTAGTGGAAGCTTTATGAGAAGCCACTAGTATATTCTGAACTGCAGGAAAAAGAAGATCAGACCTGGCTAAGTAGGGAAGCGGAGCAGCCAAGCTGCTAGATGGAGAGACAGGAGCGAGGGGTCGGGAGCCCCTGACGAGTGAGTCAGTAGATCTGGCTCTGGGTCCAGGATCCAGCGTCCCCGAATGCGGTGTGCCAGAAGAAAGGGGAACCAAATTTGACGAAGCCAGAATGGGGCAATGAGGATGATCGTCCTTTGCAGGTTGTTGGCTTTCTGCAGAAACTTGCAATCAGGGAAAGGAGGAAAAGCATAGAGGAGACCGGGGCCAATCGTGAACTAGCGCGTCCTGGGGACTTCCCTGGAGGGTAATAGGGCAAAGTAGCTCCTGCATTTGGCGTTCATTGGAGACGCAAACAGATCGCAGGAAGGCTGGCCCCACTTGCGAAAAATCTTCTTCGCAACTGACTGTTTTAGGGACCACTGCGCGGCAACAGGATTGCTCTGCTCAGCCTGTCGGCTATGACGCTGGATGACCCGGGATGTGCGTTGCTATCAGAAAGCGACCCGTGGACTCCGCCCATTGCCAGATTCTCATGGCCTCTCTGCATAGCTGATAGGACTTGGTTCCCCTTGTTTGTTTATGTACCAGACTACAGACATGTTGTCCGCCTGAACTGCAATAGTCCCTAGAGGAAGAAGGGAGCAAAGTGTTGCACGCTAGAAACACTGCCCTCAACTCCAGAACATTGATGTGCAGATTGTACTCTAAATTGGTCCATTCGCCTTGGACTGTCTGTCCCTGAAAGATGCCCCCCCACCCTATCAGGGAAGCGTCCGTGGTCACCGTAGCTGTCGGTGCGGGTAGCACAAATGGTCTTCCACTGGAAAGGTTGCAAGTCCGAAGCCACCAGGCTAGGTGAGATTTGCATGTATTTGTGATCAGAATTTCGTGGGTCAGAGGTAGCTGTTGGAACGACCATTGGGCAAACAGTAGCCATTGTAGAACTCTCATGTGCAGTCTTCCCAATGGTATCGCAATGAGAGAAGCTGCCATGAGACCCAAAACCTTTAGTACCAGTTTTGCTGGGGATTTTCTGGATGATAGAAGAAGAGATATGTGGCTTTGTAGTGAAGCTATCCTTTCTGGAGGAAGCCTTAGAATTAACTGATGCGTATCCAATTCGCTCCTATGAATAAGATACGCTGTGATGGCTGTAGTAAAGATTTTTCGAAATTTACGGAAATTCCGAGGTGAACACAAAATTGTAGGGTGTAATCCCTGGCCTGTATCAGCCGAAGCTGGGTGGTGGCAGAAAGGAGCCAGTCGTCCAGATACGGAAACACCTGGAATCCTAGGCGTCTCAGGTGAGACGCTACCACTGCCATGCATTTGGTGAAAACCCTGGGGGCTGAGGTCAGACCAAAGGGCAGGGCTCGAAACTGAAAGTGACTGGCTCCCAGCCGGAAGTACAAATGATCTCTGGACGCCCTGGCCATTTTGATGTGGTAGTATGCGTCCTTCAGATCTATTGAGCACATCCAGTCATCCTTCTGTAAGAATGGAAGGATCGATTGAAGCGTGACCATTCGGAACTTTTCTTTCTTGACGAAGGTATTGAGGTTGCTTAGGTCCAGAATCGGCCTCCAGTCCCCTGTCTTCCTTGGAACTAAAAAGAACCTTAAGTAAGTTCCGGATCCTCTTTGGTCCGCTGGGACTGGTTGGATGACTCTTTTTTCTAGCAGCTTTGAAATTTCTATAGCTGCTGGTTCTCGCAGATGGGGCGGCACATCTGGGAGTCTTCTCATTGGAATGGGGGTGGATAGGAATGGTATTCTGTAACCTCTGGTAATAACGCTTTTTACCCAGTTGTCTGTAGTAATGTTTTGCCAGGCCTGAGGGTATAAAGCTAAGCGACCCCCGACTGCCTCCAGAGCAGGACAGTCGGGCCTCCTCTCAGGAGTGCTGGAAAGGTTTTCCAGGGGGGGGGTATCCCTGTCACCTTGATTTTGCGGACCCCTCTGCCGCCAGGGCGGCGTCTTCCACCTCTGCCTCCTCCTCTGCCTCTAGAGGGGCATCACCCTGTGTGCCTGGGAAAGAACCTTGGGGTTTTCAAACCACATTTTCCCACCGCGTTGCCCTTTGGGTACGGTCTGGATGGGGTGGAAAACGGACTCCGACAGCAGACAGAGTCTTTCCCTCCTGTTCACACGGGTAAGGGTCTCCTTTACTTTGGGGCCAAAAGAGTGGCACCGCAAATGGGGCGTTAGTAAAGGAAGACTTGAAGGCTTCCGCAAATGAACATAAGCGCATCCAGGATTGTCTCACGAAGAGCAATCGCTGAAGCTGCTGCCCTACTCGAACCTTCGGCTGCATATGAGATCAGCCTCATGGACGAAGTTTACAATGGATGTAAGGGTATTGAGTTGTGCTGTAACTTTCTCCGAGACAGCACCATCTGTAGTACCCTGGAGGGTATCTCCCAACTCTTTGATTAGATCCCTCTGTAGTCGTGTGAAGTGGGTCAAATAGTTCAGGGATCGCATAGAAAAAGCCGCTGAACTAAAATGCGCTTCCTGCATCTGTCCATGGTCCTAGAATCTTTGTTAGGGGATGGACAGATGAGGAAGATTCCGACATCTCCTTTTTCGTGGCCGCTGCCACCACCATAGCCCACTGGAACTCCTTTTGTTAGATAAGCCTTGTCCTGGGGTGCTGTAATATACTTATTAGGCTTTCTAGGACTGGCTCCACCGTGTCAGGAGCCTCCCACCCTTGATCAATCAGCTCCATTAACTCATCAAGGGCGAGTGACCCAGGAGGAGGAAGGACGCGCACCAAATGCCTTCAGCAAGACTGACTCATCCTCAGAAACCGGAGGGACTGCCAATCATCTCTCTGCTTTAGGATCTCCATGATGTCTGAAAAGAGACATCTTCTGAAGGTGACTTTGGGGACCCTTCTGACTCATCCAAGTCAGTATCGGATGTCAAAGATTCTTGTGGAGAATCTAAGTGTCTCCTCTTACACAATCTTTTCCTAGGGACTTCTTCGGGAGCATCCAAGAAGCCTCCGAGGAAGAGGGGCACCCTCCAGGGTGGCTGAGACACAGGTGCTCGGCGCTTAGCTGTAGGCAGGTGCAGAGGAGGATAACGGACCTTTATGGGAGGAGAAGCTGTTTCTGCTGATGTGGTTGTCTGGGTAGACAACACCTTCCTCATGAGATCGAAGGCCCCGGGTCCCGAGTCGAGGTATCTCCCGGTTCGAAGAAATGGGAAGAATCCCGAAACAGGCACGAAGGCATCGACCCGAGGACGGAACCGAGTCGATCGAGCCGAGGCGAGAGGGAGCGTCGGAACGAAATATCGGTCCGACTCTCGGTCCCGGAACCCAGGATGGATCTTCGGCCGAGACTCCGGTACATCCGACGGAGTCGAGGTGAACGGAGCCGACCGAGAAAAGGACGGTTCTGGCACCGAGGGCTCCACAATCAGCAGCTCAGCCTCTTCCGGCTCCGAAGACTGGACAGGTCTCGGAGGAGGAACAGATGGAGACAGTGGAAGGCCTTCAAGTCTCGACACCAATTGAGAGGAGACCGAGATGAGTTTGGATAAGGCCGTATTCTCCATTAACTTCTGCACCACACGGTCTACATCAGTATCAGAGAGGGATCGGGAAGAACGAGTCGAAGGAATCGAAGACGGAGCTGACCTCAACAGTGTCGGGGGAGGGAGCTCTGTCACCAGTTCCAAGACTCGAGGCTCGGAAACTGACAACAGTTGAACACTCGGCCCCGAAGTCTGTGGAACCGGTGATCTAACTTTAACTGAAGAGCTCGGAGCCGATGACCTGGGCTCTGATGTCTTCGATTCCTTCGAGGATTTGGATGCCTGGTCCGAAGCATCCAGAGCCTCTTGAAAAGTAGGTTTTAACAAACCCCTATCCATGAGTTTCCTGCGCCTATCTGTCATGACCCTCCCACTGAAAGAATGACAAATTGAGCAGTCTTCTTGCAGATGGAGAGGGCCAAGACAGTAGACGCAGGAACTATGATTGTCAGTAACTGACATCTTTTGCCCACATTGGCAACGCTTGAACCCAGATTTAGCCTTTTCAGACATCTTAAACTTAATATGGGTAGAAAGTGAGAAGTCAAGTCCAGTAGTAGAGTCAAATCCGTGAAATTGTCGAATCCAGTAAAAGGAAAAATGTCAATCCGATAGTCAATCCTGTAAGGGGTGGTAGGCCCGAGGGAAACTCTTATAAGTTTAAAATAACTTAAACGGAACCGAGGAATTCCTCAACCGCACCACACACACACACTTTGTCACTAAACAAACTTTTAGAATAAAATTATCCTGAAATAACAAGAAAAAAATCTTAATCTTAGCTTTAGGTGCTCGAGCTCGACCCAGTGATGCGAACGCTGCAGCGGCAAACTAGATCTGAGGTAAAGGCAGTGGGGGATTGTGGGTATTAGGTTGTCTCGAGCTTCTTCTCGATGCAGAGCTTGCAAGCGGCCGACACGGAGCCGAGGATCGGCTCCGAACCCCGGTGTAAGAACAAACGGCGAGATCGAACACTCTCACATTCATTGTTTCCAGACGGTGTGAATGTTGACTCCATAAACTTTTTAGGTACCACTGAAGTTTCCACATATGCAGTCTTGCATATGGAATCAGTAGGATGCAGGATGCCATGAAGCCCAGAGCCTGCAGAATTTGTCTAGCAGAAGACTGGGTTTTTGTTGCAATCAGTTTGAAGTAAGTAGTTAGTTGCCTTTGCTTGTCTGGCGTAAGGTAAGCCATCTGGGCAGTTGTTTTCAAGCTTGCACCCAGGAATGTTATCTTTTGAGAGGGTACCAGTTGTGATTTCTTTTCGTTTATTGTGTACTCTAGGCATGTTAGAAGCCTTTTCACAAATGCCAGGTGTCGAAGAAGAGTGTCCTTGTTCTCTGCTTGAATGAGACAGTCATCCAAGTAAGGATATATCTGTATACTTCTTTGTCTGCAAAATGCAATTACTGGTGCCAGGCACTTTGTAAAGACCCTGGGCACAGTAGCTAAGCCAAAGGGCAGTGCAGAGAATTGGTAATGCATTAAGCCAGCCTTGAATCTCAGGTATCTTCTGCACGATTGTCTTATTGGGACATGCAGGTATGCCTCTTTTAGTTCTAAAGTCACCAGCCAAGCATTCTTGCCCAGCATGGGCAGAAGCTGCTGCAAAGTCAGCATTTTGAATTTTGGAATGTCCAGGTATGTGTTCAAAATTGCTAAATCCAGTATTGGCCGCCAGGCCTTGTCCTTTCTGGGTACCAAGAACAGTCTTGAGTAAAAACCTTGTCCTTTTCCCTGTTCTGTTACTGGTTGAATGGCCCCCATATCCATGAGGGACGTAACCTGTTTCTATGCCTCTGCCCACTGATTTTTGGGCAGATCTGGCCAATCGTTTGCCATTGGCAGTGTGGAAATGGAATCTGTATCCCTGTGATACTATGTTTAGTACCCACTTGTCCTGGGTTATGAACTGCCAATTTTGAGCAAAAAGTGCTAATTCCCCCCCCCCAAGGGTGCTGTCAAAAGATAAGTGCTTGGTGAAGGCAGAGGGAAGTCATTGGGACTGTTTTCTGTAGGTTTGCGCTTTATCTCCCCCTGATTTGGAGGTAGATGCGCCCCATTGCTTTGACCTGTATGAATCTTGCGCCTGGTATTTGGAACCTGTTGGGCGTCTGGATTTGCCCCTTTGATCTCTGTCTGACACAGGAAAGGACCAATTTTGTGTAGGCCAGTGTCTACTGAATCTTGGTGGCTGCACTTGTAAGAAGTCTTTAACAATTTGCATAGACTTAGCTTTCTCTTTGATTTTCTTTAAAACCTCTTCAGCCTTAATACCAAAAGAGAATCATGCTGTAAAGGTGTATCTAGCAATTTAGCTTTAACATGATCAGGCAAATTTTGTTCCTTTAACCAGGCATGCCTCCTAATCACAGATCCAGTAACTGCGGCCCTGCAGGAGGTCTCTAAGGAATCAAAACCACATTGCAAAGTATGCTTTCCAACTTGTTCAGCTGCATGCAATAATTCATGCAATTCTTTATTTTCTGCACATTCTGAAATCAACATCATTTTCGGTTTCAGCAATCCCATAACATGTTGTTGGTACTTAAGCATATGAAATTGACAGTTTAAGGCCCTGACTGCCAAGGTTGCAGATGTATAAACCTTTTTCCCCCATCTGTCTAGTGCCCTTGAGTGTCTGTCAGAGGGGGTCGGATTTTTTGCTGTTGAGGCCTTAACTCCCTTTGGACCATGTGAAATAGTTTCAGGATCAGCAGCAGGGTTTCTAAATAAAACTTTATGTGCGTCAGGGACCCTGTAATATCTGTCAGGCTTACTGGGAGCCAGAGGTAAGGAGTCAGGGGTCAAGCTTGACTCCAAAAACACATCATCCACAATGCCTAAAACAGGGGGAATGGCTAAAGGCTTGTGCTGAGGGAGAAGAAGGAAATCCCTGAGCCTCTTTTTTGATTTTGAGAAGTCTTGACTCTCCCATTGAAAATGCTCCCTTAAAGTATGCAAGGTTTCTCCAAATGAATAATCCTCTGGAGGAGATGCAGATGGAACAGACTCCTCAGCATCAGAATCCACATAGGGAGGTATAGATAATTCCTGATCAGAAGAGGAATCAGAACAAACAGAAACCTGATCTGAAGATTCATCATCAGTGTCTTGCCTAGGCCTCTTATCTGGAGGGGGATGGGTACCCCTGATCAAGGTAATAAGGTCTTCAGCCATTTCGATCATCTGTTTTTTAGGCCTAGAGGCCTGTGCACGTGGCTCATGCGTCGGTTTTTTAGTTTTAGAAGTTGCTTTTGTCTTTGGTTTTACAGCTGTCGTCGGTTTGATATATAAATGTTGAGGTCTGAATACACCCTCAGAAGCCGGTGCCTGCTCAGCGGCTCCAGACCCATCCGAGGGAGATACCTCCGTCGGTCCAATACCCTGAGTATCTTGCAGCATGCCGGACTCCACATGGGTGTCGATAGAGGCCTGCAACTCGAAGGCAGCGGGTAACAGGGGCTGTGAAAGCGTCTCACTGAGTACCGGCAAACCGGCGACTGGCTTAGGAGAAGCTTCGTCGTCGGTTTTGGATCTCGACTGCCTTTCTCTGTCCTTTTCTTTGTGTTTTTTATGTACTCCGGTAGTCGGATTGCTATTCGACGACATTTCTGAGTAGTTAAATCTGTTTCCAAAATACTTTGATGCAAAAATATACCGATGCTTAATAGTGTGTTGGTTAAATCTAGCACAAAACCGACAGCCAGGCACGTTGTGATCAGGGCCTAGGCAAGGAGTACAGTATAAATGGAAATCCTTACAAAGTGTTTGCTTCCCACAAGTAATACAATTATTAACTTTTTCTGACATCGGTAAAAAGCAAGAAAAAAGTTTCCCCAACGGGGTACTTAGCTTTAGTGAAGACTTCGGTTTTGAAACTCAAACTCGAATATTTCAGTAGTCGGCCGACCGGCACTTGCGAAATGCTTCTGCTTCGGGCACCGCGTGGTAAGAAAAACTAAAGAAAATGGCATCGGCTGCATGTTTTATACCCCTGACGACCTGACGTCATGGAAGAGAAGAAAGCAACCAACACAGGATCCAATACTTTGGAATTCAGGCCGACTGAGGGCAACCTGCCAGCAGATTACCCAAATGTAATGACTGCAACAGTGAAACACGAAGAACATTTTGTGAGAGACAGGTACTCTACAGTACCTGTCAGGTTTCCTGGGAGCTGGAGGCAAAGTGTCTGGGGTAAGGCTGGACTCCAGGAAAACATCTACAATCTCCAGAACAGAAGGGATAGCCAGACTCCTGTGCTGAGGCAGGTTTAAGAATTCCCTAAGACTGTTTTTGGACTGTGAATAGTCCTGGCTTTCCCAGTGGAAATGTACCCTAAGGGTATGCAAGGTTTCACCAAAAGAAAAATCCTCTGGAGAGGAAGCAGAGGGAATGGAATCCCCTGCATCAGAATCCTCATAAATAGATAAGGGTAAATCCTGGTAGTCAGAAGGAATAGAGATATCAGATTCCTGACCAGAAGAATCAGAAGGAAAATCAGTTCTAGGTCTCTTAGAGGGGGAAGGCTGGCTTCCCCTAATTAAGGTAATAAGGTCTTAAGCTATTCTAATCATTTGTTTTTGAGGCATATGGGCCTGAGTATATGATTTGGTCGTCAGTTTTCTAGACGTAGTGCAAGTTTTAGGCTTGAGGAATTCGGTACTTCTAGTTGGAAATGATGGCGTCAGTTTAATATGAAAGTCTGTAGGCCTGAATACACCCTGAGAAGCCGGTGCCTGCACAGCGGCTCCAGACCCATCCAAGGTAGAGACATCCGCAGGTTCCATCGTCGAAGAAACATCTCCCGGCATACCAGACTTCGAATGGGTCTCAGCAGAGGCCTGCGAATCTGTAGAAGTGGGTATCAGGGGCTGTGAAATTGCCTCACTGACTACCGGCGGACTGGTGGCTAGCTTAACGGAAGCGTCGTCTGCAGTTTTGGACCTATGCGGTCTGTCTCTTGTCTTTATCCTTACGCTTTTTCGGAAGATCAGTAGTCGAATGGCTTAACGAAGCCATTTCGGAGTATAGAGATCGAGAATGAAAGTATTTAGCTACAAAAACAGCCCGACGATGAATACTTTGAGCATTGACCAAGGAACAAAACCGACAGCGAGGGACGTCGTGGTCTAGGCCTAAACAGGTGATGCAGTAAGAATGAAAATCTCTATGCGGTATTTGCTTTCCAAAGGCAAGACTATTATTAACTTTTTCTGACATCGGTTAAAACAAGAAAAAAGCATCCCCAACGGGGTACTTATCTTTTTGAAGACTTCAGGTCTGAAACTTGAATACAAAAATTTCAGGAGTTGGCCAACTAGCACTTGCGAACTGCTTCTGCTTCGGGCACTGCACGGCAAGAAAGACTGATGTAATGGCATCGGCTGCATGTTTTATACCCCTGATGACCTGACGTCATAGAAGAAGCGACAGCATCCGACGCAGAAAACCCCAGATTCTGGTATTCAGGCCGGCTGACGGCTACCTGCAGGCAGATAACCCAAATGTGTGCAACATTGAGACACGAAGAACATTCTGGCAGCAAATCTGCTAACAGGTGTAGCTGCATGGCAAAGGTTGTGTGCCAAAGGGTCATGGCCAGCCTGCACAGAAGGTAGGAGTGAGTCCCTCCTTGCTTCTTGATGTACCACATCACAGTGGTGTTGTCTGTTTTGATCAGGAGAGCCCCTGGAGAGAGAAGGGTCTTGAAAGCTATCAAGGACTGCTGCACAGCAATTGTCTCTTTTTGAGTGATGTGCAGAGGGATTTGCTGTGGGCTCCACTGGCCCTGTATGCACCTGCCATCCAGGTGTGGACCCCAAGCATAGTCTGATGTGTCTGTGGTGAGGGTCTGGACAGCAGGGGGTGGTGGAAAGGCATTCCCTTGTTGTGGCAGCATGCTGTTGCCCTTCAAAGAAAATCTTTTCTGAGACAAGGAATTATAGGTAGAAGAGTTTCCAGGTCTTGAAAGTGTTGACACCAAAGGCTCTTCAGGTACCACTGAAGTTTCCTCATACGCAGTCTGGCATATGGAATGATTAGTATGTAAGATGCCATGAACCCCAAAGCTTGCAGGATCTTCCTTGCAGATAGCTGGCGCCTGGTGGCTAGTTGAGAGAAGAAGGCTATCGGGAAAATTTGTTTCTCTGGAGTAAGGTATGGATCTGGGATGCTGTGTCCAAACTTGCTCCCAGGAAGATTATCCTTTGGGTGGGCATCTGTTTGGATTCTTTTTCATTTATCGTGTACCCTAGGGAGGTTAGTAGGGTCTTTACAAGGGCCAGGTCCTTGAACAGCCTTTCCTGACTGTCTGCCTAAATAAGGCAGTCATCTGACTATTTCTTTATCTGCAAAATGCAATGGCCGGAGCCAGACATTTTGTGAAAAGTCTGGGAGCAGTAGATAAGCCAAAGGGAAGTGCAGAGAGCTGAAAGTGTTGAGATCCTGCCCTGAAGCGGAGATATTTCCTCCATGATTCCCTGATATGAATGTGGAGGTATGCCTCTTTTAGATCCAGGGTGGCTAGCCAAGCGTCCTTGGAGAGCATGGGTAGCAGTTGTTGGAGTGTAAGCGTTTTGAATTTTGGGATCACCAGGAAGGTGTTTAGAATGGATAGATCGAGGATGGGGTGCCAGGTGCCCTCTTTTCTGGGCACCAGAAAAAGTCTGGAGTAGAAACCTTGGCCTATCTGTTCTGCAGGAACATGCTCTACTGCCCTCATAGACAGCAGGGAATGGATTTGCATTTGAGCCTCTGCCCACTGATTTGGTGGTAGATCTGGGAACCCTTTTGGGGTTGGAAGGCTGTGGAAGGAACATTTGTCTCCCTGAGACACAATGTTCAGAACCCAGTGGTCCTTGGTAATAGTGGCCCAGCTACTTGAGTGAAAGGAGTTTTCCTCCTAGGGGTAAGTGACGGTGGGCAGAGGGAGGGGATGGAGGAGGTGAGTCATTGTGAGTTCTTAGCATAAGGGGCTGGCTTAGAAAGCACAGTTGTGTAGACTTACCATAAATGTAGATGTTCAAGTGTACTCACTGTTGCAGTCATCTCATTTGGGTTATCCCTGCAAGGGTAGCCCTCGGCTGGCGCGAATACCAGAGGCTTAGTATTTCTGCATCGGTTGCTGTCACTCCAGGACTGACGTCACGTCATCAATAGTATAAAGTAAGGCTGCAGACTGTTGCAGTCATCACATTTGGGTTGATTCCCAAAGCTGAGGAAAAGGATGGAGGCAGTCAAGGAAACTAGGGGCTGGCTACGAAGCCCTGCAAGACTGCAGAGGCAAACCCTGCCCTGGATTTGGAGAAGAAAGGCAGGTGGTAATGTTTGGTGAAGGTGTGAACTGCTGTCCAGGTGGCAGCCTCCAGGATGTCCCTGTTGGGGACTCCTCTGAGGAAAGCTGCAGAGGTGGAAGTTGCTCTGGTGGAGTGAGTCCTAACCCCCTTGGGGGGAGACTTTCCATGTTGTTTGTAGCAGAAATGGATGCAGTGTGCTATCCATTTGGAGATGTTTTGTTTGGAGATGGATTTGCCCTCTGCCCCTGCAGCAAAGCTAACCAGATATTGATCAGACTTTCTGAAAGATTTAGTCCTGTCTAGATAGAATCTTAGCTGTCTGTGCACATCTAGAGGGTGAAGGATCCTTTCCCCATGGTCTGTGGGTTAGGGAAAAAAGGTGGGCAAATGAATGGATTGGTTGAAAGTCACACTGGACACCACCTTGGGCATGAAGGATGGGTTAGTCCTGAGGGATACCCTGTCAGCATGAAAGATGATGAAGGGTTCCACAGCCAAGAGTATTTGCAGCTCAAAGACCTTTCTGGCTGAAGTAATGGTCAGAAGGAAAGCTGCCTTCCAGGAGAGAAATCTTAGCTCTGCTGAAGAGGCAGATTCGAAGGGGGGCGGGTGAGCTTTTCCAACACAAGGGTAAGGTCCTAAGCTGGGGTTGGTGCTCTTCTGGGTGGCCTTAAGTTGCTAGCCCCTCTTAGGAACTGTTTGATCAGAGGGTATGAGAAAAGGGGCTGCTCAGTGAGAAAATGAGCAGAGATAGCAGAGGCATAGGTTCATAGGTAGAGCATAGAGCATGTAGCTCGGAGGGATTGGGATTTCTTTAGGTGTAGCATGTCCAACAGCTCTGTGTATGACATAGCTTTATATGTTAGGCAGAGATCACCTCGAAGTAGGCGATATGCTACGGAGTAAAGCTGGAGATTTTTGAGGCGGTCAGTGTAAGGCATCTGTTTGAGGCCAGTAATCCTCTTTGTGAGGTACTTCTGTGGCCTTTCCAGCTGCTGCAGATGTCTTGTGAGGTACATTCCAAAAGGGGAGTTGTGCTCTATAATGGGTCTAATGAGTGTCGAGTACAGGGGAACAATGACCTCTTTTTTCCTAGATGAGAACCCGTTTATGATGAGGTGTGCCACGTAGAAGAACTTCCTGACTACTGCGGCAATGTGACTATCAAAGGAGAGACTACTGTCCACCTGGGTCCCAAGGTCTCGTATCACACATTCAGTGTTAAGTAGATTGCTGCCTATGTGGTAGTTCATGGGTACAGAGTTTTTACCAAAGGGGATGACACTGCACTTTTTGGCATTGAGATTGAGGCCATGGCTCTGACACCAGGCATCTGTCTCAGAGAGGCCCTTCTGTAGGATGTCCACATCATTTCGGGACTTGACTATGGCTCCTAGTTTGCAGTCATCTGTGAACTTCGTTCGTCAAAGGCCTTCTGTGTTAGCCGGTACTTCAGAGAAGTAGACACAAAACAGGAGAGGTCCCAGGACAGAACCCTGTGGTACTCCACTTGTCACTGCTTTTAGGTCAGATTTGGAGCCTGCAACTTTTACAGTGTGGGTTCTCTCAGTGAGCCAGTTGGAAACCCATCTTGTGACGTAGGGATTTATACCTAGTTTAGTGAGTTTAGCTATAATTCCAGAATGGGGGATGGTGTCGAAAGCCTTGGCGAGGTCAAGATAGGCTGTGTGAACCACCTTACTCTCATCTACGGCTTTGGTGACTGCCTCAAAGAAGTCGATCAGGTTCAGGAGGCATGATCTGCCTTTCACAAACCCAAACTGGGTGGGATCCAGAGTTTGGAGGTTAACAATGTCTTTGTTTATGAGTTCCATTATGATACGTTCCATGGTCTTGCAGACCAGGCTCGTCAGACTAATAGGTCGATAGTTCCCAGGATCAGTGGTGGCTCCTCCTTTGTGGAGTGGGATAACTGTTGCTGTGCACCATTCAGTGGGCACAAAGCCTGACGTGAGGCTATTATTGAACATGGTGCTTAAGTGGGGAGCATGAATTTTAATAGAGGGAAAAAAAAGAGTCCACTGTGTAGCAGGTCAACTAAGTAATCCAGGATGAGAGGGAGGGAGGGCTGTGCCATATTGGCTCCCTTAGCCTGAAGCCAGGTGCAGAACCTTTTCCATTTGTCAGCATAACACTTCATAGTGCTAGGGCGTCTGGCCTCAAGTATAACATCTAGAACCTGTTTGCTGAGGGTGGCAGATTGATTGATTGGGGGGTAGAGAATAAGCCAAGCTGCCAAACTGAGTGTCTGCAATTGGGGATGCATGAATTCCTCTTCCATCTGAGTGAGGAGGTTTGGAATCTGAGGGTGATGCCAAGGTGGCAGAAGGGAAAGGCTGCACACCAAGGGGTACCAGCGCTGGCGAGGCCTGTCTGGAGCTATAAGAATTGTCCTTGGTTTTTCCTCCTTTATTCTGAGCAGTACCCTGAGGATGAGAGGTAATGGAGGAAAGGCATAGACCGATAGCTTGACCCAGGGGAAAGATAGAGCATCCACTTTTCAAGCCACGCAGTGATGCTCCCTGGTACAGAACTTGCTAAGCTGATGGTTGGTATGGGAGGCAAAGAAGTCAACCTTCGGGGCTTCCCATTTCTGAGTTATTAGGGCAAAGGTTCTTCTGTTGAGTTCCCACTCATGTGGGTCCAGAAGATTTCTGCTTAAGTGGTCCACCAGAGAGTTGAGAGAACCTGGTAGGAATTGTGCTAACAGGTGGAGTTACATGGCAGAGGCTGTGTGCCAAAGGGTCATGGCCAGCCTGCACAGAGGGTAGGACTGTGTCACTCCCTGCTTGTTGATATACCACATCATGGTTGTGTTGTCTGTTTTGACAGGAGAGCCCCTGAGGAAAGAAGGGGCTTGAAAGCTATCAAGGCATGCTGGACAGCTATCATCTCTTTTTGGTTTATGTGCAGATGGATTTGCTGTGGGCTCCATTGGCCCTGTATGTACCTGCCGTCCAGGTATGCAACCCAGGCATAATCTGATGAGTCTGTGGTGAGGGTCTGGGCAGAATGGGGTGGTGAGAAAGGCAGTCCTTTCTTGAGGGAGCATGCTGTTGCCCACCAAAGAAAATCTTTTCTGAGGTAAGATGTTATAAATATAAGAGTCTCCATGTCTTGAGAGTGTAGACACCAAAGGCTTTTTAGGTACCACTGAAGTTTTCTCATATGCAGTCTGGCATATGGAAGGAGTAGAATGCAAGATGCCATGAACTCCAGAGCTTGCAAGATTTTCCTTTCAGATAGTCGGGGTCTGGTGGCTAGTTGAGAGAAGCAGGCTGTCAGAAAGGTTTGCTTTTCTGGAGTAAGGAATGCAATTTGGGATGCTGTGTCCAGGTTTGCTCCCAGGAATATAATCCTTTGGGTGGGTACCTGTTTTGATTTCTTTTCGTTGACTGTGTACCACAAGGAGGTTAGTAGGGACTTCACAAAGGTCAGGTGCTTCAGCAGCTTTTTCTGGCTGTCTGCCTGAATTAGGCAGTTGTCTAAGTATGGGTAAATCTGGATATTCCTTTGTTTGCAAAAGGCAATGGCCAGAGCCACACATTTTGTGAAAACTCTGGGAGCAGTAGATAAGCCAAAGGGAAGCGCAGACAACTGAAAGTGCTGAGATCCTGCCCTGAAACGGAGATATTTCCTGCAAGATTCCCTGACGGGGATGTGGAGGTAGGCCTCCTTTAGTACTAGGGTGGCTAGCCAAGCATCCTTGGAGAGCATGGGCAGCAGCTGCTGGAGGGTGAGCATTTTGAATTTTGGGATCACCAGGAAGGTGTTTAGAATGGACAGATTGAGGATGGAGCACCAGGTGCCCTCTTTCCTGGGTACTAGAAATAGTCTGCAGTAGAAACCTTGGCCTTTCTGTTCTCCCTCATGGAGAGCAGGGAAAGGACTTGCTTTTGCTCCTCTGCCCACTGGTTTGGAAGTAGATCTGGGAACTATTTTGGAGTTGGAAGAGCGTGGAAAGAAAATTTCTATCCGTGGGAAACTATGTTGAGAAACCAGCAGTCGTTGGCAATGGTGGCCCAGGTGTTTGCATGAAAGGAGAGTTTTCCTCCTAGGGGTAAGTGGAGGTGGGCAGAGGGAGGGGATGGAAGAGGAGAGTTATTGTGAGTTCTTACCATAAGAGTGTGGCTGAGAAACCCTGGTTTTGAAGTGCAGATACTCCACTGCTTAGATCTCTGCATTCCCTGTGGCTGTTGTCTGTGGGGTCTGGTTCCCCAGGGTCTGGGCTGAACTGACCTGGTGGGAGCAGGAAAGAACCAGTGCTTGGAGGGACAATGCCTGCTGAACCTGGGAGGCTAGACTTGTAAGAAATCCTTTACTGTCTCCATAGAGTTTGCTTTTTCATCCATCTTTTTCAAGACCTCTTCTGCCTTAGTGTCAAATAAGTTGTCTATGTGCACGGGGGCATCCAACAATTTAGACTTAACATGCTCTGGCAAGGGCTGTTCCTTAAGCCATGCATGCCTTCTAAGGACAGAACCAGTGACTGCTGCCCAGCAAGAAGCTTCTAGGGCATCAAAAAGTACAGTTTTGTACCTACCATAAATGTAGATGTCCGAACAGGATAGCATCTGCAGTCCTTACAAATGGGTTGTCCTGTCGTCAGGCAGCCCTTCGGTCGGCCGGATTCCAAAGTCTGGGTCTGGCTTCGGCTGGTGTCGCACTTCACCCGACGTCATCACTGCTGGTCTTCGGGTATAAAGGCATCAGCCGACGCCATTTTCCTCAGTGTTTTTTGCCCCAGATGCCAGTTGCCCTCTTGGATAGCTAAATTTTTGGATAAATGCCAATGTTTCCAAAAAGTAGAAGGCAAATACAAAAAATAAGCATGTATGTACATATATACAAACAAATACACCATAAGAATCCCCAGCTAGCTATTAGGTGGGCAAATACCCTAGGAATACCACAGAGGGAAGGAGGGTGGGTAATCCTGACTGCAGATGCTATCCTGTTCGGACATCTACATTTATGGTAGGTACAAAACTGTACTATGTCCTTCAAGGATGCATCTGCAGTCCTACAAATGGGTAGAATACCATAGCCAAACTAGGGGAGGAGGAAGAAGAAATTATGGTGTAGTTAGGATCCCTTGCAAAACAGCAGTGGCAAACCTTGCTCGGGATCTAGAGTAAAGAGGTAGGTTATAATGCTTGGCAAATGTATGCACGGAGGTCCAAGTAGCAGCCTCTATAATGTCCTTGGTAGCCACTCCTCGTAAGAAAGCTGTGGTAGTGGCTGTAGCCCTTGTGGAGTGAGGCCTTATGTTCTGTGGAATTTGCTTTCCATGGTACGAGTAACAGAATCTTATGCAATTTCCTATCCACTTGGAGATTGTCTGTTTGGAAATTGCTTTTCCTTCCCTTCCTGTTGCATATGCTACTAGAAGCTGGTCAGTTTTTCTATTACCCTTGGTTCTGTCCAGGTAGTAGCGCAACTGTCTATGTACATCCAAGGTATGCAGCAGTCTTTCCCCCTTGTTCTGTGGATTGGGAAAGAAGGTAGGTAGGTGGATTGCCTGGTTTAGAGACACTCTGGATACCACCTTAGGCATAAATGTAGGATTAGTTCTCATGGACACTCTATCTTGATGGAAGATTAGGAAGGGTTGTACTGCCATTAAAGCCTGTAGTTCTGAAACCCTTCTTGCTGAAGTAATTGCCAGCAGGAAAGCAGTTTTCCAGGATAGGTGTTGAAGATCTGCTGTTGCTGCTGGTTCGAATGGAGGAAGTGTCAATTTTCCTAGTACAAAGTTCAAGTCCCATGCTGGTAATGGTGGTTTCCTAGGAGGTTTTACATTCTTAATTCCTCTCAGAAACTGCCTGAGTAGAGGATGTGAGAAGACAGGGGATCGAAGCTGTATTCTGCAGAAATAGCTGATGCATGTATTTTGATGGAGGAATAGGACAGGCCTGTATGGAGAAGCTCTGCCAAATACTCCAGGATGTTGGCAATATCTACCTTTGACACATCTTTCCCTCTTTCAGTACTCCAAATGACAAACCTTTTCCATTTTCCTGCATAGTTCCTTCTTGTTGAAGGTCTGCGGGCCTCAAGGATAATGTCTTTAACCCTTTGGGATAAGACTGGGTTAGTTGCTGTTATGTAATGTTCCAGGCAGTCAGTTGCAAGGTTTTCAGGTTTGGATGCAGGATGTTGTAGTCGCTCTGAGTTAACATCAAAGGGATCAGGGGTAGTGCCCACGTTTCCCCCGAGACATGCTCCTCAGTAATGGATACCAATGTTGCCTTGGCCAATTTGGAGCTATCAGAATTATCCTTGGACGTTCCTCTTTGATTTTCAGTAGTACCTTGTGCATCAAAGGAAGAGGTGGAAATGCATATGCTGTCAGGCCCTTCCAACTGAAGGATAGAGAGTCCACCTTCCAAGCAAGTGGGTGGTATGTCCTTGTGCAGAATTTCTTTAGCTGGTGATTGAGTGGGGATGTGAATAGATCTATTTGTGGCATTCCCCATTTCTTTGTGATGGCCTTGAAAATGTCCGGGTGTAGCATCCATTCGTGAGCATCCGAGGTAGTTCTGCTTAACATGTCTGCTAGGATGTTTTCTTTTCACGGTACAAATATTGCCTGTAACTGAATGTTGTAACTCAGAGCCATATTCCATAGTTCCAGAGCCATTCGGCATAGGGGGTATGAATGAGTGCCTCCCTGTTTGTTGATGTACCACATGACTGTGGTGTTGTCTGTCCTTATCATCAGTTGGCCTTCTTTGAGGAATGGTCTGAAATTCTGGATTGCTAGTTTTACTGCCAGCATTTCTTTTTGATTTATGTGCAGGTGCAGCTGATCTGGAGTCCATAAGCCTTGAATGCACTTGTCCAGCATGTGGGCCCCTCAACCAAGGTCTGAGGCGTCCGTTGTGATGGTCTGGCTTGGTTGAATGCTGTGAAAGGGCAAACCTGGGTTTGACTGGCATGCTTGTGCCCACCATAGGAACTCTTGTTTCAGGCATGGAATTAGTGGTATTTCTGTTTCTAAGCTGTGCCTGTGTTGAGACCATAAATTCTTTAGGTACCACTGTAGCTTTCTCATATGCAGTCTGGCATGGGGGACCAGGATTATGCAGGATGCCATGAAGCCCAAGGCCTGCAGTACTTTCCTTGCTGTTAGTTTGCTCTGCTTTGTTAATGCCAAGAAGTAAAGAGGGAGTTGTTCTTGTTTTTCTGCAGTTAGGAATGCCATCTGTTTTACTGTGTCCAGTTCTGCACCCAAGAATGTTCTTGTTTGGGATGGAGTCAGTCTTGACTTTTTTAAATTGACTGTGTATCCCAGGGCTTGTAGTAAGCAAATGACTCTTTGTAAATCTTGTGTCAGCTTGTTTTTGTTGTCCGCTTGTATCAGGCAGTCGTCCAGGTATGGATAAATTTGGATTCCCTGAAGCCTGCAGTGAGCTATTACTGATGCCAGGCATTTCGTGAACACTCTGGGCGCAGTAGATAAGCCAAAGGGCAATGCTGAGAATTGATAATGCTCTGATTCTGCAAGAAATCTGAGGTATCTTCTGCAATTTGGTCGTATGGGGACGTGCAGGTATGCCTCCTTGAGATCTAGAGTTACCAGCCAATACTCCTTGCCCAGCATGGGAAGAAGTTGCTGTAGGGTCAGCATTTTGAATTTTGGAACAATGATGAATGTGTTTAAAGCGGACAGGTCGAGAATAGGTCTCCAACTTTTCTCTTTTCTTGGTACTAGGAAGAGTCTGGAGTAAAATCCCTTGCCCTCTTCTGTAGGTGGTACCTTTTCCACAGCTCTCATCTTTGTTAATTGAGCTATTTGATTTAGAGCTTCTGTCTTTTGATTTGGTGGTAGGTTTGGCATTCCTCTTTTTACTGGTAAGGTGTGGAAATGAAACCTGTAGCCTTGGTCTATAGTTTGCAAAATCCACTTGTCTCTTGTGATATAGTGCCAGTTTTTTGAAAATAAGGCTAACTTTCCGCCTAAGGGTGCTGCTATTTGTTCCCTGGTAGGCGGTGTCAGAACCAAGTCACTGTGATTGTCCTGTTGCAGTGGTAGTGGTTGTATCTGTGCCTCGTTGGTTATTGCCTTGCCACTGGCGTCCCCTGTAGGCACCTCCTCTGGATTGATTTCTGCCTCTTGAACGCCTATTCCTGCCTCTCTGCGTTTTAGAGGAGTCTGGAAAGGACCAATTTTTGGAAGGCCAGTTCCTGCTAAACCTTGGGGGCTGAACCTGTAAGAAATCTTTAACTGTTTGTACAGATTTTGCCTTCTCTTCCATTTTCTTCATTACCTGCTGGGCAGGAGAGCCAAATAGACTGACCTTATCCATAGGAGCATCTAATAGCTTTGCTTTGACATGATCCGGCAAGACCTGTTCCTTCAACCATGCATGCCTTCTTATAACTGTGCCAGTCATGGCTGATCTAAATGAAGCCTCCAGTGCATCATAGCCACATTTTAAAGAATGGTTACTAACCTGCTGAATGTTATTCACCATTTCTAGAACATATTTCTTATCTAAGGAATCATCAGAGGACAGTTTCTTAGTTAACTGATCAAGCATAAACTCTTGGTATTGGATCATATGAAACTGACAGTTCAAAGCTCTAGCTGAGAGAGTAGCAGAGGTGTATACTTTTTTGCCCCATCTCTCTAAGGACCTGGATTCCCTTTCAGAAGGGAGAGGGTTTTTCGCTGAGGTCGAAGCTACTGCCTTAGGCCCCTGGGAGATAGTCTCAGGATCTGCAAAAGGAGCCTTGTATAAGTGGTGATGAGTGTCCGGGACCCTGTAAAACCTATCGAGCTTAGCAGGGGCTGGAGGTAAAGTATCAGGAGCAGTGCAAGCATCATTAAATGTATCATCCACAACAGGAAGAACTGGAGGTATAGCTAAAGGCCTATGTTGCGGTAAGTGTAAGAAGGTCCTAAGCCTTTTTCTAGAATCTGAGAAATCTTGTCCCTGCCATTGGAATTGCTCTCTCATGGCATGTAAGGTTTCCCCAAAAGAAAATTCCTCTGGTGGAGAGGCAGAAGGAATCGATTCTTCAGCATCTGAATCTTCATAAGTAGAAAAGGGAGCCTCTGGATGGTCTGTATCATCAGAAGAGTCATCAGAGGACACTGGCGCAGGGGGCTCTGCTCTAGGTCTCTTTTCTGGAGGTTGAGAGACCCTATCTGGGTGAGATTGGGATCCCCTTATTAAAGAGATGAGATCCTCTGCCACAGTAAGCATTTGGGAACTGGAACTGGGCCTGTGAGAGGGGGGCTTAACAGGCACAGCCTTAGCAGTTTTGGCTGCTTTAGCCCTGGCAAAGGCCTTAATAGACATGGCTGCAGGAGGCTTAGCAGCACCACGTGCTGGGGTAGAGACATCCAAAGGGATGGTGTCCGATAAATCTTGAGAAACCACAGTAGTAGGCAAAACTTCAGAGGCCGATTCAGCTAGGTAGAAGGGCCTCGGTAGTCATAGATTCGGCTGAAGATTGACCGGTTTGCTCGGTTTCGGCCGAAACCGAGACACTCGCGGTTTGCTTAACAGTGGTTTCGGCCGAAACCGCGGACCGCGAGTGTCGGTCCTTTTCTTTGCGTTTCTTAATTTGAGTAGTCGGAGGATCCAACAGCATAATGTATGCAAAATCTGAGCCGAAAAATTGTTCAGCAAACTCCGACCGACGCCTAAGCGTTCGGTTGAAGGAAGCACAGGCTAAACAAGCTGCTACGTCGTGGTCTGGGCCTAAACAAGGTAAGCAGTAAGAGTGGAAATCTTTATGAGGTATTTGTTTCCCACAAGTTAAACAGTTATTCACTTTTTCTGACATCGGCTGAGGCAAGAAAGAGTCCCCAACGGGGTACTTAGCTTTTAGAAGTCTTCGAAGTAGTATTCGGTAGTAGTAATCTCTGGATCTGACCGACCGGCACTTGCGAACAGCTTCTGCTTCGGGCGCCACGCGGCAAGAAAGACTGAGGAAAATGGCGTCGGCTGATGCCTTTATACCCGAAGACCAGCAGTGATGACGTCGGGTGAAGTGCGACACCAGCCGAAGCCAGACCCAGACTTTGGAATCCGGCCGACCGAAAGGCTGCCTGACGACAGGACAACCCATTTGTAAGGACTGCAGATGCATCCTTGAAGGACATCCACAGTGCAAGGTGTGTTTAGTTACTTGACTTGCAAAATGCATTAACTCTTTAGATTTTGCATAAGCAGGAAAGGAAGACATTTTTTGTTTGAGGAGTTTCAGGGTATGTTGCTGAAATTATAGCACATGGAACTGACACTTTAGTGCTCTGATAGCAAAAGTAGCTGAGGTGTATACTTTTTCACCCCATCTGTCTACTGCTCGGGAATCCCTATCTGAGGGGGTGGGATTCTTAGCAGAGGTTGCTTTAATTCCTTTGAGCCCTTGAGAAATTACCTCAGGGTCAGCAGCAGGATTTTTAAAAAGAAATTTGTGTGAGTCAGGGATTCTGTAACACCTACCTGGTTTTCTGGGTGCAGGAGGGAGGGTGTCAGGAGTCAAGCTGGATTCCAGGAAAACATCCTGCACAACATCCAGGACTGGGGGGATGGCCAGGGGTCTGTGCTGTGGAAGATCTAAGAATTCCCTGAGTCTCTTTTTAGACTGAGGGTAGTTCTGACTTTCCCACTGGAAATGCTCCCTTAAGGTGTGAAGGATTTCCACAAAGGAAAAATCCTCCGGGGGAGAGGCTGGAAGAATCCTCATAAGCAGAGAGGGGTTGCATGTCTTCATACTCAGATGCATCAGAGTCATCGGACTCCTGTACAGACAAAACTACAGGGGACAAATTTTTTTTTTTTTTGGAAGGGGTAGCTTGGCTTCCCCTGATCAGCATGATAAGGTCTTGCGCCATTTTAACCATTTGAGACTCAGGCAAGGAAGCAGGTGCCTGAGATTGGGTCGTCGGTTTCTTGGGTGTGGTGCGTAACCTGGGCCTAAGAAACTGTAGTTTTTTAAAGAACGGTAGTCACGAAAGAAGTCGTTGGTTTGTGTCGAGAATCGGTAGTGTGAAGGACTTCCTCGGAAGCCGGTGCCTGCACAGCAGCTCTGGACCCATCCAAGGTAGAGACGACCGCAGGATCCTAAGTCGAAGAAGAGTTTTACGGCATACTGGACTCGGAAAGGGTCTCGGTAGCGGCCTGCGAATCCACAGAAGCGGGTATCAGGGGCAGCGAAAGCGCCTCACTAAGGACCAGAGAACTCACAACTAGCTTAACGGAAGCATTGTCGGTAGGTTCGGACATGTGCGCCTCTGTCTCTGTCTTTATCTTTCTGTTTTTCTGCTGTCGGATGGCTTACTGAATCCATATCAAAATTCGAGGACTGTAAGTGAAAATATACAGCTACAATAAGGGCCCAACGACGTATAGTTCTGGCGTTGAACAAAGCACAGAAGCAACAGGGGGGGACATTGTGGTCTGGGCCTAAGCAAGTGACGCAGTAAGAATGAAAGTCTCGGTGTGGTATTTGCTTTCCACAGGCGAGACAATTTTTAACTTTTTCCAACGTCGGTTAGTGCACACATTCGACCATCTACATTTATGGTAAGTATACACAACTGTACTATGTTCCTCGTGTTTCACTGTTGCAGTCATCACATTTGAGTAGATTCCTACAGCTAAGGATGGGTGGAGGAATTTAGATAGAATTAGGACCAGCTATAAGGCCCTGCAAGACTGTAGTGGCAAAGCCAGCTCTGGCTTTAGAGAAAATTGGTAAATGATAATGCTTGGTGAAAGTATGTACAGAACTCCAGATAGCAGATTCTAGGATGTCCCTGGTAGGTCGCCTCTGAGAAAGGCTGTAAAGGTAGATGCAGCCCTGATAGAGTGGGGTCTGATGCCCTGTGGGATAGGTTTTCCATGGTGCTTATAGCAGAAATGAATTCAGTGCCCTATTAATTTTGAAATGGTTTGCTTTGAAATAGCCTTCCCTTCTGTCCCTGCAGCAAATGCCACCAGCAGTTGTTCAGATTTCCTTTGAGGTTTGGTCCTATCCAAGCAGAATCTAAGTTGTCTGTGCACATCTAAGGAGTGCAGTATCCGTTCCCCTTTGTTCTGTGGATTAGGAAAGAAGGTTGGCAAATGAATGGACAGATTATGAGCCTCACTGGATATCACCTTGGGAATGAAGGATGGATTGGGTCTGAGGGACACCCTGTCCGCATGAAAGATGATGAAACGCTCCACTGCTATAAGGGCCTGTAATTCAGATACCCTTCTTGCTGAAGTGATTGCTAAAAGGAATGCTGTTTTCCAAGAAAGACATTTTAACTCTGCAGTAGCAGCTGGCTCGAAAGGAGGAAGAGTGAGTTTCTCTAAAACAAAGCTAAGGTCCCAGGCTGGAGTTGGAGCTCTCCTGGGTGGCCTTAAATTTCTGGCCCCTCTTAAGGAACTTCTTGAGTAGCGGGTGAGAGAAAAGGGGAGGTTCTGTGTTATAATGAGCTGAAATGGCTGAGGCGTGAATTTTGATGGACGAAAAGAACAAGCCCTTGTGAAGCATCTCAGTTAAGTATTGTAAAATCTGAAGTAAATTGGGCGCTGCTGTGCTCAACCCTTGAGATTTGTTCCAGGCACAGAATCTTTTCCATTTTGCAGCGTAAAATTTTCTAATACTAGGCCTCCTTGTCTCTAAAATATCCATCACTGGCTTACTGAGGGATGGCAAAGGAGAGATTAGGTAATTAGCCAGGCTGCTAGGTTCAGTGTTTGAAGCTGAGGGTGCAGAACCTGGTTCTTCTGCTGAGACAACAGGGAAGGAGTCTGAGGCAGGTGCCAAGGGGCCACCCGTGACACACTGCTCAAGAGGGGCTACCAGTGTTGGTGTGGCCAGTCTGGTGCAATCATAATCATCCTTGGCTTGTCCTGTTCAACCTTTAGTAGTACTTTGGAGAGCAGAGGCAGAGGGGGGGGAAGGCATAGACTGATAGGTTTTTCCAGCTAAAGGACAGAGCATCCACTTTTCAGGCTTGTTTGTGGGGAGTCCTTATGCAAAATTTGTCCAATTGGTAGTTCCGGGGAGAGGCAAATAGGTCTATATCTGGGCTCCTCCATTTGCTTGTCAACATGTTGAAAATTCTTGGTTCCAGTTTCCACTCGTGTGGGTCCATGAGGTTTCTGCTTAATCCGTCTGCCAGTGTATTTAGTTTTCCTGGCAAGAATTGAGCTTGTAGATTCACTTGGTAGCTCAAGGCTGTGTTCCACAATGCTATGGCTAGTCTGCAGAGGGGGTAAGAATGTCTACCCCCCTGCTTGTTTGTGTACCACATAACAGTGGTGTTGTCCATCTTTACCATTAGTTGTCCAGGAAGAATGTGGTCCTTGAAGGCTGTCAGAGCGTTCTGTACAGCTAACATTTCTTTTTGAATGATATGCAGGTGCATTTGATTTGGGTTCCATTTGCCCTGAATGCACTTCCCTGCCAGGTGAGCCCCCCATGCATAGTCTGATGCGTCTGTTGTTAGGGTTTGGGCGGCAGGGGGTAGCGTGAATGGTAATCCCTTGTTTTGGTGGCAGGCCTCTGCCCACCAAAGGAACTCTAGGCGTAGGCAAGGTAAGACAGGAATTACAGCCTCTAGATCCTGAGAATGTTGACACCATAGGCTTTTTAGATACCATTGTAGTTTCTTCATATGCAGTCTTCCATATGAAATTATAAGAATGCAAGAGGCCATGAACCCCAAGGCTTGCAGTACTTGCCTTGCAGATAGCAGAGTTTTTGTGGCCACTTGTTTGAAGTAGGTTGTCAAATGAATCTGTTTCTCTGGCGTAAGGAAAACCATCTGGGAAGTTATATTCAAGCTTGCTTCCAGGAATATAATTTGTTGACAGGGTACCAGATGAGATTTCTTTTCGTTTATGGTGTACCCCAAACAAGTTAGCACCCTTTGTACAAAGGCCAAATGATTCAAAAGTATGTCCTGGCTTTCTGCCTGAATTAGACAATCATCCAGGTATGGGTATATCTGAATATTTCTTTCCCTGCAAAATGCAATGACTGGAGCTAGTCACTTTGTGAATACCCTTGGAGCAGTAGATAAGCCAAAAGGCAGTGCAGAGAACTAATACTGCGTGTAGCCTGCTTTGAAGGGTAGGTATCGTCTGCAATATTCCCTGATTGGGATGTGCAGGTATGCTTCTTTTAAATCTAGTGTTGCCAACCAGGCATCTTTGCCTAGCATAGGAAGTAACTGGTGAAGAGTCAGCACCTTGAATTTTGGAATCACAAACAAGGTGTTTAGAATAGAAAAGTCCAGGATAGGACGCCATGAATTGTCTTTTTTGGTACCAGGAAAAGTCTCGAGTAGAAACCTTGTCCCTTTTCTTCTTCTGGTACCAGATGAATAGCCCCCATGTTTAAGAGAGAAAGTACTTGTTTTTGGGCCTCTGCCCATTGATTTGGGGGTAGGTCCGGCTACCCGCTTGGTACTGGCAAAGTGTGGAAGTGAAATCTGTATCCCTGGGACACTATATTTAAAACCCATTTGTCCTGGGTAATGAGTTCCCAATTCTTTGCATGAAGAGCAATATTTCCCCCCAAAGGGGCAGTCAGTTGATAAGTGCTTGGAAATTTTAAAAGGAAGTCATTGAGACAGTTTACCATAGGGGGGAGTCTTATTATTCCCAGACTTGGAAGTGGAGGCCCCCCACTGCTTAGTTCTGTGAGTCCCCTGGGACTGAAACCCGGGGTTTTTGATGTGTCTGGGTTTGGCTTGAGAAGACCTGGAAGGGGCTGGAAAGGACCAATTCTTAGAGGGCCAGTGCCTACTAAATCTAGGAGGCTGAACTTGTAAAAAATCTTTAACAGTTTGCATAGATTTAGCTTTATCTTCCATCTTTTTAAGAACTTCCTCAGCCTTGTTGCCAAACAGGCGGTCCTGATTTAAAGGAGCACTCAACAATTTAGCCTTAACATGATCAGGCAAAGATTGCTCCTTAAGCCAAGCATTGCTTCTGAGCACAAACCCAATAACAGCAGCCCTGCAAGAGGCCTCTAATGAATCAAAACCACACTGCAGAGTATGTTTTCCAACTTGTTCGGCAGAATGCATTAAATCCTGTAATTCATTTTCCACACAGTAGGAATCAACATAATTTTCTGTTTAAGCAGTCCAATAACGTTTCTGATATTTTAACATATGAAACTGGCAGTTTAAAGCCCTAATGGCCAAGGTTGCAGAAGTGTAAGCCTTCTTACCCCATCTATCCCGCTCCCTGGAGTCTCTATCAGAAGGGTTAGGATTTTTAGAAGTAGAAGCCTTAATGCCCTTGGGCCCCTGTGAAATAGTCTCTGGATCTGCAATAGGATTTTTGAAAAGGAACTTGTGGGACTCAGGGACCCTGCAGTATCTGTCAGGTTTTCTGGGAGCAGGAGGCAGGGAATCACAGGCCAAACTAGATTCCGAGAAAGCATCATCAACAATGTCTAGTACAGGAGGAATAGCTAAAGGCCTATGCTGAGGTAGGGGAAGGAAATCCCTAAGCCTCTTTTTTGAATCAAAAAAATCCTGGCTTTCCCAGTGGAAATGCTCCCTTAAGAGTATGTAAGGTTTCGCCAAAAGAAAAATCCTCTGGAGGGGAAGCAGAGGGAATAGAGTCCTCTGCATCAGAATCCTCATAAGTAGGTAAGGGCAAATCCAGATCATCAGAAGAGTCAGAAAAAACAGAATCCTGATCAAAAGATTCATAATCAACCTCAGTCCTAGGCCTCTTAGGGGGGGGGATGGCTATCCCTGATTACAGTTATTAGATCTTCAGCCATTCTTATCATTTGTTTTTTTAGGCACAGAGGCCTAAGCATGTGGCCTGGGTGTTGGTTTTTTAGACATGGATCGAGATTTAATATGCAAGTCCATAGACCTGAATACACCCTCAGAAGCCGGTGCCTGCACAGTGGCTCCGGACCCATCCAAGGTAGAGACATCCGAGGGTTCCATAGTTGAAGCATCTCGCAGCATACCAGACTCCGAATGGGTCTCAGTAGAGACCTGCGAATCAGAAGTAGCAGGCGCTGCAAAAGCGCCTCACTGAGTACCGGAGAACTGGCGACTGGCTTAGGAGAAGCGTCGTCTGCAGTTTTGGACCTCGGCAGCCTGTCTGTGTCTTTAACTTTGCGCTTTTTCAGAATCCTGGTAGTCAGATGGCTAACCAATGACATTTCTGGATAATTAAACAGAGAACCAAAATATTTAGAGACGAAAATATACCGATGACGAATAGTGCGCTGATTAAATAAAGCACAAAACCGACAGCAAGGTACATTGTGGTCAGGGCCTAGTACTGCTTCTGCTTCGGGCACCGCATGGCAAGAAAGACTGATGTAATAGCATAGGCTGCATGGTTTATACCTCTGACGACCTGACGTCATGGAAGAAGGGAAAGCAACCAACGCAGGACCCAAGACTTTGTTAATTAGGCCGACTGAGGGCAACCTGCAAGCAGATAACCCAAGTGTAATGACTGCAACAGTGAAACACGAAGAATGTCTGTACTATCTTCTTCGTGTTTCACTGTTGCAGTCATCACCTGTGGGAGGATTCCCAAAGCTAAGGTAGAGGGTGGAGGGATAGGTAGAGTCCTAGGTACGGGTCAGGAGGCTCTGCAGAATTGCAGAGGCAAACCCCACCCTAGACTTAGAAAAGAGAGGTAGGTGGTAATGCTTTGTAAAGGTATGGACAGGGGCCCAGGTGGCCGCTTCCAAAATGTCCCTGGTAGGTACTCCTCTGAGGAAGGCAGCGGAAGTGGAGGTTGCCCTAGTGGAGTGGATACGGATCGACTTAGGGATGGGTTTCCTATGGAGTCTGTAACAAAAATGGATACAGTGTGAGATCCATTTGGAAATGGTTTGTTTGGAGATGGGCTGCCCTTCTGCCCCTGGGGCAAAGCCTATCAAAAGCTGGTCAGTTTTTCTGAATGGTTTAGTGCGGTCCAGATAGTATCTGAGTTATTTGTGCACGTCTAGTGAGTGTAGAATTCTTTCCCTTGTTTTGAGGGATGGAAAAGAAGGTGGGAAGGTGTATGGCCTGGTTAAGGGTCACGTCAGATACCACCTTGGGCATAAAGGAGGGATTAGTCCTCAGAGAGACTCTGCATGGAAAATTATGAAGGGCTCGACAGCCATGAGAGCTTGAAGTTCTGAGACCCTTCTGGCTGAGGTGATAGTTAACAGGAAGGAAGTCTTCCAGGAGAGGTATTTCAATTCTGTTGAAGCGGCAGGTTCGAAAGGAGGTAGAGTTCGTTTCTCTAACACATAATTCAGGTCCCAGGGAGGAGTAGGAGGTCTTCTGGGAGGTCTGATATTAGAAGCTCCTCTGAGGAATTGCTTAATCAAAGGGTGAGAGAAGAGGGGTGGATCGAATCACAATGGGCAGAAATGGCCAAGGCATGGATTTTAATAGAGGAGAAGGAGAGGCCACTATTGAGCAACTCTGCTAAGTAATCCAGGATGAGAGCGATGGAAAGTTGGGAGGTACTGCCCCCTTTTGATTGTTTCCAGATGCAGAATCTTTTCCATTTTCCAGCATAAGATTTTCTTGTGCTGGGCCTCCTGGCCTCTGTGATGATGTCCAGGACCTGTTTGCTTAAGAGTGACTTCTTGCTAGTTTTTAGTGTATGAGCCATGCTGAAAGTTTGAGAGTCTGTAGGTCTGGGTTCAGTACCTTCCCCCCTCTCCTGGGTCAGGAGGTCTGACCTTAGGGGAAGCAGCTTTGGGGGCTGTAAGGTCAGACTGCGTAGTAAGGGGTACCAAAGCTGTCTGGGCCACTCTGGAACGATGAGGATGGCCTTTGGTCTCTCCTCTCTTATTTTGATCAGAACCTTGGGAATATGGGGCAGAGGATGGAATGCGTTCACAAAGAGGAAGCTCCAGGGGAAGGTCAAGGCATCCACCTTCCATGTTTGGAGGTGATACTCCCTGGTACAAAACACTGTGCAGCTGGTGGTTGAGGTGCGAGGTAAAAGAGGTCCACCTCTGGGGCCCCCCACACCTGGATGATTGGCAGAAATATTTCTCTGTGGAACTGCCATTCGTGGGAGTCCAGTAGGTTTCTGCTAGGTGGTCTGCCAGTGTGTTGTTGATCCCTGGTAAGTATTGGACAATCAGGGGTAGCCCCACGGAGGTGGCTGTAAGCCACAGACTCATGGCTAACCTGCACAGGGGCTGGGTGCCCCCCTGCTTGTTGATGTACCACACTACAGTGGTGTCATCTGTTTTTATAAGGAGGACCCCTGGCCTGAGATGGGTTTGGAAGAAAGTTAGAGCGTTTTGCAATGCCATCATTTCTTTCTGGTTGATGTGCAAGTGAAGCTGCTGGGCATTCCAAAGCCCTTGGGTACACCTGCCTGCTAGGTGAGCATCCCAAGCTATGTCTGAGGTGTCAGTGCTGATGGTCTGGCCGGAAGGGCAGAGGATGAAGGCAAGACCCTTGTTCATGGCACAGGCCTCTGCCTACCAGAGAAATTTGTCCCTTATGCAAGGAATCAGTGGGAGAATGGTCTCTAGGGATTGAGAGTGCTGACACCAAAGGTTCTTTAAGTACCACTGAAGCTTTCTCATATGCAGTCTGGCAAGAAGGATAAGAAGGATGCAAGATGCCATGTAGCCCAGGGTTTGCAGGACCTTCCTCGCAGTGAGGTGACTTCTGGAAGCCAGCTGGGTGAAGTAGAGGCACAAAGCTCTGCTTTTCTGGGGATAGGAAGGCCATTAGGGTTTCTGTGCCTAGCGCAGCTCCCAGGAAAAAGTACAGTTTTGTACCTACCATAAATGTAGATGTCCGAACTGGATAGCATCTGCAGTCATAACAACTGGGTTGTCCTGTCGTCAGGCAGCCCTTCGGTCGGCCGGATTCCAAAGTCCGGGTCCGGCTTCGGCTGATGTCGCACTTCACCCGACGTCATCTCTGCTGGTCTTCGGGTATAAAGGCATCAGCCGACGCCATTTTCCTCAGTGTTTCTTGCCCCAGATGCCAGTTGCCCTCTTGGAAGGCTAAATTTTGGGTAAATGCCAATGTTTCCAAAACATAGAAGGCAAACACATAAAATAAGCATGTATGTACATATATACAAACAAATACACCATAAGAGACTCCCCCCCACCAGCTAGCTATTAGGAGGGTAAATACCCTAGGAGTACCACAGAGGGGAAGGAGGGAGGGTAATCCTGACTGCAGATGCTATCCAGTTTGGACATCTACATTTATGGTAGGTACAAAACTGTACTATGTCCTTCATGGATGCATCTGCAGTCATAACAACTGGGTAGAATACCATAGCCAACTAGGGGAGGAGGAAGAACAGATTATGGTGTGGTTAGGATCCCTTGCAGTACAGCAGTGGCAAACCCTGCTCGGGATCTGGAATACAGAGGTAAATTATAATGCTTGGCAAATGTATGCACGGAGGTCCAAGTAGCCGCCTCAATAATGTCCTTGGTTGCCACTCCTCGTAAGAAGGCTGTGGTAGTGGCTGTTGCTCTTGTAGAGTGAGGCCGTATGTTCTGTGGAATTGGTTTTCCATGGAAGGAGTAACAGAATCGTATGCAATTTCCTATCCATTTGGAGATTGTCTGTTTGGAAATTGCTTTTCCTTCCCTTCCTGTTGCATAGGCTACAAAAAGCTGGTCAGTTTTTCTGTTACTTTTTGTTCTGTCCAGGTAGTAGCGTAGCTGTCTGTGTACATCCAAGGTATGCAGCATTCTTTCCCCTCTGTTTTGTGGGTTGGGGAAGAAGGTAGGTGGATTGCCTGGTTTAAAGACACTCTGGATACCACCTTAGGCATAAATGTAGGATGAGTCCTCATGGACACTCTATCTTGGTGGAAGATTAGGAAGGGTTGTACTGCCATTAGGGCCTGAAGTTCAGAAACCCTCCTTGCTGAGGTTATTGCCAGTAGGAAAGCAGTTTTCCATGATAGATGCTGTAGGTCTGCTGTTGCTGCTGGTTCAAAAGGTGCGAGTGTCAACTTTTCTAGCACAAAGTTCAAATCCCAAGCTGGCAGTGGTGGTTTCCTAGGAGGTTTTACATTCTTGATCCCTCTGAGGAACTGCCTGAGTAGAGGATGCGAGAAGACAGGTGGATCAAAGCTGTATTCTGCTGAAAAAGCTGATGCATGTATCTTGATGGAGGAATAGGACAGGCCTGTATGTAGAAGCTCTGCCAAGTACTCCAGAATGTTAGCAATATCTATATTCGACACATCTTTTCCTCTTTCAGCACTCCAAATGACAAACCTTTTCCATTTCCCTGCATAGTTCCTTCTTGTTGAAGGTCTTCGGGCTTCAAGGATAATGTCCTTAACCCTTTGGGAGAGATCTGGATTAGTTGCTGCTATGTGATGTGCCATGCAGTCAGTTGCAACGTTTTTAGGTTTGGATGCATGATGCTGTAGTTGTTCTGAGTTAACATCAAAGGCATCAGGGGTATTGACCACATTTTGTCCCGAGACATGGTCCTCAGCAATGGGTACCAGTGTTGTCTTGGCCAGTTCGGAGCTATCAGGATTATCCTTGGACGTTCCTCCTTGATTTTTAGTAATACCTTGTGTATCAAGGGAAGAGGTGGGAATGCATATGCTGTCAGACCTTTCCAGCTGAAGGAGAGCGAATCCACTTTTCATGCAAGTGGATGGAATGT
This sequence comes from Protopterus annectens, assembly GCF_019279795.1. Taxonomy (NCBI): domain Eukaryota; kingdom Metazoa; phylum Chordata; order Ceratodontiformes; family Protopteridae; genus Protopterus; species Protopterus annectens. The sequence goes on along the minus strand of NC_056732.1, from coordinate 320,285,980 downwards.
CCTTGTGCAGAATTTTTTGAGCTGGTGACTGAGAGGGGAAGCGAATAGATCTATCTGTGGCATTCCCCATTTCTTTGCGATGGTCTTGAAGATGTCCGGGTGTAGCATCCATTCGTGAGCATCCGAGGTGGTTCTGCTTAACATGTCTGCTAGAGTGTTCTCCTTTCCGGTACAAACATTGCCTGTAACTGGATGTTGTAGCTGAGTGCCAGGTTCCAAAGGTCCAAAGCCATTCTGCATAGGGGGTATGAATGAATGCCTCCCTGTTTGTTGATGTACCACATGACTGTGGTGTTGTCTGTCCTTATCATCAAATGGCCTTCTTTGAGAAATGGTCTGAATTTTTGGATTGCCAGTTTTACTGCCAGCATTTCTTTTTGGTTGATGTGCACGTGAAGCTGGTCCTGCGTCCACAATCCTTGTACGCATTTGTCCAGCATGTGAGCCCCCCATCCTAGGTCTGAGGCGTCTGTTGTGATGGTTTGGCTTGCTTGATAGTTGTGAAAGGGTAGGCCTGGGTTTGACTGGCATGCTTGTGCCCACCATAGGAACTCCTGTTTTAGGCATGGGATTAGTGGAATTTCTGCTTCTAGGCTGTGCCTGTGTTGGGACCATAAATTCTTTAGGTACCACTGTAGTTTTCTCATATGCAGTCTGGCATGTGGAACCAAGATTATGCATGATGCCATGAAGCCCAAGGCCTGCAGAACTTTTCTTGCTGTTAGCTTGTTCTGGTTTGTTAGTGCCAAGAAGTAAAGAGGGAGTTCTTTTGTTTTCTGCAGTTAGGAATGCCATTTGTTTTACTGTGTCCAATTCCGCGCCAAGAATGTCCTTGTTTGGGATGGAATCAGCCTTGACTTTTGTAAATTGACTGTGTATCCCAGTGCTTGTAGCAAGTAAATGACCCTTTGTAAATCTGTTGTCAGCTTGCTTTTGTTGTCCCCTTGTAGCAGGCAGTCGTCCAGGTATGGATAAATTTGGATTCCCTGTAGTCTGCAGTGGCGATTACTGATGCCAGGCATTTTGTGAATACTCTGGGCGCAGTAGATAAGCCAAAGGGCAATGCTGAGAATTGATAGTGCTCTGATCCTGCAAGAAATCTGAGGTATCTTCTGCAAATTGGTCGAATGGGGACGTGCAGGTATGCCTCCTTGAGATCTAGAGTTACCAGCCAACACTCCTTGCCCAGCATGGGAAGAAGTTGCTGTAGGGTCAGCATTTTGAATTTTGGGACAATGATGTATGTGTTTAAGGTGGACAGGTCGAGAATAGGTCTCCAACTTTTTTCCTTTCTTGGAACTAGGAATAGTCTGGAGTAGAATCCTTTGCCTTGTTCTGTTATTGGTACTCTTTCCACAGCTCTCATCTTTGTTAATTGCATTATCGGCTGTAGAGCTTCTGTTTTTTGATTTGGAGGCAGGTTTGGCATTCCTCTTTTGACTGGTAAAGTGTGGAAGTGGAACCGGTAACCTTGGTCTATGGTTTGCAAAATCCACTTGTCTTTTGTGATATAGTGCCAGTTCTTCGAAAATAAGGTTAATTTTCCGCCTAATGGTGCTGCTATTTGTTCCCTGGTAGGCGGAGTTAGAATCAAGTCACTGTGATTGTCCTGTTGTAGTGGTAGTGGCTGTGCCTGTGCCTCTGTTATTACCTTGCCACTGTCGTCCTCTGTAGGCACCCCCTCTGGATTGATTTCTGCCTCTGGAACGTCTATTCCTGCCCCTTTGGGATCTTGTGGAGTCAGGAAAGGACCAATTTTTGGCAGGCCAGTTCCTGCTAAACCTTGGGGCTGAACCTGCAAGAAATCTTTAACCGTTTGTACAGATTTTGCCTTTTCTTCCATTTTCTTCATTACCTGCTGGGCAGGTGTACCAAACAAACTGGCCTTATCCATAGGAGCATCTAATAACTTAGCTTTAACATGATCCGGTAAGACTTGTTCCTTCAGCCATGCATGTCTTCTTATCACTGTGCCAGTCATGGCTGATCTAAATGAAGCCTCCAGTGCATCATAGCCACATTTTAAGGAATGGTTACTAACCTGTTGTATGTTATTTACCATTTCTAATACATATTTCTTATCTATAGAGTCATCAGAGGATAGCTTTTTAGTTAACTGATCAAGCATAAACTCTTGGTATTGTATCATGTGAAACTGACAGTTTAAAGCTCTAGCTGAGAGAGTAGCAGAGGTGTAAACTTTTTTGCCCCATCTGTCTAAAGACCTGGCTTCCCTTTCAGAAGGAATAGGGTTTTTTGCTGTGGTCGAGGCTACTGCCTTAGGCCCCTGGGATATAGTTTCGGGGTCTGCAAGTGGGGCCTTGTATAGGTGATGATGAGTGTCTGGTACTCTGTAAAATCTATCTGGTTTGGCAGGTGCTGGAGGTAAGGAATCTGGTGCAGTGCAGACATCATTAAATGCATCGTCCACAACAGAGAGGACAGGAGGTATAGCTAAGGGCCTGTGTTGTGGTAGGTGCAGAAAAGTCCTAAGTCTTTTTCTGGAATCTGAGAAATCCTGTTCCTGCCATTGGAATTGTTCTCTCATGGCATGTAAGGTTTCCCCAAAGGAGAATTCTTCTGGTGGAGAAGCAGCTGTAATGGATTCTTCAGCATCTGAGTCTTCATAATTGGAGAAAGGAGCCTCTGGCTGGTCTGTAATATCTGAGTCATCCGCAGAATCATCAGAAGACACAGGCTCGGGGGGGCTCTGCTCTAGGTCTCTTTTCTGGGGGCTGAGAGGCCCTGTCTGGGTGAGATTGAGATCCCCTAATTAAGGATATTAAATCTTCTGCCAGAGTAAGCATTTGTGAACTAGAAGTGGGCCTGGTTGAGGGGTTTAACAGGCACTGATTTAGTAGATTTGGCTGCTTTAGCCCTGGCAAAGGCCTTAATAGACATGGCTGCAGGAGGCCTAACAGCACCACGTGCTGGGGTAGAGACATCCAAAGGGATGGTGTCTGATAAGTCACTAGTAACCACTGTAGTAGGTAAAATTTCTGAGGCCGATTCAAGTAAAGTAGCCGAACCTCAGTAGTAGTCATTGATTCGGCTGTACTTTGATCAGTTTTCTCGGTTTCGCCGAAACCGAGACACTCATGATTTGCTTAACCATGGTTTCGGCGAAACCGCGGACCGCGAGTGTCGGTCTTTTCTTTGCGTTTTAACAATTTGGGTAGTCGGAGGATCCGACGGCATAATGTACGCAAAATCTGAGCCGAAAACTGTTCAGCAAACTCCGACCGCGCCTAAGCGTTACGGTTGAATGAAGCACAGGCCGAACAGGCTGCTACATCGTGGTCTGGGCCTAAACAAGGCAACCAGTAAGAGTGGAAATCTTTATGAGGTATTTGTTTCCCACAAGTTAAACAGTTATTGACTTTTTCTGACATCGGCTGAGGCAAGAAAGAGTCCCCAACGGGTACTTAGCTTTAGAAGTCTTGAAGGAGTATTCGGTAGTAGTAATCTCTGGATCTGACCGACCGGCACTTGCGAACAGCTTCTGCTTCGGCGCCACGGCAAGAAAGACTGAGGAAAATGGCGTCGGCTGATGCCTTTATACCGAAGACCAGCAGAGATGACGCCGGGTGAAGTGCGACATCAGCGAAGCGGACCCGGACTTTGGAATCCGGCCGACCGAAGGGCTGCCTGACGACAGGACAACCCAGTTGTTATGACTGCAGATGCATCCATGAAGGACATCAATTTTCCTAGTAGGGTTTTGCTTTGATTTTTTTTCTCGTTGATGGTGAACCCTAGGGAAGTTAGGACTTTTTTGACAAAGAGAAGATCCTGGAGCAACTTTTCTTTGCCGTTCATCTGAATGAAGCAGTCATCCAGGTAAGGGTAAATCTGTAAATTTCTCTGCCTGCAAAATGCTATATCCGGGGCCAAGCATTTGGTGAATACTATGGGAGCAGTAGATAAGCCAAAGGGCAGAGCAGAGAAAGTACAGTTGTGTACACTTACCATAAATGTAGATGTTCAAGTGTATTCACTGTTGCAGTCATCACATTTGGGTTATCCTGCCAGGGGTAGCCCTCAGTCGGCCCAAATACCAGAGTCTTAGTATTTCTGCATTGGTTGCTGTCGCTCCAGGACTGACGTCAGGTCGTCAGTCGTATAGAATCAGGCAGGCGACGCTATTACATCAGTTTTTCTTGCCCTAACTGTCAGGAGCCCCCAAATAGGAAGCTAGGTTATGATGGAAGAACACCACCAGTAGAAAGTAAATACCAAAAATTCCCTGTAAGGAGAGAGGAAGAGAGAGACAGACAGAGAGAGACAATGGGGATGGGAGGGTGGGGGAACCAGGACTGCAATAGTGAACACACTCGAACATCTAAATTTACTGTAAGTGTACACAACTGAACTATGTTCTTCGTGTTTCACTGTTGCAGTCATCACATTTGGATTGATTCCCAAAGCTGAAGAAAAGGGTGGAGGCAGTCTAGAAGACTGGGGGCTGGATAGGATGCCCTGCAAGACTGCGATGGCAAAGCCTGCCCTGGATTTGGAGAAGATAGGCAGGTGGTAATTCTTGGTGAAGGTATGAACAGATGTCCATGTTGCAGCCTCCAGGATGTCCCTGGTGGGGACCCCTCTGAGAAAAGCTGCAGAGGTGGAGGTTGCCCTGGTGGAATGTGTCCTGACCCCCTTTGGGGGCAGTTTCCTGTGCTGTTTGTAGTTGAAATGGATGCAGTGTGCTATCCATCTGGAGATTGTTTGTTTGGATATGGCCTTGCCCTCTGCCCCTGCTGTGAAGCTGAATAGCAACTGATCATTTTTTTCTAAAATATTTAGTCCTCTCCTGAATCTGAGCTGTCTGTGCTCATCTAGACAGTGCAGAATCCTTTCTCTCTTGTTTTGTGGGTAAGGGAAAAAGGTGGGCAAATGAATGGATTGGTTAAGAGCCACAGTGGGCACCACTTTAGGCATGAAGGATGGGTTAGTCCTGAGGGAGACCCTGTCAGCATGGAAAATGATGAAGGGCTCTACAGCCATGAGTGCTTGCATCTCTGAAACTCTTCTAGCTGAAGTGATAGCCAGAAGCAACGCTGTCTTCCAAGAGAGGAATTTTAACTCTGCTGAAGCTGCAGATTCAAAGGATAAAAGGGTGAGCTTTTCCAACACAAGGTTAAGGTCCCAAGCTGGGGTAGGAGCTCTTCTGTGTGGCCTTAAGTTGTTAGCCTCTCTTAGGAACTGTTTGATGAGAGGGTGTGAAAAGAAAGGTGGCTCTGTGCTGTATGAGCAGAGATGGCAGAGGCATGAATTTCAATAGAAGAGAAGGCTAGACCCCTGTGTAGTAGGTCTGCTAGGTAATCCCGGATGAGAGGTAGGCTCCCTTAGCCCGGATCCAGGTACAAAACCTTTTCCACTTGTCAGCATAGGATTTTCTAGTGCTGAGGTGTCTGGCCTCACGTATAACATCTAGGACTGGTTGCTTAGGCTGGAAGCTTGAGGAGAGGTCAGGGAATAAGTCAGGCTGCCAAGCTGAGGGTCTGCAATTGGGGATGCATGAATTCTCCATTCCTCTGGGTCAGGAGTGTTGGGATCTGAGGTAGATGCCATGGTGGCAGGGGTGATAGGCTGAGCAGCAGTGGGTACCAGTGCTGGCGTGGCCAGTCTGGGGCAATCAGGACTGCCTCGGTTTTTCCTCCCTTATTCTGAGTAGTACCCTTGAAGTGAGTGGTAGAGGGGGAAATGCAGTGACAGAGAGGTTTACCCACTGGAAGAACAGATAATCCACTTTCCAGGCCTTGCTGTGAGGTTCCCTAGTGCAGAATGTGCTGAGCTGATGATTGAAGTGGGAGGCAAAGAGGTCCACCTTCAGGGTGTCCAATTTCTAGGTCACAAGGGTGAAGTCTCTGAGGTCTAGCTGCCACTCATGTGGGTCTAGCAGGTTTCTGCTTAAGTTGTCTGCCTGAGAGTTTAGGGAGCCTGGCAGGAATTGTGCTAGCAGGTGTAGTTGCATGGCTGAGGCCGTGTGCCAAAGGGTCATGGCGAGCCTGCAGACAGGATAAGAGTGAGTCCCTCCCTATTTGTTGACCATATCACTGCTGACATACCATATCACTGTGGTGTTGTCTGTTTTGATCACTAGAGGCCCCGGGGAGAGTAGGGATCAGAAAGCTGTCAGGGCATGCTGAACAGCTAGCATCTCTTTTTGGTTGATGCGCAGATGTATTTGATTTGGGCTCCAATGGCCATGAATGCACCTGCTGTCCAGGTGTGCTCCCCAGGCATAGTCTGAAGCATCTGTGGTGAGGGTCTGGGCGGTGTGGGGTTGTGAGAAGGGAAGTCCCTTGTTGTGGTTGCATGCTGCTGCCCACCAAAGAAAATCTTTTCTTAGACAAGGTATCACTGGTATGATAAGTTTCCAGGTCTTGAGAGTGTTGACACCAAAGGCTTTTTAGATACTATTGTAGCTTTTTCATATGCAGTCTGGTATATGGAATGAGTACAATGCAGGAGGCCATGAACCCTAGAGTTTGCAGGATTTTCCTTGTGGATAATTGGGTTCTGGTGGCTAGTTAAGAGAAGTAGCCTGTCAGGTGGGCTTGTTTTTCTGGAGTAAGGAATGCCATCTGGGATGCTGTGTCCAGGCTTGCTCCCAGGAATACAATTTTTTGTGTGGGGACTAGTTCTGACTTCTTTTCATTGATAGTAAACCCCAGGGAGGTCAGTAGGTCCTTTACAAAGGTCAGGAGCTGTAACAACTTTTCCTGACTGTCTGCCTTAATCAGGCAATCGTCTAAGTAGGGGTAAATTTGAATATTTCTTTGCCTGCAAAAAGCAATGGCTGGAGCCAGGCATTTTGTGAAAACTCTGGGAGCAGTGGATAAGTCAAAGGGAAGCACAGAGAACTGAAAGTGCATAGATCTTGCCCTGAAATGTAGATATTTCCTGCATGAGTCCCTGATTGGGATGTGTAGGCAAGACAATTGTTAACTTTTTCAGACATCAGTTAGAGCAAGAAAAAAGGATCCCCAACGGGGTACTTAGCTTTAGAAGACTTCAGGTTTGAAAGTCGAAAAAAGTACAGTTTTGTACCTACCATAAATGTAGATGTTCGAAGATCCACATTGCTGCAGTCATAACTAGTGGGTAGTCCGCTGTCCTCAGTCGGCCCGAATACCAAAGTATTAGGCTGGCGTCAGTCACGGGCGCTTAGATCTGACGTCAGTACGTCTTGGTACTAAAGCACATGACCGACGTCATATCCCCAGTCTTTCTTGCCCCAGATGTCAGAAGGCCCTAAAAAGAAAGGCCATAGCCAAAACACAGAGAAACATCCAACCACCCATGTACAACCAAAATTTACAACCCAAAACACACAACCCCCCCAAACCACAGTGGGGAAGGAGGGAGGGAAAATTGGACTGCAGCAATGTGGATCTTCGAACATCTACATTTATGGTAGGTACAAAACTGTACTATGTTCTTCATCTCACATTGCTGCAGTCATAACTAGTGGGTAGAATCCCAAAGCAAAGGTAAAGGGAGGATGGCAAAATTATAAAGCATTGGGAGCTGCTAACATGCCCTGTAAAACTGCAGTGGCAAACCCAGCCCTAGATTTGGAGTAAAGAGGGAGATGATAATGTTTAGAAAAAGTGTGCACTGAACTCCAAGTAGCTGCCTCCAAAATATCTTTAGTAGCTACACCCCTTAAAAAAGCAGTAGAAGTGGCAGTAGCCCTAGTGGAATGATGTCTGATTCCAGCCGGAATCTCTTTGCCATGATGAGAATAACACAAAGCAATACAATGGCCAATCCACTTAGAAATAGTTTGTTTAGAAACAGGTTTCCCCTGAGATCCCACAGCAAAAGAAACAAACAACTGTTGAGACAGTCTGAACCCTTTAGTTCTGCTCAAATAATAACGCAACTGCCTGTGAATATCCAAAGAGTGCAAAATTTTTCCCCCTTTATTTTGGGGATCAGCATAAAATGTAGGCAAATGAATAGATTGGTTTAAGGCCACATTTGAAACCACTTTAGCCATAAAAGTAGGGTTAGTACGCAGAGATACCCTATCCTTATGAAAAATCAGGAAGGGCTCAACTGCCATTAGAGCCTGTAATTCAGATACCCTTCTAGCAGACGTAATGGCCAACAAAAAAGCAGTCTTCCAAGACAAAAACTTCAACTCAGATGTAGCTGCAGGTTCAAAAGGAGGTAAAGTGAGCTTTTCCAACACAAAATTGAGATCCCAGGAAGGAGTAGGAGCTCTACGTGGGGTCTTATGTTCTTTGCCCCTCTAAGAAATTGCTTAAACAAAGGATGAGAGAATAAAGGTGGGTCACAATCATAGTGAGCAGAAATGGCTGCAGCATGAACTTTAACAGAGGAGAAAGACAAACCTTTGTCCAGTAACTCTGTAAGATACTGAAGAGAAACACTCAAATTAGGCACTGAAATATCAAAACTCTTTGCTTGGCTCCAAAGAAAAAATCTCCTCCATTTATCAGCATAAACTTTCCATGTACTAGGCCGTCTGGCCTCCAAAATAACATCCAAAACTTGCTGAGGAAGCTGTGACCCTCCAGGGCCTAGAACAGAATATGCCAGGCTGTCAGGTGCAGGGACTGTATCCTGACATTGATGAAATGATTGCCTGCCTGGGACAAAAGGTGTGGAATTGATGGCAAGGCCAAGGAGGCTGCCGTACTAGGCTCCTCAGCAGAGGGTACCAGTGCTGACGTGGCCAATCTGGAGCTATTAGAATCATGGAGGGCTTGTCCTGTCTGACCTTCAAGAGCACCTTGGGAAGGAGAGGCAGAGGAGGAAAGGCATAGACGTGAAGATTGTTCCAACTGAATGAAAGAGCATCCACTTTCCAAGCTTTTGGATGAAACAGCTTTGTGCAAAACTTTGGCAGCTGGAAATTTAGTGGAGAAGCGAACAGATCTATGTCTGGAGTCCCCCAAAGCACTGTCAACTGTCGAAATACATGAGGATCCAACTTCCACTCGTGGGGATCCACCATCTGTCTGCTCAAAACATCCGCTAAGGAGTTCTGTGCTCCTGGCAGAAACCTTGCCTGAAGAGTGAGGTGCAAACTGAGAGCAGTCTCCCACAAAATCATAGCTTGCCTGCAAAGAGGATACGAATGGCTTCCCCTTGCTTGTTGATGTACCACATGACAGTTGTGTTGTCTGTTTGAATCAACACATGTCCTGGTTGAAGTAGATCCTTGAAAGCCATCAATGCAAATTGGACTGCTAACATCTCCTTCATGTTGATATGCAAATGTTGAAGTCCGGCAGGCCACGTGTCTTGAACCCATTTTCCATTGAGGTGTGCTCCCCAAGCCTTGTCGGAGGCATCTGTCGTTAGGATCTGACTCGCCTCTGGTCGGGTCACAGAGAGTCCCTTGTTTAGGTGACATTCCTGAGCCCACCACAAAAACTCCTTTTGAATGCAAGGTATTATCTGAATGACAGAGTCCATACACTTTTGAGATACCATTGTAGCTTCCTCATATGCAGTTTGGCATTGGGAAGCACCAGAATACAAGATGCCATGAACCCCAAGGCTTGAAGGACTGTCCTTGCAGTCAGCCTGGACAGGAGAGACAATTGTTGGAAGTACAGGGTAAGATTTCTTTGCTTGTCCGGGGTCAAAAAAGCCATCTGAGAGGCTGTATTCAGTCTCACACCCAGAAAGCACATGTCCTGAGAGGGTACTAGACTGAACTTTATTTCGTTCACAGAATACCCTAGGCACCTTAACACTGCCATAAAGTACAGTTTTGTACCTACCATAAATGTAGATGTCCGAACTGGACAGCATCTGCAGTCATAACAAATGGGTTGTCCTGTCGTCAGGCAGCCCTTCGGTTGGCCGGATTCCAAAGTCTGGGTCCGGCTTCGGCTGATGTCGCACTTCACCCGACGTCATCTCTGCTGGTCTTCGGGTATAAAGGCATCAGCCGACGCCATTTTCCTCAGTGTTTCTTGCCCCAGATGCCAATTGCCCTCTTGGAAAGCTAAATTTTGGATAAATGCCAATGTTTCCAAAATAGTAGAAGGCAAACACAAAATAAACATGTATGTACATATATACAAACAAATACACCATAAGAGACCCCCCCCCCAGCTAGCTATTAGGAGGGTAAATACCCTAGGAGTACCACAGAGGGGAAAGGAGGGAGGGTAATCCTGACTGCAGATGCTATCCAGTTCGGACATCTACATTTATGGTAGGTACAAAACTGTACTATGCCCTTCATGGATGCATCTGCAGTCATAACAAATGGGTAGAATACCATAGCCAACTAGGGGAGGAGGAATAAAAATTATGGTGTAGTCAGGATCCCTTGCAGTACAGCAGTGGCAAACCCTGCTCGGGATCTAGAATATAGAGGTCAATTATAATGCTTGGCAAATGTATGCACGGAGGTCCAAGTAGCCGCCTCAATAATGTCCTTGGTTGCCACTCCTCTTAAGAAAGCTGTGGTAGTGGCTGTAGCCCTTGTAGAGTGAGGTCTTATGTTCTGTGGAATTGGTTTTCCATGGTAGGAGTAACAGAATCTTATGCAATTTCCTATCCATTTGGAGATTGTCTGTTTGGAAATTGCTTTTCCTTCCCTTCCTGTTGCATAGGCTACAAAGAGCTGGTCAGTTTTTCTATTACCTTTGGTTCTGTCCAGGTAGTAGCGTAATTGTCTATGTACATCCAAGGTATGCATTATTCTTTCACCTCTGTTTTGTGGATTGGGAAAGAAGGTAGGTAGGTGGATTGCCTGGTTTAAAGACACTCTGGATACCACCTTAGGCATAAATGTAGGATTAGTCCTCATGGACACCCTATCTTGATGGAAGATTAGGAAGGGTTGCACTGCCATTAAGGCCTGTAGTTCGAAACCCTCCTTGCTGAAGTAATAGCCAGTAGGAAAGCAGTTTTCCATGACAGGTGTTGTAGATCTGCTGTTGCTGCTGGTTCAAACGGAGGGAGTGTCAACTTTTCTAGTACAAAATTCAAGTCCCATGCTGGTAATGGTGGTCTCCTAGGAGGTTTTACATTCTTGATCCCTCTGAGGAACTGCCTGAGTAGAGGATGTGAAAAGACAGGAGGATCAAAGCTGTATTCTGCTGAAATAGCTGACGCATGTATCTTGATGGAGGAATAGGACAGGCCTGTATGTAGAAGCTCTGCCAAGTACTCCAGAATGTTAGCAATATCTATGTTCACACATCTTTTCCTCTTTCAGTACTCCAAATGACGAACCTTTTCCATTTTCCTGCATAGTTCCTTCTTGTTGAAGGTCTGCGGGCTTCAAGGATAATGTCTTTAACCCTTTGTGAAAGGTCTGGGTTAGTTACTGCTATGTGATGTTCCAGGCAGTCAGTTGCAAGGTTTTTAGGTTTGGATGTATGATGTTGTAGTTGTTCTGAGTTAACATCAGAGGCATCAGGGTATTGACCACATTTTCTCCCGAGACATGCTCCTCAGCAATGGGTACCAGTGTTGTCTTGGCCAGTTCGAGCTATCAGAATTATCCTTGGACGTTCCTCTTTGATTTTCAGTAGTACCTTGTGCATCAAGGGAAGAGGTGGAAATGCATATGCTGTCAGGCCTTTCCAGGTGAAGGATAGAGAGTCCACCTTCCATGCAAGTGGGTGGAATGTCCTTGTGCAGAATTTTTGAGTTGGTGATTGTGGGGAAGCGAATAGATCTATTTGAGGCATTCCCCATTTCTTTGTGATGGCCTTGAAGATGTCGGGTGTAGCATCCATTCGTGAGCACTCGAGGTGGTTCTGCATAAAATGTCCCCTAGGGTGTTCTCTTTTCGCAATACAAATACTGACTGAAACTGGATGTTGTAGCTGAGAGCCAGATTCCAAAGGTCCAAAGTCATTCTGCATAGGGGTAAGAATGAGTGCCTCCCTGTTTGTTGATGTACCACATGACTGTGGTGTTGTCTGTCCTTATCATCAAATGGCCTTCTTTGAGGAATGGTCTGAATTTTAAGATTGCCAGTTTTACTGCCAGCATTTCTTTTTGGTTTATGTGCAGGTGCAGCTGGTCCTGAGTCCACAGTCCTTGTACGCATTTGTCCAGCATGTGTGCCCCCCATCCTAGGTCTGAGGCGCCCGTTGTGATGGTTTGGTTTGCTCGAAAGTTGTGGAAGGGTAAGCCTGGGTTTGACTGGCATGCCCGAGCCCACCATAGGAACTCCTGTTTCAAGCATGGGATTAGTGGTATTTCTGTTTCTAAGCTGTGCCTGTGTTGAGACCATAAATTCTTTAGGTACCACTGTAACTTTCTCATATGCAGTCTGGCATGTGGGACCAGGATTATGGATGATGCCATGAAGCCCAAGGCCTGCAGAACTTTTCTTGCTGTTAGTTTGTTCTGCTTTGTTAATGCCAAGAAGTAAAGAGGGAGCTCTTTTTGTTTTTCTGCAGTTAGGAATGCCATTTGCTTTACTGTGTCCAATTCCAGCCCAAGAAGGTTCTTGTCTGGGATGGTATCAGCCTTGACTTTTGTAAATTGACTGTGTATCCCAGGGCTTGTAGCAAGTAAATGACCCTTTGTAAATCTGTTGTCAGCTTGCTTTTGTTGTCCGCTTGTAACAGGCAGTCGTCCAGGTATGGATAAATTTGAATTCCCTGTAGTCTGCAGTGAGCAATTACTGATGCCAGGCATTTTGTGAATACTCTGGGCGCAGTAGATAAGCCAAAGGGCAATGCTGAGAATTGATAATGCTCTGATCCTGCAAGAAATCTGAGGTATCTTCTGCAATTTGGTCGAATGGGGACGTGCAGGTATGCCTCCTTGAGATCTAGAGTTACCAGCCAACATTCCTTGCCCAGCATAGGAAGAAGTTGCTGTAGGGTCAGCATTTTGAATTTTGGGACAATGATGTATGTGTTTAAGATGGACAGGTCTAGAATAGGTCTCCAGTTTTTCTCTTTTCTTGGTACTAGGAAGAGTCTGGAATAGAATCCTTTGCCCTGTTCTGTTATTGGTACTCTTTCCACAGCTCTCATCTTTATTAATTCCGCTATCTGGTGCAGGGCTTCTATTTTTTGATTTGGGGGCAGGTTTGGCATTCCTCTTTTACTGGTAAAGTGTGGAAGTGGAACCGTAGCCTTGGTCTATGGTTTGCAAAATCCACTTGTCTTTTGTGATATAGTGCCAATTTTTCGAGAATAAGGCTAACTTTCCGCCTAATGGTGCTGCTATTTGCTCCCTGGTAGGCGGAGTCAGAGCCAAGTCACTGTGTTTGTCCTGTTGCAGTGGCAGTGGTTGTGTCTGTGCCTCGGTTATTGCCTTGCCACTGTCGTCCTCTGTAGGCACCTCCTCTGGATTGATTCCTGCCCCTAGAGCGTCTGTTCCTGCCCCTTTGTGATCTTGTGGAGTCAGGAAAGGACCAATTTTGGGCAGGCCAGTTCCTGCTAAACCTTGGGGGCTGAACCTGTAGGAAATCTTTAACTGTTTGTACAGATTTTGCCTTCTCTTCCATTTTCTTCATTACCTGCTGGGCAGGTTCCCCAAATAGACTGGCCTTATCCATAGGAGCATCCAATAGCTTAGCTTTAACATGATCCGGTAACACCTGTTCTTTCAACCATGCATGCCTTCTTATCACTGTGCCCGTCATGGCTGATCTAAATGAAGCCTCCAGTGCATCATAGCCACATTTTAAAGAATGGTTACTAACCTGTTGGATGTTATTCACCATTTCTAATACATATTTCTTATCTACAGATTCATCAGAGGACAGCTTTTTAATTAACTGATCAAGCATAAACTCTTGGTATTGGATCATGTGAAACTGACAGTTTAAAGCTCTAGCTGAGAGAGTAGCAGAGGTGTAGACTTTTTTCCCCCATCTCTCTAAGGACCTGGATTCCCTTTCAGAGGGAATAGGGTTTTTTGCTGTGGTCGAGGCTACTGCCTTAGGCCCCTGGGATATAGTTTTGGGGTCTGCAAGTGGGGCCTTATATAGGTGGTGATGAGTGTCTGGCACCCTGTAAAATCTATCCGGTTTGGCAGGGGTTGGAGGTAAAGAATCAGGTGCAGTGCAGACATCATTAAATGCATCGTCCACAACAGACAGTACAGGAGGTATAGCTAAGGGCCTATGTTGTGGTAAGTGCAGGAAAGTCCTAAGCCTTTTTCTTGAATCTGAGAAATCTTGTCCCTGCCATTGGAATTGTTCTCTCATGGCATGTAAGGTTTCCCCAAAGGAGAATTCCTCTGGTGGAGAGGCAGCTGGAATGGATTCTTCAGCATCTGAATCTTCATAATTGGAAAAAGGAGCCTCTGGCTGGTCTGTAATGTCTGAGTCATCCGCAGAATCATCAGAGGACACAGGCTCGGGGGCTCTGCTCTAGGTCTCTTTTCTGGGGCTGAGAGGCCCTGTCTGGGTGAGATTGGGATCCCCTAATTAAGGATATTAAATCTTCTGCCAGAGTAAGCATTTGTGAACTAGAAGTGGGCCTGAGTGAGGGTGGTTTAACAGGCACTGATTTAGCTGATTTGGCTGCTTTAGCCCTAGCAAAGGCCTTAATAGACATGGCTGCAGGAGGCCTAGCAGCACCACGTGCTGGGGTAGAGATATCCAAAGGGATGGTGTCTGATAAATCAGTAGGAACCACAGTTGTAGGCAAAATTTCTGAGGCTGATTCAGGTAAGGTAGCAGGAGCCTCAGTAGTAGTCATGGATTCGGCTGAAGTTTGACCAGTTTTCTCGGTTTCGGCCGAAACCGAGACACTCATGACTTGCTTAACCGTGGTTTCGGCCGAAACCGCGGACCGCGAATGTCGGTCTTTTTCTTTGCATTTTTTAACAATTTGGGTAGTCGGAGGATCCGACGGCATAATGTACGCAAAATCTGAGCCGAAAAACTGTTCAGCAAACTCCGACCGACGCCTAAGCGTTCGTCGGTTGAAGGAAGCACAGGCCGAACAGGCTGCTACGCCGTGGTCTGGGCCTAAGCAAGGCAAACAGTAAGAGTGGAAATCTTTATGAGGTATTTGTTTCCCACAAGTTAAACAGTTATTGACTTTTTCTGACATCGGCTGAGGCAAGAAAGAGTCCCCAACGGGTACTTAGCTTTTAGAAGTCTTCGAAGTAGTATTCGGTAGTAGTAATCTCTGGATCTGACCGACTGGCACTTGCGAACAGCTTCTGCTTCGGGCGCCACGCGGCAAGAAAGACTGAGGAAAATGGCGTCGGCTGATGCCTTTATACCCGAAGACCAGCAGAGATGACGTTGGGTGAAGTGCGACATCAGCCGAAGCCGGACCCAGACTTTGGAATCCGGCCGACCGAAGGGCTGCCTGACGACAGGACAACCCATTTGTTATGACTGCAGATGCATCCATGAAGGACATCATATTGAAGATGGTGAAGTAGCTTGTCTTTGTTTTGAGCAAGAATCAGGCAATCGTCCAAATAAGGATAAATTTGTATTCCTCTTAACCTGAAGAAGGCTATCACTGGAGCCAGAACTTTTGTGAACACCCTGGGCGCAGTAGATAAGCCAAAGGGCAACGCAGAGAACTGATAATGTAAAGCCCCAGCCCGAAAACGCAGGAATCTCCTGCAGCTGGGCCTGAGAGGAATATGAAGATAAGCCTCCTTGAGATCCAGAGTTACCATCCAATGATCTTTGCCCAGCAGAGGCAGAAGTTGTTGTAAAGTTAACATTTTGAATTTTGGAATGTCCAGGTACGTGTTGAAAATAGACAAATCCAGAATTGGCCTCCAAGTGTTTCCTTTCTTTGGTACAAGAAACAGGCGAGAATAAAATCCTAGGCCCACTTCTGACGGAGGGACCTGTTGGATAGCCCCCATTTGTAGAAGTAAAGAAATCTGTACGTGAGCCTCCACCTTTTGCTGAGGAGGAACGTCTGGCATGCCTTTGAAAGGGGGCAATGTGTGGAAATAAAACTTGTTACCTCGGTTTATGATGTCCAGCACCCATTTGTCCTGGGTGACTAAAAGCCAGTTTTGCCTGAAAAGTGCCAACTTTCCTCCCAGAGGAGCTGCCTGACAGGAAGGATCGGGCAGCTGAAGATGCAGGTCATTGGGTCTGTTTACACATCCCTATACCAAACGCACTCATTTTTTTAGATGCTATGCTGACTGTAGATCTGACAGTCTTGTATATTTAGCTGAATGCCAGCAATGCAAAACTTTTTATGTTGGCATGACAACCAGAACTTTACGTGAACGTGTTAGGGAACATATCTATGCCATTGCCAAGTGCAATGTTACCAACGCCCTAGCTAAACACGTAAAGGAACAAGGACAAGCACACAGTTTTCAATTTCAGGTACTTGAACTGGTTGTCAAAAATGGTAGATTAGGGGACATTAAAAACAAAATTGAAGAAAGGGAGGGTAGATGGATATTAAAATTACAGGCGCATAAGTTTGGTTTAAATGACAGATTAGCGCTTAGACCTTTCTTAGCCAATAGACCCCTTAGACACTAGCACATGGTTTTTTATATCATTGTTTTTAGATTCTGTGACGTTTGCACTTTAATTAATGTCAGGTTTATTGTTTTGTTTTGATTTGTTGGTTTGAACAGATGATGTTACAGTCATGTATATTTAAACAGATGTATTGGGGCTGCTTTAATGTCTGATGAAGCGTTAAACATAACGTGAAAGCGCTTACCTAACTGCAGTCTGTTCGTGTTTTGTGTTATTAAACCTGTTTTTAACAACTGGAGCTACATTTTCCTTTAAGCCATTTTGGTTCATGGTGCACCTTCTTATATTTATTACAGTTGATCATATTGAAGATGGTGAAGTAGCTTGTCTTTGTTTTGAGCAAGAATCAGGCAATCGTCCAAATAAGGATAAATTTGTATTCCTCTTAACCTGAAGAAGGCTATCACTGGAGCCAGAACTTTTGTGAACACCCTGGGCGCAGTAGATAAGCCAAAGGGCAACGCAGAGAACTGATAATGTAAAGCCCCAGCCCGAAAACGCAGGAATCTCCTGCAGCTGGGCCTGATAGGAATATGAAGATAAGCCTCCTTGAGATCCAGAGTTACCATACAATGATCTTTGCCCAGCAGAGGCAGAAGTTGTTGTAAAGTTAACATTTTGAATTTTGGAATGTCCAGGTACGTGTTGAAAATAGACAAATCCAGAATTGGCCTCCAAGTGTTTCCTTTCTTTGGTACAAGAAACAGGCGAGAATAAAATCCTAGGCCCACTTCTGACGGAGGGACCTGTTGGATAGCCCCCATTTGTAGAAGTAAAGAAATCTGTACGTGAGCCTCCACCTTTTGCTGAGGAGGAACGTCTGGCATGCCTTTGAAAGGGGGCAATGTGTGGAAATAAAACTTGTAACCTCGGTTTATGATGTCCAGCACCCATTTGTCCTGGGTGACTAAAAGCCAGTTTTGCCTGAAAAGTGCCAACTTTCCTCCCAGAGGAGCTGCCTGACAGGAAGGATCGGGCAGCTGAAGATGCAGGTCATTGGGTCTGTTTACGAAAGGACTGGCCCCTGCCCTCACCTGTAGACTGTGCAGGGGAACTCCACGTCCTAGGCCTAAAAGAACCCTGTGCCATCTACCCCTAGACTGTAAATCAGAAGAAGGGTAAGCCCATCCCTTAGTGGGCCAATTCCTGCTAAACTTAGGGGGCTGCACCTGCAAAAAATCCTTAACAGTCTGCATAGACTTAGCTTTGTCTTCCATTTTCTTCAAGACTGACTCCACAGGAGAACCAAACAAAACTTCAGACTGCAGGGGAGCATCCAAAATACGAGCTTTAACATGCTCTGACAAGTTCTGATCTTTAAGCCAGGCGTGCCTACGAATAACTGATCCAGTGGCAGCCACCCTGGAAGAGGCCTGTAAAGCATCAAAACCACACTGCAAAGAATGCTTACTCACCTGATCAGAGGCATGAACCAAATCCTGTAATTCTTTACACTCTATGCCCTCTGCTAAAGCATCTACCTTAGATTTCAACTGACTAAGAAGAAAATTCTGGTACTTCAGCATATGAAACTGGCAATTCAAAGCCCTCATTGCAAGAGTGGAAGAGGTATACACTTTTTTACCCCACCTATCCAAAGCTCTAGAGTCTTTATCCATAGGAACTGGATTCTTTACAACAGAAGCCCTGACACCCTTAGGTCCCTGGCTAATAGTTTCTGGGTCAGCCCTAGGGCTCTTATACAAATATTTGTGAGCCTCTGGTACTCTGTAATACCTATCTGGCTTAACGGGGCAGGGGCAAAGATTCAGGGTTAAGGGAAGCCTCAGAGAAAACATCCTGCACAACATCCAAAACAGGGGTATAGCCAAGGGCCTATGCTGAGGCAAAATAGGAATTCCCTAAGCCTCTTTCTGGAATCAGAGAAATCCTGACCTTCCCATTTAAAATGTTCCCTCATAGAATGCAGAGTTTCTGAAAAAGAAAAATCTTCTGGAGGGGAAGCAGAAGGACTAGAATCCTCTGCGTCAGAATCAGAATAAGGGAGAAAATCCTGAATGTCTTCAGCCGAAGACTCAGAGTAATCTGAAGAGTGCTCTAATCCTTCCACCTTCGGCTCCACCCTAGGCCTCTTATCTGGGGGGGGGCATAGAACCTCTAATCAAGGAAATCAAATCTTCTGCCATTTTAAGCATGTGTTTTTTAGGTACAGACCCTGCAGAAGTAGGACTGACGCCAGAGGAAGACAAACCAGGCCTGGCCTTGGGAGGTACCTTAGAGACAGATGTAGAAGGCCTAACCACCCTATGTGGAGAAGGGAATACAGCCACTTGAGAGGCCCCTTCAGCCTGACCCGACTCCTGAGAGGCCACATCATGTAAAATTAAAGTTTCCCCCTGAGACTCAACTGAAACCTCGGCTGGATCCACAGATTCCACCGTGGTCTCTAAAGAACCGGCGTCCGGAACGGACGACTCATCCTGTTTAGATTTCACCGATTTCTCCTTGCGCTTCTTAGCGGTAGCGGGCGTCGGAGGATCCGACGGCATTTTATAATTACACCGCTTACCGAAGACAAGCCTAGCACAATCTAACCGACGTTTAATGGTGCTTATTAAATTTAGCACAAAGCGACACGACTACGCCGTGCTCAGGCCCCAAGCAAGGAATGCAAAGAGAGTGATAATCCTATGAGGTATCTGTTTCCCACAGGAAATACAATTATTCACTGTGTCTGACATCCGGATTAAACTGAGGCAAGAAAAGACAAAAATATTCCCAACGGGTACTTAGCCCAACTTGGTTTCGGTCTGAAACTCAGAATACGAAAATTTCAGGATGCCGAACGGCACTTGCAAACGCTGCTTCTGCTTCGGACCATGCGGCAAGAAAGACTGGGGATATGACGTCGGTCATGCGCTTTAGTACCAAGACGTACTGACGTCAGATCTAAGCGCCCGTGACCGACGCCAGCCTAATACTTTGGTATTCGGGCCGACCGAGGACAGCGGACTACCCACTAGTTATGACTGCAGCAATGTGAGATGAAGAACATCGAAAATTTCTGGTAGCGGCCGACCGGTCCTTGCGAACTGCTTCTGCTTCTGGCTCCCGCACAGCAAGAAAAGCTGATGTAATGGCGTCAGCTGCATGTTTTATACGCCTGATGACCTGACGTCATGGAAGAGGCAACGACATCCGACGCAGAAATCCCAAGACTCTGGTATTCGGGGTGACTGAGGGCTACCTGCAGGCAAATAACCCAATCGTGATGACTGCAACAGTGAAACACGAAGAACATCTGAAAGTGCATAAATCCTGCCCTGAAACGTAGACATTTCCTACATGAGTCCCTGACTGGGACGTGTAGGTAGGCCTCTTTTAGGTCTAGGGTGGCTAACCAAGCATCCTTGGAAAGCATAGGAAGAAGCTGCTGGAGGGTGAGCATTTTGAACTTTGGTATCACCAGAAAGGTGTTTATAATGGATAGATTGAAGACAGGGCACCAGGTACCCTCTTTTCTGGGTACCAGGAAGAGTCTGGAATAGAAACCTTGGCCTATCTGTTTTGCAGGAACATGCTGTATTGCCATCATGGAGAACAGGGAAAGGACTTGCTTTTTGGCCTCTGCCCACTGGTTTGGAGGAAGATCTGGGAACCCTTTTGGGGTTGGCAGTGTGTGGAAATAAAATCTGTATCCCTGGGACACTATGTTGAGGACCCATCAGTCATTGGTAATAGAGGCCCAGTTGCTTGCATGGAAGGAGAGTTTTCCTCCTAAGGGCACAAGCAGGTGGGCAGGGGTAAGGGGTGGAGGTGTAAAGTCATTGTGAGTTCTTACCATAAGGGGTGTGACTTTGCACTGCCTGTTTTTGAAGAGGAGGAACTCCATTGCTTAGATATCTGCATTCCCTGAGGCTGTTGTCTGGGGGGGTCTGCTTCCCCTGTGTCTGGGCTGAGCTGGCCTGGAGGGGGCAGGAAAGGACCAGTGCTTGGATGGGCAATGCCTACTGAACCTCGGTGGCTGGACCTTTAAGAAGTCTTTAACTATCTGCATAGATTTAGCTTTTTCTTCCATCTTTTTTAAGACCACTTCTGCCTTGGTGTCAAAAAAATTGTCTTTGTTCAATGGTGTGTCCAATAATTTGGATTTGACGTGGTCTGGCAAGGTCTGTTCCTTAAGCCAAGCATGCCTTCTAAGGACAGAACCAGTGACTGCTGCCCTGCAAGATGCTTCTATGGCGTCAAAGCCACATTGCAAGGTGTGCTTAGTAACTTGACTTGCAGAATGTATAAGCTCTTGTAATTCTTTATTTTCTGCACAAGCAGGAAAGGAAGTTATTTTTTGTTTGAGGGGTTCCACGGTATGCTGCTATTTCAGCATGTGGAACTGACAATTTAATGCTCTAATAGCAAGAGTAGTAGAGGTGTATACTTTTTTACCCCATCTGTCTAAAGCTCGGGAATCCCTGTGTGAGGGGGTGGGATTCTTAGCTGAGGTTGCTTTAATTCCTTTAGGTCTTTGAGATATGACCTCTGGGTCAGCAGTAGGATTTTTGAAAAGGAATTTGTGAGAGTCAGGGACTCTGTATTACCTGTCAGGTTTCCTGGAAGTAGGAGGAAGAGTGTCAGGAGTCAAATTGGATTCCATAAAAACATCATCCACAACATCCAAGACAGGAGTAATGGCCAAAGGTCTGTGCTGTGGTAAAACTAAGAATTCCCCGAGTCTCTTTTTATGACTGAGAATATTCTTGACATTTCCGTTGGAAAAGTCCCTTAAAGTATGAAGGGTTTCCCCAAATGAAAAATCCTCGGGTGGAGAGGCAGAAGGAATGGATTCCTCTGCATCAGAATCCTCATAAGCAGAGAGGCGTTGCATGTCTTCATATTCAGAAACATCAGAGACATCAAACTTCTGTTCAGATAAAACTACTGGGGGCAAGTCCCTTTTTCTTTTGGAAGGGGTTGCCTGGCTTCTCCTAATAAGCATAATAAGGTCTTCCGCCATTTTAAGCATTTGAGATTGAGGCAAGGAAGCAGGTGTCTGACCTTGGGTCGTCGTTTTTTTCTGGGTGAGGTTCGTACCCTGGGCCTTAGAAACTCGGTAGTTTTAGAAAGAACTGAAGATGTGAAAGAAGTCTTCGGTTTGTGTCGAGTATTGGTAGCGCAAAGTACTTCCTCGGAAGCCGGTGCCTGCTCAGCGGCTCCGGACCCATCCAAGGTAGAGTCATCCGCAGGATTCTTAGTCGAAAAAGAGTCTTGCAGCATACCGGACTCCGAAAGGGTCTCAGTAGCGGCCTGCGAATCCACAGAAGCAGGCATCAGGGCCTGCGAAAGTGCCTCACTAAGGCCTGGAGAACTGATGACTAGCTTACCGGAAGCGTCGTAGGCAGTTTTGGACCTGTGCAGTCTGTCTCTGTCTTTATCCTTACGTTTTTTCAGATGAACGGTAGTTGGATGGCTTACCGAAGCCATATCAGAATTTGAGGACTGAGAGTGAAAAAATCTGGCTACATTAAGGGCCCGACGACGTATAGTTCTGGCGTTGAACAAAACACAAAAGCGACAGGGAGGGACATCATGGTCTGGGCCTAAACAGGTGGAGTAGTAAGAATGGAAGTCTCGGTGTGGTATTTGCGTTCCACAGGCGAGACAATTGTTAACTTTTTCTGACATCGTGAAGAACAAGAAAAAAGGATCTCAACAGGGTACTTAGCTTAAAAAAGACTTCAACTTCAGTTCGGAAATGAAAACTCAGGTAGCAGCTGACCGGCACTCATGCGAACTGCTTCCGGCTCCTCGGCAAGAAAGACTGATGTAATGGCATCGGCTGCCTGATTTTATACCACTGACGACCGGACGTCAGTCCTGGAGCGGCAGCGTCCGATGCAGAAATACTAAGCTGCTGGTATTCAGACCGACTGAGGGCTACCTCTGGCAGTATAACCAAATATGATGACTGCAACAGTGAAACACGAAGAACATCTGAAAGTGCTGATGGCCTGCTCAGAACAGCAGGAATTTTCTGCACGATTCACGGATGGGGATGTGGAGGTAGGCATCTTATAGGTCTAGTGTCACCAGCCAGGCATTTTGTGTGAGTATAGGCAGGAGCTGCTGCAAGGTTAGCATTTTGAATCTGGGGACCACAAAGGAGGTGATCAGTTTGTATAAATCCAGGATGGGGCGCCAAGTGCCCTTTTTTCTAGGAACAAGGAATAGTCTGGAGTAAAAACCTTTTCCTGTTTCATCCGGAAGGACAGGTTCTAATGCCCCTGTTTTAATGCCTCTGCCCGCTGGTTTTGGGGGAGGTCTGGGTATCCTCTTGGAATTGGGAGTTCGCTGAAGGAGAATCTGTATCCCTGAGAAATGATTTTTAATACCCATTAGTCCTTGGTTATAGAGACGCAACTGTCCTTGAAGAGGGTGAGCCTTCCTCCTAGTTTCAGATGAGTGAAAGGAGGGCAGAGGGGGGAGGGGGAGTCATTGTGAGTGTTTACCATAGAAGCTTGGCTTAGAACTCCCTGCCTTAGAGGCAGAAGTGGTCCATCGTTTGCTTCTTTGCTAGCCCTGGGATAGGGGCCTGGATGGCTTGTCCCTGCGGAGCTTACTTTGGCTCTGTCTGCTGGGTGCAGGGAAGGCCCAATTCTTAGAGGGGAAGTTTCTGCTGAATCTGGGTGGTGGAACGTGAAAGAAATCTTTTACTGTTTGCATAGATTTTGCTTTGTCTTCCATCTTTTTAAGCACCTCTTCTGCTTTTCCCCCAAACAGGCATTCCTTATCTAGGGGTGCATCAATAAGTTTAGACTTGACATGATCAGGGAGAGGTTGTTCCTTCAGCCATGCATGTCTTCTAATAACAGATCCTGTCACTGCTGCCCTGCTAGAGGCTTCATATCCACATTGTAATGAGTGCTTGGCTACTTAAACCAGCAGAGTGAAGTAATTCTGCCAGCTCTTTAGAGTTGGCACCATCAGGAGAGGTAGCAATCTTTTTCTTTATTTGTTCTAAGGTGTGTTGATATTTTAACATATGGAACTGACAACTGAGTGCTCTGATATCTGAGGCTGCAGGGGTGTATACTTTCTTACCCCATCTGTACAGAGCTCTGGAGTCTTTGTCAGAAGGAAAAGGATTATTGGCAGAACTAGTCTTAGCTCCTTTGGGTCCCTGTGCAATGACCTCAGGGTCTGCAACAGGGTTCTTGTACAGGTATTTGTGAGAATCCAGTGGTCTGTAGTACCTGTCAGGTTTAGCTGGAGCAGGAGGCAGGGCATCAGGGGCTAAGCTGGATTCAAGGAAAATATCATTCGCCACTTCTAGAATAGGAGGGATGGCCAGGGGTCTGTGCTGGGGCAGGTTCAGAAACTCTCTAAGTCGTTTCTTTGACTGTGGGTTGTCCTGAGATTCCCACTGAAAATGCTCCCTGAGGGAGTGGAGGGTTTCCCCGAAGGAAAGGTCCTCTGGAGAACAGTCAGAGGGGATGGATTCCTCTGCATCTGAATCCTCATAAACAGTTAAGGGCTGTTGTTCCTCTTCAAAGGCAGAACTTTTGGGTCTGTCAAAATTTCCAGAGAAGGAAGCCTTTTCTTTTTAGGGGTGGGGGCTTGAGTACCTCGGATAAGGGAGATGAGATCCTCCACCATTTTAAGCATTTGAGTTTGGGGTGGGGGAGCAGTAGCAAGACGGTGGCGTGAAGCAGATTTCCTACGAGTGGGCTGGCTTCAAGGCCTGAGAGAATCCTTCGGTCTGTATTCGGAAGAGAAGATGTCGGTTTTTGTCTGGAATCGGTAGTGCAAACGGACTCCTCGGAAGCAGGTGCATGCGTCACAGCTCCGGACCCAACCGACACAGAGACAGCCAAAGGCTCAGAAGATGAAGTGGATTTTTGCGGCATACCGGACACCGAAATGGTCTCAGCAGAGGCCTGCATAGAAAGCGAGTTGGGCATCAGGGGCTTTGAAAGCACCTCACTGAATTCCAGAGAACTGATGACTTGCTTAGCAGTAGTGTCATTGGAAGACTTAGCCTTGTGTGGCCTGTCTCTATCAATACGTTTTTTCGGAATACTGGCAAATTGTTGGCTGATGGACGCCATATCGGAATTTGAAGATAGAATACGAAAATAATTGTCTACAAAAAGAGCTCTATGGTGAATGGTTCTCACATTAAAGAGGGCACAGACGTTGTGGACTGGACCTAAACAAGTGATGCAGTAGGAATAAAAGTCTCGGTGTGGGATCTGCTTTCAACAGGCGAGACAATTGTTAACTTTTTCGGACATCGGTTAGAGCAAGAAAAGAGGGTCCCCAATGGGGTACTTGGCTTTAAACATTTTCTGCTGAAGTTCGACTTCTGGTAGCGACTGACCGGCAGTCATGCAAACTTCTTCTTCTACGGGCTTCACGGCAAGAAAGACTGATGTAATGACGTTGGCTGCTTTGCTTTATAGTACTGACAACCTGACATCAGACTACAGGCGACAGCAGCCAGAGCACAAAAGCACTGACTCTGGTATTCGGGCCGGCTGAGGGGTACCAAAGCAAGGATAACCCACAGGTGATGACTGAACAGTGAAACACCAAGAACATCCAGTGTTGCTTTGGACAGTAGGGAGTCACCAGCAAGATTTCTGGTTTGTCCTTCCTGATTTTCAGTAGGACCTTTTGGATTAGTGGAAAGAGTGGAAAAGCGTACAGAAACAGTCCCTTCCATGGAATGCTGAAGGCATCCACCCTCCAGGCAAGTGGAGGGTGATCCTTGTTGCAGAATTTGTTCAACTGTCTGTTCTAGGGGGAGGCAAACAGATCCACTTGAGCTGTGCCCCATCAGTGGACAATGTGTAGAAAGGTCTCTCTGTTCAACATCCACTTGTGCTGTAGAGAGGATGTTCTGCTGGGAATATCCACTTGTTTGTTGTCCTGAGAGGGGATTTATGAGGCCTGCAGGGTCAAGTTGTGCCCGGAGGCGATGTCCCAAACTTGTATAGTTATCCTGTGGTTTTGTCTGTGAATATTTGAAGGGGGCCCGGTTGGAGAATAAGAAGAAATGTCTCCAGGGCCAGAAGAACTGCAGTCATTTTCCTTACAATGAAATGCTTCTTTTGAAGGGCAGGATTCCATGCCTCCTGTACCATGAAACCTTTGCAGGTGACTCCCCACCCTAGGTCTGATGCATCTGTATGCACAAGTTGGGTTGGGGGTTTGGAGTGGTAGTCCCAGATTGTGAAGGATATGTTGAATCCACCACCTTAGTTCTATTTTGAGGCAGGGCAGAATGGGCATTTGTTGTTCCAGGGAGTGTTGGTGTTGTGACCACACGTTTTTTAGGTACCATTGGAACTTCCGCATGTGCACTCTTGTTAGAGGAGGCATAGGGATGGTGGCTGCCATCAGCCCCGTGAGTTGCAGGAATTGTCTTGCAGATATCTGGGAAGCAGTGACTGGAGAGGGACAGGAGTTTGTCCTGGTGAAGGAAAGCCCGCTTCAGGTCTGTCCTGATCCTGCAGCCCAGAAAGATTTTGTCTTGCTGCGGAAGTAAGGAGGATTTGTTTAAGTTAAGGGTGAATCCCAGGATTTGTAGAAGGGAGGTGGTGAACCTTAGATGATGTTGGAGGAGGTTGGCTGTTTCTGCTAGAAGGAGAATATCATCTAGGTAGGGATAGATCTGGACCCCTCTGGTCCTACAGTAGGCAATGGCTGGAGCTTGACATTCTGTGAATACCCTGGGTGCAGTAGACAAACCAAAAGGCAAGGCTGTAAACTGAAAATGAGATCAGGGTCCAGTAAAACGTAAGCATTTTCTGTTGGAGGGCTGTACGGAAATATGGAGATAAGCCTTTTTTAGATCTAGTGTGGCCATGTAGGCCTGGGCTGGGATTAAAGGGAAAAGGATTTGAAGGGATAGACTTCTGAATGATAGTAGTTTTAGGAATTGATTTAGGAAGGATAGATCTAGTATTGGTCTCCAAGGCCCATCTTTTTTGGGGACCAGAAAAAGTCTTGAGTAAAATCCTTTTCCTTCCTGCTCTGGCGGGACAGGTTCTATTGTCCCTGATCTTTAGAGGTCTAGTAGAATGAGAAGAAAGAGGTGGATATGATTTTTGGGTGGAAAGGGGTTGGGCCTTGGGATGGATTTTTCCTTCCAAGAAAGGAAGTATCCATTTTGAATGTTAGTCAGCATCCATTGGTCTGATGTGATGTTTTTCCAAAAGGGGAGACAGTGGGGGTGGCAGGCTGACAAAGGTAGATGGGCAGGGCAATCACGTACTGTTGGGTGCACTTCTACCCTGAAAGGGCTGTCTTGGAGTAGGCTGAGAGGTAGCATTTTTGCAGTAGGTTTGCCTCCTGGTTCCTCTCCTGTGCGTGGTAGATGAGGGGTGCCAGAGGAAGGAGTTCTCCTGACAAAAGAAGTTTTTGAAAGATAATTTCTGTAATACACAGGAACAGGAAACACAAGCAAATGTTTGATGTCCTGCAGCTCCTTACATTTCTCCTGCAGGTTTTTAAAAAGTTCTACACACTGTTTGCCAAACAAAATGTTATGGTCTAACGGGGCGTCCATAATTTCAGATTTGAAATCCTCCGGTAGTGGTTGTAGGCGAAGTCAGAAGTATCTGCAGAGAACTGAAGCAGAAGCTGCAGACCTAGCAGAGGCCTCTGCAGCATCATAACTGCACCTAATGGAATGTCTGGCTACCTGAGAAGCCACTGACAGTTTTGATGCTATCTCAGATTTGGTAGGGCAGTCAGGGGTGGCAGCAAAGAGATAGGAGGCTTGCGAAACTAGGTACAGGGCATATTTTACCATGTGTATTTGGTAATTGATAGCTTGGAAGGCCAGGGTGGAAGAGGTGTACACTTTTTTCCCAACCTGTCCATGCTTTTGCTATCCTTATCAGTGAGCAGAAGAGATGCTGAAGGAATCAGTCTGGATTGCTTGTCAGGAGAGACAGCAATTACTGCAGGGTCTACCAGAGGAGGCTTAACTAAGAATTTTTGGTCATCAGGCACTTTATAGAACCTGTCTGGTCTCTTAAGAGCAGGTGGCTGAGAGTCTGGATTATTGGATGCAGAGGTGAAAGCATCAAGATAGGCAGGTAAGACAGGTGAGATGGATGACAGGGAGGGTGATTCCACTTGAAGGAGTTCAAAATACCTCCTCTAGGTGTCAGTCATCTGGGTAGTGTCCCATTTGAAGTATACTTTCATCTTTGTAACTGTTTCCTCAAAGGTAATATCCTGTGGTGGGGAGGCCCGTTCAATGGATTCTTGATCTAGGGAGTAGTATTCCAAAGGAGAGGCAATCTGTGAGGCATAAGAAATAGACTCATCAGAAGATGAGTAGTAAGGTTCTAAATCCTCCTCTCCTTCTTTGGCAGTAGGCAAGGGGGGAGAAGTGGCAGAGGCAGGCTTAGGACTAAGCACTGGAATAGTGGAGGGAGAAGAGGTTGTGGGCCTAAGAGCCATAATAGCCTGCATCAAGGAAAGTACAGTTGTGTACACTTACCATAAATGTAGATGTTCGAGTGTCTTCACTGTTGCAGTCATGACTGTAGGGTTCTCCCCTGCAGGCAGGCAGTCCTCGGTCGGCCAGAATCCCAAAGTCTGGGTCCAGCATCGGCTGCTCAGCCATGCTCCCTGACGTCAGAGCGCCAGGAGTACAAAGCTGGCAGCCGACGCCATGTTCTCCAGTTTTTCTTGCCCCAGATGTCAGGTGTTCCAAAATGAGTAAAATCCCATACCCTTTGCAAATACACCTCAGGAAAAGGGTGAAGAAGAGAACCACACAAAAGAAAAAATAAGAGGGGACAGGAGGGAGGGTAATCCAGACTGCAACAGTGAAGACACTCGAACATCTACATTTATGGTAAGTGTACACAACTGTACTATGTTCATCGTGTTTCAATGTGGCAGTCATGACTGTAGGGTTGAATCCCAAAGCAGAAGAAAAGGGAGGTGGTCATAAAGTAGAGGGGGCGGCTAAAAGGCCCTGCAAGACTGCAGAAGCAAAACCTGCCCTAGACTTAGAGTAGAGAGGTAGATTGTAGTGCTTAGAAAAATTATGCACTGAACTCCAAGTTGCAGCTTCCAAAATGTCTTTGGTAGGAACTCCCCTGAGGAAGGCAGCTGAAGTGACAGCAGCTCTGGTAGAGTGAGTCCTTATACTCCCTGGGATTTGCTTTCCATGGTGTGAATAACAAAATCTGATTCCATGAGCAATCCATTTAGAAATGGTCTGTTTTGAAATGGCTTTACCTTGGGAACTTGAACCATAAGAAACAAACAATTGCTCTGATTTCCTGATGTCCTTGGTTCTGTCCACGTAAAAACGTAGTTGTCTGTGTACATCCAAGGAATGCAAGATCCTTTCCCCCCTATTTTGAGGAGTGGGGAAAAAAGTTGGCAGGTGAATAGTTTGATTTAAAGCCACTTTGGAAACCACCTTAGGCATGAAAGTAGGATTAGTCCTTAAAGACACCCTGTCTTGGTGAAAAATAATATAAGGTTCCACAGCCATGAGAGCTTGCAACTCCGAAACTCTCCTAGCAGAGGTCAGAGCTAACAGGATATCTGTCTTCCAAGATAAAAACTTGATGTCAGATGTGGCAGCAGGCTCAAAAGGAGGTAAGATGAGTTTTTCCAAAACATAGTTGAGATCCCAGGCAGGAATGGGTGGAGATCTAGGGGGCCTTAAGTTCTTAGCTCCTCTGAGAAACTGTCTCACGAGCTGGTGGGAAAAGATTGGAGGGTCTGTATTATAATGAGCAGAAATAGCAGAGGCATGTATATTTATGGAAGAAAAAGAAAGACCCTTATGTAAGAGGTCTGTCAGATAAAGTAAAATGAGACGAATGTTAGGAATAAGAGGATCCGAATCCTGAGCCTGCATCCAGGTGCAAAATCTTTCCATTTTCCTGCATAAGATTTTCTAGTGCTAGGACGTCTGGCTTCTAAAATGACATCCATAACCTTCTTGGGTAGAAGAGAATGAATCATAGACCCTGGATTAACCAGGCAGCCAGGCAGAGAGTTTTGACATGGAAGTGCAGAACTTGACCCTGGTGTTGGGACAGAAGGTTCGGAGTCTGAGGTAAAACCCAAAGGGGGCTCCAGAGAAAGGTTTTTCAGAGTTGGGTACCAAAACTGTCGAGGCCAATTTGGGGCCAGTAAAATTATCATCTTGGGCTTGTCCTGTTTGATCTTTAATAACACCCGTGGAAGAAGAGGTAGAGGCGGGAAGGCATACCCCAAGAGGTTTCTCCAACTGAATGATAGTGCATCCACTTTCCAAGCTAGTTCGTGGAATGTCCTTGTGCAAAATATCTGTAGTTGATGATGGAGGTGGGATGCAAAGAGGTCTATGTGAGGACATCCCCAGACTGCTGTAATCATCTTCAATATTTCTGTGTCCAGCATCCATTCGTGTGGGTCTGACAGGTTCCTGCTCAGACTGTCTGCCAGGATGTTTTGCTTCCCTGGTAGAAACTGGGCTTGAAGGTCCAGTTTGTAAGCTAGAACTGTGTTCCATAGATTCATGGCTAGTCTGCAAAAGGGATAGGAATGTAATCCCTCTTGCTTGTTTATGTACCGCATAACTGTGGTGTTGTCTGTCCGTATCAGTAGTTGTCCTGGTTGTAGAAGATTCCTGAAGGCCAATAGAGCATTCTGAACGGCTAACATTTCCTTTAAATTGATATGCAGGTGCTTCTGATCCTTTGTCCAAAGGCCCTGCAGACAGTTGCCCTGCAAATGGGCTCCCCATGCATAATCCGAGGCGTCCGTGGTTAGTATCTGACTGGCTGGAGGCAGACTGAAGGCCTTCCCTTTGTTTTGAGCACATGCCTTGGACCACCAAAGGAATTCCTTTTGAAGACAAGGCAGGAAGGTGATCTGTATGTCTAAACTGTGGCAATGCTGAGACCATACACTTTTTAGGTACCACTGTATTTTCCTCATATGTAGTCTTGCATATGGTACGAGAAGGATGCAGGAGGCCATGTAACCCAAAGCCTGCAGGAATTTCCTTGCAGATAACTGAGTTAATGATGCCAAGGTTTTGAAAGTTGAAGCCAGCTGTAATTGTTTTTCGTATGTCAGAAATGCCATCTAGGTTTTTGTGTTTAGAAGAGCACCCAGAAAAGTTATCTGTTGTGAGGGTGTCAAATTTGACTTTTTTATGTTTACAGTGAATCCCAGGAACTTGAGAAGTTTTTGAACAAATTCTAGATGCTGGAGTAAGACATCCTTGCTGTCTGCCTGAATAAGACAGTCGTCCAGATAAGGGTAAATTTGAATTCCCTTGAGTCTGCAATAAGCTACTACTGGAGCCAGGCATTTGGTGAAGACCCTGGGCGCAGTAGACAATCCAAAGTGCAGCGCAGAGAATTGATAGTGCCTCGATCCGGCCTTGAACCTGAGGTATTTTCTGCACTCCTGCCTGATGGGAATGTGTAAATAAGCCTCCTTTAAATCCAAAGTTACCATCCATGCATTTTTGGCCAACATTGGAAGTAGCTGCTGTAGAGTAAGCATCTTGAATTTTGGTATCTCGAGAAAAGTGTTCAAGACTGACAGATCCGGAATGGGTCTCCATGAATTTTGCTTTCTGGGGACTAGGAAGAGCCTTGAGTAAAAACCTTGTCCCATTTCTGAAAGTGGGACCAGTTCTATGGCTTTCATAGCCAAGAGGGCTTCCACCTGGTTTAAGGCCTCTAACCATTGATGTTTTGGTAGATCCGGCCATCCACTTGGTCTTGGTAGGGTATGAAAATGGAATTTGTAACCTCTTGAAACCACATCCAGAACCCACTTGTCTTGGATTATATGAGTCCAATTTAGGTAAAAAAGAGAAAGTTTTCCTCCGAGAGGGGCTTCCAGGCAAGAAGTTCCTGCAGCCCAACAGGGGGACTCATTGAGCCTGTTTTCTATGAGCTTGCGACCTGTCCTCTCCTCCCCTAGGGGTGGAAGCAGTCCACTGTCTTGATCTGTAAGAGGCTTGCGTTTGGGGCCTTCCTCGGGAGCGTCTGTATCTACCCCTCTGAGGCCTGTCTGAATTGGGAAAGGACCAATTTTTAGTAGGTCAATTCCTACTAAATCTGGGTGGCTGTACTTGTAAGAAATCCTTAACCGTTTGCATGGATTTTGCCTTGTCCTCCATCTTCTTTATCACCTCTTCAGCCTTTGATCCAAACAAAACATTATGTTGAACAGGAGCATCCAATAACTTAGCTTTTACTTGATCTGGCAAGTTTAGTTCCTTTAACCAAGCATGCCTTCTAATGACTGTGCCTGAGGCAGCAGCCCTACAAGAAGCCTCCAAGGCATCAAAACCACAGTGTAAACCATGCTTCCCTACTTGTTCAGTGGCATGCATTAAGTCGTGTAATTCCTTATCATCTGCACAAGCAGAAATAGAAGTTAGCTTTTGTTTCAAAACAGACAAAAGAAATTGCTGGTATTTCAGCATATGAAACTGACAGTTTAAAGCCCTAATAGATAAAGTTGCAGAAGTGTACACTTTTTTGCCCCATCTTTCTAAAGATCTGGAATCCTTCTCAGTGGGAATGGGGTTTTTAGCAGAAGTGGCCTTAACTCCCTTAGGGCCCTGAGAAATGGTTTCAGGATCAGCAGTAGGATTCTTGTATAAAAACTGGTGGGAATCAGGAACCCTATAATATCTGTCTGGCTTAACAGGAACTGGAGGAAAAGAGTCAGGAGTTAAGTTAGCCTCCGAAAAAGCATCATCCACAATATCCAAAAAGTACAGTTTTGTACCTACAATAAATGTAGATGTTCGAGGATCCACATTGCTGCAGTCCTAACTATTGGGTAGTCCGCTGTCCAGTCGGCCCGAATACCAAAGTATATGGCTGACGTCGGTCACGGCGCATTAGACTGACGTCAGTACGTCAGGGTACTAATGCGCATGACCGACGCCATATCCTCAGTCTTTTCTTGCCCCAGATGTCAGAAGACCCTAAAAAGACAAGGCCACAACCAAAAACACAAAACATACCTGCACCAAAAGTATAGACAATATATACAAAGGTACCAGAATATAACCTCACCAACACCACCACCCCTAAACACAGAGGGGAAGGAGGGAGGGTAAATTGGACTGCAGCAATGTGGATCCTCGAACATCTACATTTATGGTAGGTACAAAACTGTACTATGTTCTTCATTCCACATTGCTGCAGTCCTAACTATTGGGTGGAATCCCAAAGCAGAGGTAAGGGAGGCTGGCAAATCATAAGGAAGCAGGAGCTGATAATATGCCTTGCAAAATAGCTGTTGCAAAACCAGCCCTAGACTTAGAGTAGAGAGGAAGGTGGTAATGCTTAGAGAAAGTATGCACTGAACTCCAAGTAGCTGCCTCCAAAATATCCTTAGTTGCCACCCCCCTTAGAAATGCTGTAGAAGTGGCAGTAGCCCTAGTGGAATGAGGCCTAATCCCAGCTGGAATCTCTTTGCCATGATGGGAATAACAAAATGCAATGCAAAACCCAATCCACCTAGAAAGAGTTTGTTTTGACACAGGCTTGCCCTGAACTCAAAGCAAAAGAAACAAACAACTGCTGAGACTGCCTAAAATCCTTAGTCCTGCTTAAATAATAACGCAATTGCCTGTGTACGTCTAAAGTGTGCAAAATCTTTTCCCCTTTGTTTTGGGGATCTGCATAAAAAGTAGGCAAATGAATAGTTTGGTTTAAAGCCACACTAGAAACCACCTTAGGCATAAAGGAAGGATTAGTACGTAATGATACCCTATCCTTATGAAAAATCAAAAAAGGCTCAACCGCCATAAGGGCCTGCAACTCAGAAACCCTTCTAGCAGAAGTAATGGCCAACAAAAAAGCAGTCTTCCATGACAAGTATTTCAGTTCAGCAGTAGCCAAGAGGCTCAAAAGGTTGTAGAGTAAGTTTCTCCAACACAAAATTGAGGTCCCAAGCAGGAGTAGGAGCTCATGGGGTCTTATATTCTTTGCCCTCTAAGAAATGGCTTGAACAAAGGATGTGAAAACAATGGTGGGTCACAATCATAGTGAGCTGAAATTGCTGCAGCATGAATTTTAATAGAAGAGAAAGACAAACCTTTGTCCAATAACTCAGTAAGATATTGAAGAGCCACACTCAAATTAGGCTCAGAAATCTCCAAATTTTTGCTGCAGTCCAAAACAAAAATCTCTTCCATTTTTCATGTGCACACTTTCCTTGTACTAGGTCTTCTAGCTTCCATAATCACATTTAAAACTTGCTGAGGAAGCTGAGACCTGCTGTCCTTCAAAACAGAATATGCCAGGCTGTTAGATGAAGAGAGTGAAGCTTGACATTGAGCAGACGACCGTCCTCTGAGACAACAGGTGTGGAATCAAGGGTAAAGGCCATGGAGGCTTCCTTACCAGACTCCTCAGTAATGGGTACCAGTGCTGCGAGGCCAATCTGGAGCTATTAAAATCATCCTTGGCTTGTCTTGTCTGACCTTTAGAAGCACCTTTGGGAGAAGAGGCAGAGGTGGAAAAGCATACACATGAAGATTTTTCCAACTGAAAGAAAGAGCATCCACTTTCCAAGCTGTGTGATGAAATCCCTTCGTGCAAAACTTTGGCAGCTGGTGGTTTAGTGGAGAAGCGAACAGATCTATGTCTGGAGTTCCCCATGACACTGTCAATGTTTGAAATACATGAAGATCCAGTTTCCACTCGTGGGGATCCATGATTTGTCTGCTTAACACATCTGCTAAGGAGTTCTGTGCTCCCGGCAGAAACCTTGCCTGAAGAGTTAGTTGCAAGCTGAGCGCAGTCTCCCATAAAATCATTGCTTGCCTGCACAATGGGTAAGAATGTGTTCCCCCTTGTTTGTTGATGTACCACATGACAGTTGTGTTGTCTGTTAGAATCAACACCTGCCCTGGAAGAAGTAACTCCTTGAAAGCCATTAATGCAAACTGGACTGCTAACATCTCTTTCATGTTGATATGTAGATGCTGTAGTCTGGCAGGCCACTTGTCTTGTATCCACTTTCCAGTTAGATGAGCTCCCCAAGCAATATCTGAGGCATCTGTCGTTAGAATCTGACTTGCCTCTGGCCGGGTCACAGAGAGTCCCTTGTTTAGGTGACATTCCTGAGCCCACCACAAAAATTCCTTTTGAATGCAAGGTATTATTTGAATGACAGTGTCCAAATCCTGGCAGTGCTGTGTCCACAGATTTTTGAGATACCATTGTAGCTTCCTCATATGCAGTTTGGCATTGGGAAGCACCAGAATACAAGATGCCATGAACCCTAAGGCTTGAAGGACTGTCCTTGCAGTCAGCCCGGACTGAAGAGATAGGTGATGGAAGTAACTGGAAAGATTCTTTTGCTTGTCCGGGGTTAAAAAGGCCATCTGGGCTGCTGTATTCAGTCTCACACCCAGAAAGCACATGTCTTGAGAGGGTACTAGACTGGACTTTATTTCGTTCACAGAATACCCTAGGCATCTTAGCACTGCTATGACATATTCCAAATGCTGTAGAAGGTCTTCCTTTTCTCGAGCCAGAATCAGGCAGTCGTCCAAGTAAGGATAGATTTGAATTCCTTTTAGCCTGAAGTAAGCTATCACTGGAGCCAGAACCTTTGTGAATACTCTGGGCGCAGTAGATAAGCCAAAGGGCAATGCAGAGAACTGATAATGAAAATTTCCAGCTCGAAAACGCAGATACTTCCTGCAACTTAGTCTTATTGGCACATGAAGGTAAGCTTCCTTTAGATCTAAAGTTACCATCCAGTGATCTTTGCCCAGCAGAGGTAAAAGTTGTTGTAACGTCAACATTTTGAACTTGGGAATGTCCAGATAAGTGTTGAGGATAGATAAATCCAAAATTGGTCTCCACGTGTTCCCCTTTTGGTACTAGGAACAGGCGAGAATAAAATCCTAGGCCCCTTTCTGGCACAGGAACTGACTGAATAGCCCCTATTTGGAGCAACAGAGAAATTTGCTTGTGAGCCTCTTTTCTTTGTAGAGGAGGAATGTCCGTCATGCCTTTGAAAGGAGGCAAGGTATGGAAATAAAACCTGTAACCGTGGTGAATGATATCCAGAACCCATCTGTCTTGTGTAATTAAATCCCAATTTTCTTTGAAAAGAGACAGCCTTCCTCCCAAAGGTGCTGCCAGGCGAGAATGTACTGGCAGCTGAAAAGGCAGGTCATTGGGTCTGCTTACGAAAGGACTGACCCCTGCCCTCACCAGAAGTCTGAGCAGGTGAACTCCCTGTCCTAGGCCTAAAAGAACCTTGAGCTCTGCCTCTACCACGTCTAGACCTACCCCTAGACTGGGAATCATAAGCAGGATAAGTCCACCCCTTAGCAGGCCAATTTCTACTAAACTTCGGAGGCTGCACCTGCAAAAAATCCTTAACAGTTTGCATAGACTTAGCCTTGTCCTCCATTTTCTTTAAAACTGCTTCCACAGGCGAACCAAACAACACATCAGACTGTAAAGGAGCATCCAAAATCCTTGTCTTAACATGCTCAGCTAAGTTCTGATCCCTCAACCAGGCATGCCTACGAAGAACAGAACCAGTAGCAGCCACCCTCGAGGAGGCCTGCACAGCATCAAAACCACACTGTAAGGAATGCTTACCCACCTGTTCAGAAACATGAACTAAATCCTGCAATTCTTTACACTCAATACCTTCAGCCAGAGCATCCACCTTAGACTTCAATTGTGAAAGGAGATAATTCTGATATTTTAACATATGAAACTGACAATTCAACGCCCTCATGGCTAAAGTGGAAGAAGTATACACTTTCTTTCCCCATCTATCCAAAGCCCTTGCCTCTTTATCAGGAGGAACAGGATTTTTAACCACAGAAGCCTTCACACCTTTAGGCCCCTGAGAGACAGTTTCTGGGTCTGCCCTAGGACTCTTAAAAGATACTTATGGGCTTCAGGCACCCTATAGTACCTATCCGGTTTAACTGGGGCAGGAGGCAAAGAGTCAGGATTCAGGGAAGCCTCTGCAAAAACATCTTCTACCACATTCAAAACAGGAGGTATAGCTAAAGGCCTATGCTGGGGTAAAAACAAGAATTCTCTAAGCCTCTTCCTGGAATCAGAGAAATCTTGACCTTCCCATTTAAAATGCTCCCTCATGGAATGCAGAGTCTCTGAAAATGAAAAATCCTCAGGAGGCGAAGCTGAAGGAGTAGAATCATCCACATCAGAATCAGAATAAGGAGGATACTCCTGCAAAAAAGACTCAGAAGCCTCCGAACATTGCTCAAAACTCTCAAACTCAGGTTCCACCCTAGGCCTCTTATCAGGAGGGGGCATAGAACCTCTAATCATTGTAATCAAATCCTCTGCCATTTTTAGCATATGCTTCTTAGGCAAGGACCCTGAAACACTCGGAGAAACCCCCACTGAAGCTGAAGCAGGCCTGCCTCTTAAAGAAGCCTTAGAAACAGAAGGCGAGGCCCTAACCACCTTAGGAAGAGAGGGAAGAACAACCACCTGAGAAGCCCCTTCAGGCTGGCCTACTTCCTGAGATACATCCTGCAACAATAAAGTTTCTCCCTGAGACTCCAAAGAAACTCCTGGCAGAACCTCCGGCTCCACTGAGTTTTCTAAAGAACCGGCGTCCGGGACTGTCGGTTCTTCCACTCTAGGCTTCCTGCTTTGTCCTTGCGCTTTTTTGGCTGAAGCGCCGGAGCATCCGACGGCATTTTATAATTACAACGCTTCCCAAACACTAACCTGGCACAGTCTAACCTTCTCTTAATAGTGCGTTTGTTAAACCTAGCACAAGAGCGGCATCCAACAACGTCGTGCTCAGGCCCTAAACAAGGTATACACAAAGTATGGTAATCCCTATGAGGTATCTGTTTCCCACAAGAAATACAGTTATTCACTTTTTCTGACATCCGGTTAAATACTGAGGCAAGAAAAAAACAAAATATTCCCCAGCGGGGTACTTAGCCAACTTTGATTCGGTCTGAAACTCTGACTTCAGAAACTTTCAGAACGCCAACCTGCACTCGCAAAAACAGCTTCTGCATCGGACCATGCGGCAAAAAAGACTGAGGATATGGCGTCGGTCATGCGCATTAGTACCCTGACGTACTGACGTCAGTCTAATGCGCCGTGACCGACGTCAGCCATATACTTTGGTATTCGGGCCGACTGGACAGCGGACTACCCAATAGTTAGGACTGCAGCAATGTGGAATGAAGAACATCAGGAGGGATAGCCAGGGGTCTATGTTGGGGAAGAAGAAGAAAATCTCTAAGTCTCTTCTTAGATTCCGCGTAATCTTGTCCTTCCCAGTGAAAATGTTCCCTCATTTCATGTAAAGTTTCCCCAAAAGAAACATCCTCAGGGGGAGAAGCTGAAGGAATGGATTCCTCAGCATCAGAATCCTCATAAGGAAAAAAAGAATAATCCTGGTCAGAAGAAGAAACTGAAGAAACAGAAGCCTGATCAGAGGAGTCACAATACAATTCCTGCCTTGGCCTTTTGTCTGGAGGGGGATGTGAACCCCTAATCATAGTAAGTAAGTCCTCCGCCATCTTAAGTAACTGTTTCTGAGACTTGGGTCCCGGATAAGAAGAGGCCTGGGCTGTAGTCTTTGATTTGGAAGGAGTCTTTGCCTTTGTCTTTGGCTTTGCCTTTATCAGAAGCTGAGTAAGCCTGAAAACCCCTTCGGAAGCCGGTACCTGCACAGCGGCTCCGGACCCATCCGAAGGAGCATTGTCCGAAGGTCCTGCAACTGAAGTATTTAAAGGCCTCGTTGGCTCCTCGTGGGAGTCCCTTTCGGCCGTCGGTTCCGAAATGGCCGACAACAGGGGCTGCAAAAGCACCTCACTGACGAATGCCGAACCTGAAGCTGGCTCTGCTTGTACAATATCGTCTGATTTCGACCTCGGAGGCCTGTCTTTATCCTTGTGCCGTTTGTGAACTCCGGTAGCCGGAAGTGTGTCCAACGACATTTTGTAATTAAAACGCCTACCGAAGTAATGAAATGCAAAATCGTACTTTCGTTTAATAGTACGTTGATTAAATCTGGCACAAAACCGACAACTAGCTACGTCGTGATCAGGGCCTAAGCAAGGAATACAGTAAGAATGAAAATCCTTATGAGGTATTTGCTTCCCACATGAAATACAATTATTAACTTTTTCTGAAATCGGACTGGAGCAAGAAAAAAGTTTCCCCAACGGGGTACTTATCTTTGAGTAGGAGTAGAAAGTCTTCGGACTGAAGTATGTTTAGAAAAAATTGTCAGGAGTCAGCCGACCGGCACTTGCGAACTGCTATCACCGCACGGCAAGAAAGACTGGAGAACATGGCGTCGGCTGCCAGCTTTGTACTCCTGGTGCTCTGACGTCAGGGAGCATGGCTGAGCAGCTGACGCCGGACCCAGACTTTGGGATTCTGGCCGACCGAGGACTGCCTGCCGGCAGGGAAGAACCCTACAGTCATGACTGCAACAGTGAAACACGATGAACATTTAGTAAATGACTGCCAGTCTGGGACTCTTTCAGAAACAGGAGTCAGGTGTTTTTTTTTTTTTTTTTTGTTTTTGCTTAGAAGGTGTAGGTCTGGGAGAAGGCTTGGATTCTGGGGCCTGGGCTTCAGATAATGGCATCTCGGTCAGTCGTCTCAACTGTTTCTGGTTCCCCTCTCAACATCAATAGAGACCGACGTCTGTGCTGTCTCCGAGGATGCGTAAGCCATTACTCCTGAAGCGGCTTCCTCATTAGGAGCCGTCGACGTAGACGGTTCAATCGGACGTCCCTCAACCAGTAGATCAGAAGCTGGTGGGATGTCCGATGCCGGAGAGGCAACAGAGGTAAGCCTGGAAACTTTTGTCTTTTTCTGTGGTGGTACAATCGGAACGGTCGATTCAGGATCCATCCTGAGCACAAGTTTTTTTGAGTCGCTGGTTCTCTAAATATAAGTTGAGAGCGGCCATAGGTTCATAGGTAGGTACTAGGCTATCGGCCCAAGGGCCTACATAAGCCTAGCCAACAAGGTTCCCTGGCTTACGCCACCCAATTAAGTTATTTTTCTGTGCCACTGTCGAGCAGAGACACAGAAGTGATCCCCAGGGTGTATTTCCTATTTCCCATCTACACATCAAGACTTTTCTTGAAGAGTGCTAATGAAGAAAGTACAGTTGTGTACACTTATCATAAATGTAGATGTTCGAGTGTATTCACTGTTGCAGTCATTACATTTGGGTAATCCTGCTGGCAGGGTGCCCTCAGTCGGACTGAATTCCAAAGTCCTGGGTCCTGCGTCAGCTGCTGTCACCCCTTCCCTGACGTCAGGTCGTCAATATATTAAAGATGTGGCCAACGCCATTTTCTTTAGTTTTTCTTGCCCCAGATGTCAGGTGCCCCCTAAAAGGGTAGCCAAAATTGTATAAATCAGAGAAGGAAAGATAGGTTCCATCAGAAGAAAGGGGGATGGCAGGTGGGTAACCTGGACTGCAACAGTGAATACACTCAAACATCTACATTTATGGTTAAGTGTACACAACTGTATCATGTTCTTCGTGTTTCACTGTTGCAGTCATTACATTTGGGTAGAGTCCCAAAGCTATAGATGGGAGGATGGAGTTAAACAGCATTAGGAGCGGCTATGAGACCCTGCAGAACTGAAGTGGCAAAGCCTGCCCTGGATTTAGAGTAGAGTGGCAGATGATAGTGCTTTGTAACGGTGTGCACTGAACTCCAAGTAGCAGCCTCTAAAATGTCCTTGGTTGGTGCTCCCCTGAGAAAGGCTGCTGAAGTGGCTGCAGCTCTGGTTGAATGTGGCCTAATGCCCTTAGGCACTGGCTTGCCATGGTGTAAGTAGCAGAAACGAAATGCAGTGGCCTATCCACTTTGAAACAGTCTGCTTTGAGATAGCCTTTCCTTGTGATCCTGCAGCATATGCCACTGGTAATTGCTTTGTCTTTCTGAAAACTTTGGTCTAAGCTGTCTGTGTACGTCCAAAGAATGCAGAATTCTCTCCCCCTTGTTCTGTGGATTTGGATAAAAAGTTGGCAGATGAATAGTTTGGTTAAAAGCCACACTGGACACCACCTTAGGCATAAATGTTGGGTTTGTCCTCAGAGAGACCCTAACTGGATAAAAATGATAAAAGGTTCCACAGCCATGAGTGCCTGTAGTTCTGAAACTCGTCTTGCAGAAGTTGTTGTTAAGAGCAGAGCTGTTTTCCAAGATAAAAACTGTATATCAGCAGTAGCAGCTGGCTCAAAAGGAGGCAGGGTGAGCTTTTCCAAGACATAGTTGAGGTCCCATGCAGGCATTGGTGATCTCCTTGGGGGAGTTAAATTTTTGGCTCCTCTGAGGTACTGTTTTAATAAGGGATGAGAAAAGATTGGTGGCTCTGTATTGTAATGAGTCAAAATGGCAGAGGCATGAATTTTAATAGATGAGAAAGATAGGCCTTTGACCGGCATCTTAGTTAAGTATTGCAAAATCTGAGGAATATTTGGCACAGCTGTATCAGTTCCTTGTGCCTAGTTCCAAGCACAGAATCTCTTCCATTTTCCAGCATAAGATGTTCTAGTACTAGATCTTCTGGCCTCCAAAATGACATCCATCACAGCTTTATTGAGAGGTGTGTTTTGTATGCCTACATTATCAGCCATGCTACTTCTAAAATTCGAAAGCAGCAAACCAGGAAAAACAGCGGAACAGGAGTACACAGCTTTCACCACAAAAAGAAAAAGTAGCCACGAACAACAGGACTTTAATGTTAATGTGAGTCTGCTTAAAACAGACTTCATCAGACATAGTATAAAAAACAAGCAGACATATTTATACTCAAGTGTAAAAAGCATCACTAATTAGTAAATTAGTTAATTCTTCCAACTGAAAGTCAATTGGCTAGCAATTGTTAATACACTATGGCTTACCCCACAAAGCCAGTGAAGTCATCATTCAAAACACAATATATACTTTAAAACAAATAAAGAATGTTAAAATCAAATCAAATAAATTAAACCAGATAGACTCTAATATATTCTGGTGTTAAAAGTTAAATTAAGCACTGCCTTTAAACTAAGTATATATACCCATCCAAAGTACACTCATTTGATGCAAGAATGTGTACTAAACTATATTTTAAACAAAGGATAGGTATTATAATAAATGCTGCATGGACTTTAGACAGGAGTGACAAACCCTATATAGTCTCAAACCGCACAGGTAAAAAAATTCAACATATCTTGAAGTTTATGTGTTAAACACTAGATAGGTTACTCTATCTAGTGAGACTTTTTAGTTTCAATATGCAACTGATAGAACAGTTGTCATTCAAACCTGGATAAGAATACGCATTTAATCTGATCTGCCATTTAAGTTCCAGTTCTTGAAGGAGCAACTGGAGTGGTGCACCTCTTTTGGGTTCCAGTAGATGGTCAATGACCATAAATTTAAAATTATAATTTAAAAGACTATATAGGGTTTGTCACTCCTGTCTAAAGTCCATGCAGCATTTATTATAATACCTACCCTTTGTTTAAAATATAGTTTAGTACACATTCTTGCATCAAATGAGTGTACTTTGGATGGGTATATATACTTAGTTTAAAGGCAGTGCTTAATTTAACTTTTAACACCAGAATATATTAGAGTCTATCTGGTTTAATTTATTTGATTTGATTTTAACATTCTTTATTTGTTTTAAAGTATATACTGTGTTTTGAATGATGACTTCACTGGCTTTGTGGGGTAAGCCATAGTGTATTAACAATTGCTAGCCAATTGACTTTCAATTGGAAGAATTAACTAATTTACTAATTAGTGATGCTTTTTACACTTGAGTATAAATATGTCTGCTTGTTTTTTATACTATGTCTGATGAAGTCTGCTGTTTAAGCAGACGAAAAGCGCTTCACATTAACATTAAAGTCCTGTTGTTCGTGGCTACTTTTTCTTTTTGTGGTGAAAGCTGTGTACTCCTGTTCCGCTGTTTTTCCTGATTATCTGCCATGCTGCCAGGTTTAAAGTCCTGAGTTGTCTGTGCAGGATCTGATTGTTTTGCTGGGACAGTAGATGAGGTATTTGAGGTAAGGTCCAAGATGGGCAATGAGACAAGTTCTTTAGGATTGGAAACCAGTACTGGCGGGGTCAGTCTAGGGCAATCAGTATCATTTTTGGCTTCTCCTGTCTGACCTTTAGGAGTACCTTGGAGAGGAGAGGCAGTGGGGGAAAGGCATATACTGATAGGTTTTTCCAGCTGAAGGATAGGGCGTCCACTTTCCATGCTTGTCTGTGATAAGTCCTTGTGCAGAATCTTTTTAGTTGGTAGTTGTGAGGGGAGGCAAACAGATCTATGTCCGGGCATCCCCATTTCCTTGTTATCATGCTGAAGACTTGTGGATCCAGCTGCCACTTGTGGGGATCCATGAGGTTTCTGCTTAGTTCATCTGCCAGAGTATTTTTCCTTCCTGGTAGGAATTTTGCCTGCAGATGTACTTGGTAAGTTAATGCTGTGTCCCACAAAGTCATGGCTAGTCTGCAAAGGGGGTAAGAATGTGTGCCCCCCTGGTTGTTTATATACCACATGACCGTGGTGTTGCCTGTCTTTATCAGTAGTTGTCCCAGATGAAGTAGGTCCTTGAACGCTGTCAGGGCATTCTGAATAGCTAGCATCTCTTTTTGATTGATATGTAGATGCATTTGGGATG
The DNA here is from genome assembly GCF_019279795.1 of Protopterus annectens. Lineage (NCBI taxonomy): Eukaryota > Metazoa > Chordata > Ceratodontiformes > Protopteridae > Protopterus > Protopterus annectens. Next base: position 320,242,860 of record NC_056732.1, on the reverse strand, counting down.
AGGACCATGTGCCCTGAATGCATCTTCCTGCCATCTGGGCCCCCCAGGCATAATCTGATGCATCCGTTGTTAGTGTCTGCCTGGCTGGGAGTAATGTGAATGGCTGTCCCTTGCTTTGGTGACAAGCCTTTGCCCACCATCGAAACTCCTGTTGTAGACAGGAATGAGAGTAATCATTGTTTCCAGGCTATGGCAATGTTGAGTCCAAACACTTTTTAGGTACCATTGAAGTTTCCTCATATGCAGTCTTGCATATTGAATTAATAGGATGCAGAATGCCATGAAGCCCAAAGCCTGCAGAATTTTTCTTGCAGATAACTGGGCCTTTGTTGCCAACATTTTGAAATAGGTAGTCAGTTGCCTTTGTTTGTCTGGCATGAGATAAGCCATCTGGGCAGTTGTATTTAAGCTTGCACCCAGGAATATTATCTCTTGAGAGGGTACTAGTTTTGATTTCTTTTCGTTGACTGTGTACCCCAGGCATGTTAGAAGTCTTTTCACAAACGCCAGATGCTGTAGAAAAATGTCCTTGTTCTCTGCTTGAATTAGACAGTCGTCCAAGTAAGGATATATTTGTATTCCTCTTTGTCTGCAGAATGCAATTACTGGTGCCAGACACTTTGTAAAGACCCTGGGCGCAGTAGATAAGCCAAAGGGCAGTGCAGAGAATTGGTAATGCACTGAGCCAGCCTTGAATCTGAGGTATCTTCTGCATAACTGTCTGATTGGGACATGCAGGTATGCCTCTTTTAGGTCTAGAGTCACCAGCCAAGCGTTCTTGCCCAGCATGGGCAGAAGCTGCTGCAAAGTCATCATCTTGAATTTTGGTATATCCAGGAATGTGTTCAGAATAGATAGGTCCAGTATTGGTCTCCAAGTCTTGTCCTTTCTGGGTACCAAGAACAGTCTTGAGTAAAATCCTTGTCCCTGCTCTTGCTCTGGTACTTGTTGAATGGCCCCCATGTCCATGAGGGATGAGACTTGTTTTTGTGCCTCTGCCCATTGATATTTTGGCAGATCTGGCCAGCCGTCTGCCTTTGGTAGGGTATGGAAATGGAACTTGTACCCTTGTGGCACAATATTTAGAACCCACTTGTCCTGGGTTATAATTTGCCAATTGTGAGAAAAAAGTGCTAATTTTCTCCCTAAGGGTGCTGCCAGGAGATAAGTGCTTGGTGCAGGCAGGGGGAGTCATTGGGACTGTTTCCTGTATGGTTGTGATTTGTCTTCTCCAACTTTGGAGGTAGAAGCACCCCGTTGCTTTGACCTGCAGGAACCTTGCGTCTGGGATCTGCCTCTAGGACGTCTGGATCTGCCCCTTTGACGTATGTCTGACACTGGAAAGGACCAATTCTTTGTAGGCCAGTGTCTACTAAACCTAGGTGGCTGTACTTGTAAAAAATCTTTGACAGTTTGCATAGATTTAGCTTTGTCCTCCATTTTCTTTAACACCTTCTCTGCCTTAACACCAAACAAACTATCATGCTGTAAAGGTGCATCCAATAATTTAACTTTGACATGATCAGGCAGATTTTGTTCCTTTAACCAAGCATGCCTCCTAATTACAGAACCCGTAACTGCAGCCCTGCAGGAGGCCTCCAAAGAATCAAAACCACATTGCAAAGTATGTTTACCAACTTGTTCAGCTGCATGCAATAAATCCTGCATTTACTTGTTTTCTGCACATGCAGAGTTTAATAACATTTTCTGTTTAAGCAATGCCATGACATGTTGCTGATATTTGAGCATATGAAGCTGACAGTTTAAGGCCCTTATAGCCAAAGTAGCAGATGTGTAAACGTTTTTCCCCCATCTATCCAGTGCCCTAGAATCTCTGTCAGAGGGGGTAGGGTTTTTTGCTGCGGAAGACTTAACTCCTTTGGGACCCTGAGAAATAGTTTCTGGGTCTGCAGCAGGGTTTTTAAAAAGGAATTTATGAGAGTCAGGAACCCTGTGGTATCTGTCAGGCTTAACAGGAGCTGGAGGTAAGGAGTCAGGGGTAAGACTAGACTCCGAAAACACATCATCTACAATATCTAATACAGGTGGAATGGCTAGTGGCCTGTGTTGAGGTAGTAAAAGGAAATCCCTGAGCCTCTTTTTAGATTCTGAAAAATCTTGGCTCTCCCAGTGGAAATGCTCCCTCATGGTATGCAAGGTTTCCCCAAAAGAATAGTCCTCTGGAGAAGCTGAAGGTATAGATTCTTCAGCATCAGAATCCTCATAGGGGGGAAGAGAATATTCCTGATCAGAAGAGGAATCAGAAGAAATAGAAACTTGATCTGAAGATTCATAGTCAGTCTCTTGCCTAGGCCTTTTATCAGGAGGGGGATGGGAACCCCTGATCAAGGTAATTAAGTCTTCGACCATTTTGAGCATCTGTTTTTTGGGCATAGAGGCCTGTCCACGTGGCCCTTGAGTTTGTTTCTTTGCTTTAGAAGGTGCTTTAGTCTTTGCCTTTGAAGCTGAGGTTGGTTTAATGTAAAGATGTTTAGGTCTGAATACACCCTCAAAAGCTGGTGCCTGCTCAGCGGCTCCGGACCCATCTGAAGGAATAGTATCCGAGGCTCCAATACCTTGAGTTTCCAGCGACATGGCCGACTCCACGTGGGAGTTGGTAGCAGCCTGCGACTCTAAAGTAGCGGGCATCAGGGGCTGCGACAGCGCCTCACTGAGAATCGGCGACTGGCTTAGGAGAAGCTTCGTCGTCGGTTTTGGGCTTCGGTTTTCTATCTCTCTCCTTTTCTTTGCGTTTTTTGTGAACTCCGGTAGTCGGATGGCTATCCGACGACATTTCTGGATAATTAAATCGGCGCTACCAAAAAGCAAATAAACACCTTCACAGACTGAAAACCACAAAAACGAGCGCCAGCAGCCAAATCCAAGGCAAACAAAGTTTAATGGATAATGTAAGCACCAAAAACGCTTTCGGAGAGCGTCCAAAATAGTTTAAAGCAAAATCATACTGACGCTTAATAGTGCGTTGGTTAAATCTAGTACAAAACCAACAACCAGAAATGTTGTGATCAGAGCCTAGGCAAGGAATACAGTAAGAATGAAAGTCCTTATGAGGTATTTGCTTTCCACAAGAAATACAATTATTTACTTTTTCTGACATCAGTCTGGAGCAAGAAAAAAGATTCCCCAACGGGGTACTTATCTTTATTGAAGACTTTGGATCTTAAACTTGAACACGAAAATCTGAGGAGTCGGCCGACCGGCACTTGCGAACTGCTTCTGCTTCGGGCACCGCGCAGCAAGAAAGACTAAAGAAAATGGCTTCGGCCGCATCTTTTATACCCTGACGACCTGACGTCAGGGAAGGGGCAACAGCAGCCGATGCAGGACCCAGGACTTTGGAATTCAGGCCGACTAAGGGCAACCTGCCAGCAGGATTACCCAAATGTAATGACTGCAACAGTGAAACACGAAGAACATCTTTGCTTGACATAGATGGGTAGCCTGTTCCATAGTATGGGAAGTCTCTGGGACAGGAATCTATCCCTCCAGCATGTCCTGTTTATTGTGGTGACAAGGTTTAGGTCCCTAGAGCGTGTAGCTCGGAGGGATTGCAATTTCTTTAGGTGTAGCATGTCCAAAAGCTCTGGGTTTTACATAGCTTTATATGTTAGGCAGAGATCACCTCAGAGTAGGCGATATGCTACGGAGTAAAGCTGAAGTTTTTTGAGGCGGTCAGTGTAGGGCATTTGTTTGAGGCCAGTAATCCTCTTTGTGAGGTACTTCTGTGGCCTTTCCAGACAGCTATGAAGGGTCTTCAGAACAAAAGACTGGCAAATGGATCAAGCAGTATGGTGGTGTTCCTTCCCTACACAAAAGACGCAACAGTCGTGCATATCTTTATGCGGTATCTGATGCCCACAACGGCATTTGCCCTTCTTAGTTGACATCGGCTAAAGATAACTACAGCTAACCAAGTTCAAGCAAAAGAAACGGAAAATTTTCCAAACGGGGTACTTAGCTTTCTAGAAGTCTTCGAGTGTAGGAGCGAAGCGATCGATGTGACGTCGTCTGCGGCTGAAAAGTTCTGAGGTCTGTGCGCGCAGACGTCACATTTAAGGTCCTTGGTTCATGGCTCTACGTGTGACGTCCCATGCACCTAGAGCAACCAGGCTTAAGCTTTTGTATAGGAGCCAAAGTTCGAGATGCCTGAGGCGGGGAATCCCACACTAAGAATACTGCAAGATAGGAACAGAAGGACGTCACTTGATTTAGATTATCTGAAAACAGAAGACAAACCGACAGCGCACTGAATCACTGTAGATGCATTTGAGAATGGCAAACAATGAGAAGCTATTAAGTAAGAATCATTTACGAGTAGTAAGGAAGTTCAAAACGGACAGAGAAGGGGGAAAAATAAGAGTATACAAAGCACCACAAAACAGGAGGGAAGGAGTCAATAGCAGCGACGTTATTATCCATATATTTATTGCAAAGGTGAGTTATCAAACATCTCCAGCATGTACTGCATAAGTATCACTGCAGACTGGAGATTAATAAGAACAGTGTTCTTTACAGCTTCCATAGAGATAGCTTGTCTACAGCTGGACTCTAGCATCTGCAGGTATGTGAAACCAAAACCTGCTCTTGCTCCTAGACTGGACCTTTTAATTGTAGCATTCTGAAGGCATTAGTATGACTAGCCCATATAGAAACCTTACAGACACACTAAGTACATTTTCTTTCCTAAGAAGAGCTGCGGTGGTAACTGCTGACCTTATACAGTGCAACCTGATCTCCACAAATAACATCTTGTACTTATAACAGAAAAGAATATAACTAGACAAACTTCATCTTGTTGTACTTAGAAAATAAAATAAACAGCTAAATGTCATCTAGCTGCATTTATCATAACAGAAAACAAGAAGTTATATACTCACCATAACGTTCGATATATGTAGTCCATCTCGCCTTACATTCTTACCCGTGGGTTCGGAGCCAAACCTCGGCTCTGACTCGGCCATACTCTAGCTCGAAGTTTTCAATTGGCTCGTGGCTAAGAGGTATCCCATCGTGCAACAGGTCTATTCCCCAGATCCTGTTTGCTGCAAGCTCACACACATACACACTGAGAAGAAGAACAACCCCAACAGAAAGGACTACTGATACCTAGAGACAATATATCCAGGTCCTCCAGGAGGGGGAAGGAAGGAGGGTTAGTAAGAATGTAAGGCGAGATGGACTACATACATCGAACGTTATAGTGAGTAGATAACTTCTTGATGTTATGTAGTCCAATCTCACCTTCATCTTACCTGTGGGACAGCGTCCCTAGCACCTTGACCTTGGGTGGCTCAGTGAAAAATACTCTTGAGCACCGTGAATCCAAAGGAAGATCTGCCTCTAGAGACCAGATCTAATTTGTAGTGACTAATAAAGGTATGACGCGAAGCCCATGTTGCTGCAGCACAAATATCATCCATAGACATCCTAGCCTGAAACGCAGTTGAGGTAGCCACAGAACATGTAGAATGAGCCTTCACTTTAAAGGGTAATTATTTGCCATTGGAAGCATAAATAAATGAGATGCAATCGGAGATCCAGCGAGACAAGGTTACCTTAGAAACCGGAATCCCAAGTCTAGTGTCTGAAAACGAGACAAACATTTGATCTGATTTCCTGAAATCTTTTGTCCTGTGTAAATAGAAACACAATTGTCTGTGTATATCCAGCTGATGAAACTTAAATTCTGCCTTGTTGGAGAATTCAGGAAAAAACACAGGCAACTCAATGGATTGGTTGATATTGACAACAGAGGCAACCTTTGGAACAAAGGAAGGATTGGTTCTTAAGGAGACCCTATCTTTGTGGAACACCAAATAAGGTGGCCTAATCGATAATGCTGGGAGTTCAGAGACCCGCCTAGCTGAAGTTATGGCTGCCAAGAATACTGTCTTCCATGACAAGAATTTAATGTCACACGTAGCTGCGGGCTCAAAGGGAGTTGAGGTGAGCTTCTGTAGTACAAAATTGAGGTCCCATGGCATCACTGGATCAAAGACTGGAGGTCGGAGTAACAACGTCCCTCTCATAAAAGCCCTACAAAGCCGATGAGCCATAAGGTTGGGCTCATTAGCAACATGAAAAGTAGAAATTGCTGCCAATTGCACTTTAATGGTTGCCGCAGCTGAACCCTGACTAAACAGTTGAGAAAGAAATTCCAGTATTGCAGAAACAGGCGCTGTATAAGGATCAGTATGTCTCTCACGGGCCCAAATAGAAAATCTCTTCCATTTATTGGAGTAAATCTTCCTGGTAGAAGGTTTGTGGGAAGATGATAGAATATGGACCACTTTGCCTGACTAAGGACGGAACTGGAGCAGCCAAGCTGTCAACCTGAGGGTCTGGATGGAGGGATGGAACTGTCCTGACATATGAGCCAGCAGATCTGGAACTGGGTCCAGAATCCAGGGCTTGTCCATTAGATAGGGTTGAAGGAAGGGAAGCCAAATTTGACAAGGCCAGTGTGGGGCAATGAGGATCATTTTGCTCACCAAAGACTGTGCTTTCTGAATGACCTTTGATATCAGAGGTAACGGTGGAAAGGCGTAGAGAAGACCGGAGGACCAGTCGTGAGCCACAGCGTCCCTGGGTGTCTCCCCCTCCAGGGAGAAAGGGTGAAGTAGCTGCTGCATTTGGCATTGAGGGGGCTGGCAAATAGATCGCAGCAAGGCTGACCCCATCTGTGGAATATCTCTTCCGCAACATAATTGTTCAGGGACCACTCGTGAGGCATTAAGATAGCTCTGCTCAGCCTGTCGGCAATCACACTGGACTTCCCTGGTATATGCGTTGCAACTAGAAAGCGTCGGGAAGACACCACCCACTGCCAAACTCGAAGTGCCTCTCTGCAAAGGGGGTATGATTTGGTTCCTCCCTGTTTGTTCTGGTACCACACTACCGAAATGTTGTCTGAGTGGACTGCAATTCTCCCTAGAGGGTGAAAGCTCTGAAGTGCTTGCAACGCTAAAAGCACTGCTCTCATCTCCAAGACATTGATATGCAAATGGGTCTCGTGATCCTGCCATGTCCCTTGGACAGTCCTGCCAAGATAATGCCCCCCCCACCCAATCTGGGAGGCATCCGTGGTCACCGTGGCAACTGGAGAAGATGGGACAAAGGGCTTGCCAACGTTGAGATTGTTGGCCTGAAGCCATCAGCGTAGATCCCGCTTGCACGTGTCCGTAATCAGAATAAAATGGAAGAGCTGGAGATGCTGCAGTAACCATTGGGTGAAAAGCAGCCACTGAAGAACCCTCATGTGTAGTCTGGCAAGGGGAACTAGCATGATCGTGGCAGCCATGGTCCCTAATAACTTGAGGACCACTTTTGCCCTGACCTTCCTCAATGGTAGTAAGGTGTAGACTTGCTGTTGTAGAGCCTGAATTCTCTCCTCTGGTAAGAAGGCCCTCATGAGCACCGAATCTAGTTCGGTGCCGATAAAAGTGACACGCTGTGAAGGCAACAAGGCAGATTTTTTTCCAATTTAGAGTAATTCCTAACCGTTGGCACAGTGTAATGGTGGCGTCCCTGGTCTGTAACAGTAGATGCCTGGTGGTGGCAGAAAGGAGCCAGACGTCCAGATATGGAAACACTTGGAATCCCTGACGTCTCAAGTGAGCCGTTACCACTGCCATGCATTTGGTGAACACCCTGGGGGCTGTGGTGAGACCAAAGGACAGAGCGCAAAACTGAAAATGACTGGCTCCTAGCCGGAAGCGTAAATTACTTCTCGATGCCCTGTCCATCTTGATATGATAGCAAGCATCTTTGAGGTCAATGGAGCACATCCACACATCTTTCCCTAACAGAGGGAGTATTGACTGCAAGGTGACCATGCAGAACTTGGACTTATGTACATGAAGGTTCAATCGGCTGAGATCCAAGATGGGTCTCGGGTCCCCTGTTCTTTTCGGCACCAAAAAGAATATGGAGTAAGTCCCTAATCCTACTTGGTCTGCGGGGACAGGCTGGATGGCTCCTTTTGAAAGCAACTTTCTTATTTCTAAAGTTGCGGAATCCCTGTGACTGGGTGGAACGTCTTGGATTCTCTTGGGTGGCGGGGGAGGAGAAGAGAAGGGAATATGATAACCTCTGGAAATTATCTTTAATACCCCCTCGTCTTGGGCGATGTCTTGCCAGGCTTCTGGGTATAAAGAAATGCGACCTCCGACCGGCTCCAGCGACGCACAGTCAGGCCTCCCTTCAGAAGTGCTGGTAGGGAGAACCACGAAAGGAATCACGGTCCCCCTGGTTAGATGGGGTTCCTCTGCCTCTAGGGCGGCGTCTACCTGAATTTCCACCCCCTCCCCTGCCTCCGGAGGGGTAATCACTTTGTGTGCCCTGAAAAAACCTCTGCGACTTCCTGAACCACATCTTCCCACCCTTCTGGCCCTTGGGGTAAGGTCTAGAAGGCATGGAAAAACGGACTCCCATGGTAGACATGGTCTTTCCTTCCTGCTCGCACCTACTGAGAGTGTCCTTCACCTTGGTTCTGAACAACGATGAACCATCAAATGGGGCATTGAACCATCAAATGGGGCATTGGTGAACGTAGACTTGAAGGCCTCCGCAAAATTGCACAGGCACATCCAGGAGTGTCTCCTAAGAGAGACTCCGGAACCCGCAGCCCTACTCGTTCCGTCGGCAGCATATGCGGTCAGCCTCATGGAGGAGATGGTAAGGGAATTTAAGGTAGACATCTGTGCACTGACCTTCTGTGCCACGGCATCAGAAATGTTACTCTGTAGAGAATCTCCTAGCTCTTTTAGGAGATCTCTCTGGAGCCTCGTAAAATACGTCAAGTAGTTCAGTGACCGCAGTGTAAAGGCCGCTGAGGTAAAAACATGCTTCCCATACCTGTCCATAGCCCAGGACTCCTTGTTAGGAGGATGGACAATAGACAAAGTTTCAGCAAGTTCCTTCTTGGTGGCCGCTGCCACCACCATGGCATCTACTGGAATGCCTTTAGATAGATACTCCTTGTCAGAGGGGGCGGACAAAAACATATTGGGTCTCCTTGGGACCGGTTCACAGTGTCAGGATTTTCCCACACCTTTCGACAGACAAGGTCTAATAGCTCATCAAAAGGGGGAGAAACCCAAGAGGTGGAGGGTTGAGAACCAAAAGCCTTCAGGAACACCGACTCCTCATCAGAAGGGGGTTTGAAGGGCCAGCCACCTCTCTGCTTCAAGATCTCAAGGATATCTGAAAAAGAGATATCTTCAGAAGACGACTTGAGGGGACCCCACTGACTCCTAGAGGTCGGTGTCTGACGTGAGAGACTCATCCGGGGATTCAAGGTGTTTCCTCTTACACAATCTCTTTCTGGCGGGCTCCTCAGGCAAAAACTCTGGGGAGATGTCAAAAAGTTGGGAGACCACTCATGGAGGTATCCTGAGGCTTAGGGTCTTTGCTGCCCAAGGATAGAGCATGAACCGAAACTGACACCGGTGCTGGAGGGGGCAGAGTATCAGTGCTGTAGGATGCAGCTGATGACCTAGCCAGCACACTCCTCATAACTGCAAAGGCTGATTCCCTCGACTCCGAAGGCCAACTAACCGTAGGAGAAACAGTAGTAGCCATCGGCGCCGAGGAGATGAGTTCCAAAGTAGATGTCAAATTCAAGCTCACTCGAGCCGAAGCACCAAGCGAAAGGCTCGGAACCGATGAAAATCGATCTGATCCCTCCCCCTCGGGTCCGAACATAGAACCGTTTACCCTCGACCCCGTGGAAGGAGCCGACGGGGTTGGAGCGGAAATCGGAACCGAGAGACCAGGCGAGGCTACTGGAACCGACAACTCTGGCTCCGAAGGCCGAGAAAGGCTCGGAGGAAGAACAACAAAGGATGAAGAGGCCATAGGCTCTGGAGCCGACTGGGTCGGAGCCGAAATCAATTTGGCCAACACCGATGAATGAAGCAGTTTCTTCACCATCCTATCAACGTCCTGATCGGAAAGGGTCCTGGAAGACCTGGAAGATAAAGTAGGAGATCTGGAGCTCCCTACAGAAGGGGACTTGCATGAAGGAGAACCCGGTCGAAAAACTGGAGACCGGCTCCAAACCAAAATATCTGTGACTGGCTCCGAAAGGCTGGGAGCCGACATGGACTTAGTCAAGAGACTACCTTCTTTTGGCACCGATGGCAATGGAACCGAAGAAGGAGAAGCTGTTCTAGCCACTTTCTCTGGCGGCTCCGAAAAAACGAGATGGACAGCGCTTCTTGGAAGTCTTTTTGTCCTTTTTAGCTGGAGAGGGTAATGCACTGGAAGACTTGGCCAAGTCTTCCTCGAAGGAGTGTTTAAGCAGTCCTTTCAAAATGAGCTTGTTCTTCCTCTCCTGTAGCACACGGGGACTAAAGGAATGACAAAACAAGCAGGACTCTTGGAGGTGAATAGCCCCCAAGCAGTACATGCACACAGACTGCCCATCAGTTAAAGACATTTTATTGCTGCATTCAACACACTTTTTAAAGCCCGAAGGCCTGGGTTCCTTAGGATCCCTGGACATGCTGAAAGGAATAAATTAATACGCACTAGACCCAACTAACAAGAAACAGAGCCTCTAACTCAAATGGCCAAGAAAACGGCGGGAAAACAACAGAGAGGACTAGGTCCTCTAACTTAGACAGGCCTAGCCCGGGGAAACAAAGGCAGGAAAGCACCACTAGCCAGACACAACACTAAACTCTGACAGAATGGAGCACCAAACCAAAAACCACACAGAAACAACGGGGAGGACTAGGTCCTCTGACTTAAATGGGCCTAGCCCGTGGGGAAAAGAAAACGAAAGGGATACCCAAACAGCCAGACAAGGGCACAATAAACAGCCAGAGAAACAAATACAGGCAGTAAAATGCCACTGCCACACATACAGAGCTATGAAAATAGCTTTTTTGAGCAACAGCAAGTCAAAAGTTTATAAAAAATTTATAAACAACATACTTAGCCACGGCCAAAAGCGAGACCACGTCTGAGCTTAACAAGTGGCAAACGAGATCTGGGGAATAGACCTATTGCACGATGGGATACCTCTTAGCCACGAGCCAATTGAAGACTTCGAGCTAGAGTATGGCTGAGTTGGAGCGGAGGTTCGGCTCCGAACCCACGGGTAAAAATGAAGGCGTGATTGGGCTACATAACATCAATATAATTAAACCAAACATTTGGAAACAGCCTTCCTGACTACTTGTCAGCTCTGGCTCCCTAAATGAAAAAAAATTATTATTAAGTCTGCTTGACAGGCTTTGTCCTTTATACACATACCTCAAAGCCCAATGAACATCCACAGAAGGCAAATGAAAATTATGTATTTGCAACATAACTATTTAAGGGGAAGGTCCATCTTCAGTAGCTAGGCAATAGGAAAATGTGACTGGTGAAACTTTCTCAGCCTGACTCACACCACCCACATTCCCATCAAGTAGTAACCATCACTCTCTATCCACGTCTGTAGTCAGAAAAAAAACAGATGAGGAAGAAAAGAAAGAAATGGTCAGAGGAGAAGAAAAGTTGCTTGAGATAAAACCAAAGGAGAGATAGCATCTTGTTAAAAATGTACCTTTTCCTTACAGTCTAACATTATGGGAAGTGCATAACTTCAATATCTGATAAGAATAAATCCTTCTGCAGTAAACAGCAAGACAAAAGTCCCCCCAAAAAACTTTCTTGGTGGCAATACTCATGAGAGCACACCTTTGAAAACAAAATCCCCAAAACAAGAGCCAGACCTGACAAAATTTAACATTATGTAGCTCCGCATTAAGGTATTCGGGGAAGATTAAGCTGCTGCACCACAAGCACAGTAATCTAATGTGGTGTTAAAAGAAAATATTGTGGAAGATCTACTGCTCTAGAAGAATAAGCTCTTGGTGTGACTCAAAGAAAGTACAGTTGTGTACACTTACCATAAATGTAGATGTTCGAGTGTCTTCACTGTTGCAGTCATGACTGTAGGGTTCTCCCCTGCCGGCAGGCAGTCCTCGGTCGGCCAGAATCCCAAAGTCTGGGTCCGGCGTCGGCTGTTCAGCCATGCTCCCTGACGTCAGAGCGCCAGGAGTACAAAGCTGACAGCCGACGCCATGTTCTCCAGTTTTTCTTGCCCCAGATGTCAGGAGTCCCAAAATGAGTAAGGTCCCATACCCTTTGCAAATACACCTCAGAAGAATGGTGAAAAAAGGAACCACACAAAAGTAAAAATAAGAGGGGACAGGAGGGAGGAGCAGACTGCAACAGTGAAGACACTCGAACATCTACATTTATGGTAAGTGTACACAACTGTACTATGTTCATAGTGTTTCACTGTTGCAGTCATGACTGTAGGGTAGAATCCCAAAGCAGAATGAAAGGGAGGTGGTCATAAAGTAGAAGGAGCGGCTAAAAGGCCCTGCAAGACTGCAGAAGCAAAGCCTGCCCTAGACTTAGAGTAGAGAGGTAGATTGTAGTGCTTTGAAAAAGTATGCACTGAACTCCGAGTAGCAGCTTCCAAAATGTCTTTGGTAGGAACTCCCCTGAGGAAAGCAGCTGAAGTGGCAGCAGCTCTGGTGGAATGAGTCCGTATACTCCCTGGGATTTGCTTTCCATGGTGTGAATAACAAAATCTGATTCCATGAGCAATCCATTTAGAAATGGTCTGTTTTGAAATGGCTTTACCTTGGGTACTTGAAGCATAAGAAACAAACAATTGCTCTGATTTCCTGATGTCCTTGGTTCTGTCCAGGTAAAAACGTAGTTGTCTGTGTACATCCAAGGAATGTAAGATCCTTTCCCCTTTATTTTGAGGAGTGGGGAAAAAGTTGGCAAGTGAATAGTTTGATTTAAAGCCACTTTGGAAACCACCTTAGGCATGAAAGTAGGATTAGTCCTTAAAGACACCCTGTCTTGATGAAACATAATATAAGGTTCCACAGCCATAAGAGCTTGCAACTCTGAAACTCTCCTGGCAGAGGTCAGAGCTAACAGGATGGCTGTTTTCCAAGATAAAAACTTGATGTCAGAAGTGGCAGCAGGCTCAAAAGGAGGTAAGGTGAGTTTTCCAAAACATAGTTGAGATCCCAAGCAGGAATGGGAGGAGATCTAGGGGGGCCTTAAGTTCTTAGCTCCTCTGAGAAACTGTCTCATGAGCTGGTGGGAAAAGATTGGAGGGTCTGTATTATAATGAGCAGAAATAGCAGAGGCATGTATCTTAATGGAAGAGAAAGAGAGACCCTTATGTAAGAGATCTGTCAGGTAAAGTAAAATCAAAGGAATGTTAGGAAGAAGAGGATCAGAATCCTGAGCCTGCATCCAGGAACAAAATCTTTTCCATTTTCCTGCATAAGATTTCCTAGTGCTAGGACGTCTGGCTTCTAAAATGACATCCATAAACTGCTTGGGTAGGAGAGAATGTATCAAAGACCCTGGATTAACCAGGCCGCCAGGCTGAGAGTTCTGACATGGGAGTGTAGAACCTGACCCTGGTGTTGGGACAGAAGGTTCGGAGTCTGTGGTAAAACCCAAGGGGGCTCCAGACAAAGGTTTTTCAGAGTTGGGTACCAAAACTGTCGAGGCCAATTTGGGGCCAGCAAGATTATCATCTTGGGCTTGTCCTGTTTGATCATTAATAATACCCGTGGAAGAAGAGGAAGAGGCGGAAAGGCATATCCCGAGAGGTTTCTCCAACTGAATGATAGTGCATCCACTTTCCAAGCTTGTTCGTGGAAAGTCCTGGTGCAAAAAATCTGTAGTTGATGATTCAGGTGGGATGCAAAGAGGTCTATGTGAGAACATCCCCAGACTGCTGTTATCATCTTGAATATTTCGGTGTCCAGCATCCACTCGTGTGGGTCCGAAAGGTTTCTGCTCAGACTGTCTGCCAGGAAGTTTTGCTTCCCTGGTAGAAACTGAGCTTGAAGGTCCAGATTGCAAGCTAGAGCTGTGTTCCACAGATCCATGGCTAGTCTGCAAAGGGGGTAGGAATGAGATCCCCCTTGCTTGTTTATGTACCACATAACTGTGGTGTTGTCTGTCCGTATCAGTAGTTGTCCTGGTTGCAGAAGGTTCCTGAAGGCCAATAGAGCTTTCTGAACGGCTAACATTTCCTTTAAATTGATATGCAGGTGCTTCTGATCCTTTGTCCAAAGGCCCTGCAGACAGTTGCCCTGAAAATGGGCTCCCCATGCATAATCTGAGGCATCCGTGGTTAGTATCTGAGTGGCAGGAGGCAGACAGAAGGGTTTTCCATTGTTTAGAGTACATGCCTTGGACCACCAAAGGAATTCCTTTTGAAGACAAGGCAGGACAGAGATCAGTATGTCTAAACTGTGGCAATGCTGAGACCATACACTTTTTAGGTACCACTGTATTTTCCTCATATGTAGTCTTGCATATGGTACGAGAAGGATGCAGGAGGCCATGTAACCCAAAGCCTGCAGGAATCTCCTTGCAGATAGCTGAGTTAAAGTTGCCAAGGTTTTGAAAGTTGAAGCCAGCTGTAACTGTTTTTCTTTTGTCAGAAATGCCATCTGGGTTGTTGTGTTTAGAGAAGCGCCCAGAAAAATTATCTGTTGTGAGGGTGTCAAATTTGACTTTTTTATGTTTACAGTGAATCCCAGGAACTTGAGAAGATTCTGAACAAACTGTAGATGCTGGAGTAAGACATCCTTGCTGTCTGCCTGAATAAGACAGTCGTCCAGATAAGGGTAAATTTGAATTCCCTTGAGTCTGCAGTAAGCTACTACTGGAGCCAGGCATTTGGTGAAGACCCTGGGCGCAGTAGACAATCCAAAGGGCAGCGCAGAGAATTGAAAGTGCCTCGATCCGGCCTTGAACCTGAGGCATTTTCTGCGTTCCTGCCTGATGGGAATGTGTAAATATGCCTCCTTTAAATCCAAAGTTACCATCCATGCATTTTTGGTCAGCATTGGAAGTAGCTGCTGTAGAGTAAGCATCTTGAATTTTGGTATCTCTAGAAAAGTGTTCAGGACTGACAGATCCAGAATGGGTCACCATGAATTTTGCTTCCTGGGGACTAGAAAGAGCCTTGAGTAAAAACCTTGTCTCATCTCTGAAAGTGGAACTAGTTCTATGGCGTTTATAGCCAAAAGAGCTTCCACCTGGTTTAAGGCCTCTGTCCATTGATGTTTTGGAAGATCTGGCCATCCGCTTGGCCTTGGTAGGGTATGAAAATGGAATTTGTAACCTCTTGAAACCACATCCAGAACCCACTTGTTTTGGGTTATATGAGTCCAATTTAGGTGAAAAAGAGAAAGTTTTCCTCCGAGAGGGGCTTCCAGGCAAGAAGTTCCTGCAGCCCAACAGAGGGAGTCATTGTTTCCTATGAGCTTGCGACCTGTCCTCTCCTCCCCTAGGGGTGGAAGCAGTCCACTTGTCTTGGTCTATAAGAGGCTTGTGTTTGAGGCCTTCCTCGGGAGCGTCTGTATCTACCCCTCTGAGGCCTGTCTGAATTGGGAAAGGACCAATTTTTTGTAGGCCAATTCCTACTAAATCTGAGTGGCTGTACTTGTAAGAAATCTTTAACTGTTTGCATGGATTTTGCCTCGTCCTCCATCTTTTTAATCACCTCTTCAGCTTTAGATCCAAACAAAACATTATGCTGAACAGGAGCATCCAATAATTTAGCTTTTACTTGATCTGGCAAATTTTGTTCCTTTAACCATGCATGCCTTCTAATTACTGTGCCAGAGGCAGCAGCCCTACAAGAAGCCTCCAAGGCATCAAATCCACAGTGTAAACCATGCTTCCCTACTTGTTCAGTGGCATGCATTAAGTCGTGTAATTCCTTATCATCTGCACAAGCAGAAATAGAAGTTAGCTTTTGTTTCAAAACAGACAGGAGAAATTGCTGGTATTTCAGCACATGAAACTGACAGTTCAAAGCCCTAATAGATAAAGTAGCAGAAGTGTACACTTTTTTGCCCCATCTTTCTAAAGATCTGGAATCCTTCTCAGTGGGAATGGGGTTTTTAGCAGAAGCGGCCTTAACGCCCTTAGGACCCTGAGAAATGGTTTCAGGGTCAGCAGTAGGGTTCTTGTATAAAAACTGGTGGGAATCAGGAACCCTGTAATATCTGTCAGGCTTAACAGGAGCTGGAGGAAAAGAGTCAGGGGTTAAGTTAGCCTCCGAAAAAGCATCATCCACAATATCCAAAATAGGAGGAATAGCCAGGGGTCTATGTTGGGGAAGAAGAAGAAAATCCCTTACTCTTTTCTTAGATTCCGAATACTCCTGTCCTTCCCAGTGGAAATGTTCCCTCATTTCATGCAAAGTTTCCCCAAAAGAGAAATCCTCAGGGGGAGAAGCTGAAGGAATGGATTCCTCAGCATCAGAATCCTCATAAGGAGGGAAAGAATATTCCTGGTCAGAAGAAGAAACTGAAGAAACAGAAGCCTGATCAGAGGATTCATAATAAACTTCCTGCCTTGGCCTTTTATCTGGAGGGGGATGTGAACCCCTAATCATAGTAAGTAAGTCCTCCGCCATCTTAAGTAACTGTTTCTGTGACTTGGGAGCCGGATCAGAAGAGGCCTGTGTTGCAGTCTTTGATTTGGAAGGAGTCTTTGCCTTTGTCTTTGGCTTTGCCTTTATTAGAAGCTGAGTAGGCCTGAAAACCCCTTCGGAAGCCGGTACCTGCACAGCGTCTCCGGACCCATCCGAAGGAGCATTGTCCAAAGGCCCTGTGACAGAAATATTCAAAAGCCTAGTTGGCTCCTCGTGGGAGTCCGTTTCGGCCATCGGTTCCGAAATGGCCGACGACAGGGGCTGCAAATGCACCTCACTGACGACGGCCGAACCTGAAGCTGGCTCTGTTTGTACGATATCGTCTGATTTGGACCTCGGAGGCCTGTCTTTATCCTTGTGCCGTTTGTGAACTCCGGTAGCCGGAAGCGTGTCCAACGACATTTTGTAATTAAAACGCCTACCGAAGTAATAAAATGCAAAATCGTACCTTCGTTTAATTATACGTTGATTGAATCTAGCACAAAACCGACAACTAGCTACGTCGTGGTCAGGGCCTAAGCAAGGAATACAGTAAGAATGAAAATCCTTATGAGGTATTTGCTTCCCACATGAAATACAATTATTAACTTTTTCTGACATCGGACTGGAGCAAGAAAAAGTTTCAACGGGTACTTAGCTTTGAGTAGGAGAAGAAAATCTTCGGACTGAAGTTTGATCAGAAAAGATTGTCAGGAGTCAGCCGACCGGCATTTGCGAACTGCTATCACCGCACGGCAAGAAAGACTGGAGAACATGGTGTCGCCTGTCAGCTTTGTACTCCTGGCGCTCTGACGTCAGGGAGCATGGCTGAACAGCCGACGCCGGACCCAGACTTTGGGATTCTGGCCGACCGAGGACTGCCTGCCGGCAGGGGAGAACCCTACAGTCATGACTGCAACAGTGAAACACGATGAACATCCTGCCATACTCTAACAGTCATCTCTTTGCCCAACAAGGATTAACATAAAATCAAAAAAAAAATATATATTCACAAGGCCACTGGTGAACTGTGGTAGTAAACTTAACGTAACAGTAGTTGTTTGATCACTGCTTCAGTACCCTCAGCTATATGGGGTCATATCCTGCCAAGCATATAAAAGCCAGCTGGCTTCCAAACTTTTAGGGAACCTTCCAATCGCCCAAGCAGTCAGTCAGCACAAGATAGGCTGACTAATAATAGACAGGTTCATAGGTGGACATTAGGCTAATGATAACTAGGGCCCTTATAAGCCTAGCCATGCAACCCAAATGTGACCCACAAATTTGATTTATATAGGTGGTGACTTACTGATTCCCTCTGTTAATCAGAGACACAGGCAACAGACCAAGGGTGAATTTCCAGTTTCCCATCCACTGGTTTAAGTTGTGCTGAAATAGAGTTTGGGAGGAACTCTGTTTCACATGGATGGGAGCATGTTACAGAGAACTGGAATTGTATGAGAAACATATCTATCTGTCCAACATGTCCTATTTATGTTGCAAGCCAAATTTAGGTCTTTTGATCTAGTAGTTTTGATGCTGTTTGTTTTGTGGATGTGCACAAAGTTCATCAAAACAGGGTCCAGGGATGGATGCCTCATATGCCAGGCAAAGATCACATTTCAGAAGTCTGTACAATACCAAGTAAAGCGACAGGACTTTGAGGCAATCACAGCAGGACATCGCGTTCACTCCCTGTACTCCTTTGGTAAGGAGCCTTGGTGGACTTTCCGATTGCTACATGTGCCTGGTCAAGTACATTCTGAGGGGGACATTATAGTCTATAATAGGCCAGATGAAGGATGAGTATAATGGTTCGATGACCTCTCTGGACCTAGGTGCCATGATCTTACTTAATAAGTTGAGCAATACAGAAGACTTTTCTTATCACCTTGGACACATGTTAGTTGAAGCCTAGGTTATCTACATGAATTCCCAGATCCCTGACTAGTGAATAAACTTTTAGGGGTATTTTACTGATCATGCAGTTACCCAGGGTGACCAACTTTTAAAAGGTACTGTAAAGCATTTCTTGGCATTGTGTTTTAAGCTGTGGCTTTGGCATTAAGTGTATGTCTATGTTAGACCTTCCTGAAGGGTGTTCTCATCTTGAGGGGGATTCAATGGCTATTCCCAGTTTACAATCATCTGTGAACGTGGGTCAGCCTGAGGTTCTGACATCAGCACTGACCAAGAAATACATGGCAAAGAGGAGCGGGCCCAGCACAGAGTCCTGAGAAATTCTACTGGTGACCAGCTTCGTTGTGGAGGTGGCCTCACCGATCTTAACCTCATGGGTCCTATCCGTAAGCCAGCTAGCTATCCAACATGTTAAAAAGGGGTTTATGCCTAGTTCCATCAGTTTGTTAACAATGCCAGAGTGAGGTATATCAAATGCTTTAGCCAGATCGAGATAGGCAGTATGCACTGCTTTCCTCATCCATTGCCTTAGTGATCTTTTTAAAGAAGTCCACCAGGTTCAGTAAGCATGACTTGCCTTTGACAAAGGCAAACTGGGATGGTTCCAGTGTCTTGAGGTCTCCTATTTTCTTGCTGATAATTTATATGATAATTTTTTCCATGCCTTTGCAATTAAGACTAGTCGGGCCAACAGGCATGGTAAGGTTTTGCTGTGTTTTTTATTTATTTACTATTTGTTAACCAAATAAGAGGACTGATAAATGCTTCCTCTTCAGCCAAGACCTGGCCTCAAAAAGCAATAAACAAAACCATTAAAGGTATAATCAATGATTACAATCTGTTGAAGGTTCTCCCTTATGAATGGGGGGTGACCATCACAGTCTTCCAGTCTCATGGCACAAAGCCTGTTTTAAGACTACAGTTAAATTGTGACTCCAGAAGTCCTAATAAGTCATATTTTAGACTGTTCAGGATGCATCCTAGGATGTTACCAAGGCCCAATGAGGCTGTGTTCTTGGATTTAGTGAGGACAGCCACGATGTGCTGCTTACTTTTAGTTGGAGGGGCTATGCTTGAGAGTATTTCTGGGGAGTACAGTTGGGGATGAGAGGACTGTAAAGCTGGAACTGAATTTGTTTGCCAACAGGTTCGCTATATCATCAGGCTCAGTGAATCTGTCACCATTAACCACCAGCTCAGCACATTGTTGTGTGCTGACCTTGAGGCTTCTGACATAGCTGAAGAAGGCCTTATGGTTATCTTTCACCTGAGAGGCTAACTTATTCTCAAAGTTGACCTTGTTAGACTTAATAGCCCTCTTAGGTGCCTATTAAGTTTGATGAGAGTTTTTATCTTTATGGGAATTACCCTTCCTGGTTTTTGACACAATTCTTTCCTTTTAATATGCATCCTGCTTAGTTTGGGATGTCACTATTGTGTTCTATTTCTGGGGCTAGTTTTGGGTTAACTTCTGGTAAGTATAACAGCCTCTATGCAGTCACTGACATGGTTGTAGAGAGTTTGTGAGAGCAAGTCAGCATATGCTACTGCATACTTGGGATTTGGAGGTGCAGTGAATTTTGACAAATCATTATTTAATAAACAGTAGTCTACTTTGGGATATTCCTGGTTATTGGTTTTAGTGCAGTCATGGAACTGATTTTGATTTTGAAGGAGAGAACTTTAAGGTCACATCTTACCAGGAAAGATGAGACATGCCACCCCATGCCTCATTCAGTGTTCTCCCATATTTGTGAGTATGAGGTCCAGTATTTTGGAGTCTCTAGAGAGTATATTCCCTGTTTTGTCAAGGATGCTTGTATTTATAAAGTTGGGGAATCTCTGTGTCTGTGGATATGAGGCAGTGTAGGATTCCCAGTCTACAGAGGGGTAAATAAAGTCTACCATGAAAAGGGTGTTAGGTTGGATAGTAAATGTCTCCGGTAGGTCCAAGTATGTATTGTATTGTGAGCATCTTGGGACACGGAGGGTGACCTACAGCTGGCTAAGATACGGTACAGGATTTTGCCTATGGTGATCTACACTTGAAGGAACTCCAGCTCGTGATCCTGTTTGACCAGCCTAGAGGTATGCTTATTAGTGATGTATATCGGGACACCTTCACCTTTAGCCCATGTATGTGCAGCTACTGATCTAAAAATGTAGAAGGCACTGAAACCTTATACTGTCAGGCTACTCTCTGCCTGTTTAAATCGCATCTCGTTAACTGCACAGATGTCTACATTCTCCATGTAAGGAGGGTTTGGAGGAAGTGTATTCTTTTATTTAGGCTCTTGGCATTAAGCAGTAAAACCTCAAGGTTCAGTTGAGTTGATTTTGCTATGTCAGCAGGTCTGTAAATTTGGCATTCCCTTCAAAAGGCACTATGGGGATGCTTAAAGTTTTAGCCAGTATTCAAAAGCCTAAAACGGGCAGGTGCAGACCATCTCTTTCAAGGCAACATGGTCCTCCTAAGCTGACAAATATTGGATCCCCTTAGAATAATAGCAGAAAGACAGCCAATTGTTAAAATCAGCCCGAACCTTGAGTAACAAGCTTTTTGTCAAAAATGAAACAGAAAAAAATAATTCAAATTGGCTTAAATATTTTAAGTTGCACTTACAGTGCTCTATCTACCTGGTGACACTTTTTTGAACTTCCAAACACACCAAACACCAGGTTTAAACCAGGAATTAGGTAATTAAATGGATAAGTGCTTGGGTTCTTTATTTATATAAATTTATACATGGATAGTCTTGTGATAATTATGAATCTGAATACATTGTTTTGATATAAAATATTTAATAATATTTATAGAATGATTATTTATATGTTTTTGTAGAGTTTATGAGAATTATATGTATTAATTGATATTTAAATTGATTGATTGTATTACTGGATCCTGTTAATAGGTTGTTTGTTTCAATATAAAAAACAGCTGAAATTGTTACACTTTGATCCTTGAAGGCGAACTGCCGAGGTGCCAGATCAGTGTTGCTGAATAAAAGAAAGTAAGGTGCTGGTGCTTAAATTTGTGTTTCTTAATTTATTTTTGGTGTTTGGTGTGTTTCGTATTACTTCTGTAGCACATCGCAGACAGCTACTGGTTCTGGCCTTCTGGAAATGCCTAGTAACCTACATTTCGTGGCTATGGTCAATGAGAGTGAGAGGAAGTTTGCACAGATGGATCCGTGGAATGTAAGCAGTAGCCAAGACTCTGAGGCGAGTTATGTGCAGCTGGAGAGGTTAATGGCCAAAGAGATAGCTCTACTTCTGGATACCCGTTTACCTGAGAAATATGTCAGCTTAAATTTAATTCCTAGGGGTTTGCGTATTGATTGCTTACCTGCCACGAATTTTGCCAAGGACGAGAGTGACTTGTTTGAGGAGTGGAAACAGGTCTCTTTACAGTGCACTATGAACTGGCTTCGTATTCAGATTAAATGAAATATGAGGACACATGAGAAATTAAAGGTGGAGATATTGCACTTACAGGATGAGGTGGTGGAGGAATCCTGTTATAGAGTGCAAATGTCATATATACGTGAAAAGATTTTCAAACTTGAAAGTGAGATTATTCAGCGTAAGAGAAACAAACTCTTGCATGATATGAAGGACTACGAAACTGGTGTGCTGTTTTCCTGGCAGCGTGCGTCATCACGTAGCAGGTCAAAGGTCAGGAACAACAGTCAGAAGCGCCAGAGTGCATTGGCATCTTCTACAGGGCAAGATGGCCAAAAAGCTGTTCATTTGCTGACTCTCCAGTTCCTGAAGACAAAAACGTTAATCAAGCAGTAACTACAAGCAATGGTCGATCCTTTCAGTCCAACCAGACAAATCGTGGGAGAGGAGGAAAAAAGGGAAGAAACCGTTTTAAGTAATGGATTTTTAAATGTTAATTGTGAGTACAATGAACAAGAAATGTGCTTCATTAATCTGTCTAATTTGTGTCTTTCAAATGAAATGAGGACAGTATTGATAAGGGCAGTAAGTCTGTACCTACGTTTATGCCCTCTTTTGCTGATTTGTATTTTAAACTTAAAAGAGATTTTGTAGGAAAGTGTTGTTACGTGTGTATTTTGATACGAAAGCCAAAGATAATTTAGACAGAGATGTTGTTATTGATGATGTAATTGATAATGAAGACGCATATGTAGATGACGTAATGCATGTTTCTATTTATGATGTTGATGTTGAACTCATGGATGCATTTAATGGCGATGTTGATATGGAAGGGTTTTTCTATACTACAGGATATGGCAAATTACAGTTACCCATCTTGTCGGTGGAAAGTAAATTTGCACCCATGTTAAATGTACCTGCCATTACTTTGTTTCAGAAAAACAAGAAGTTAGGTACTCACTATAATGTTCCATCTGAGTAGGTAAACTTCATTTGTCAGCAACCTGTGGGTTACGAATCCTACACGGATCCGAGCCGGCAGCATACCAAGCAAAAAGATCCGAGCTTCAAGCTCCTCCCCCTTACCCATACTACACTGCAACCTCCTTCCAATCCTCAGATCGCATTTGCCAACTGCATAATAACAAAACAACAACCTGAGACACCTGACTCAAGGACAAAGTAAAGCTCTCCCGGTATTGAATCCACAACAAGACAAACCAAACGAAGGTAACCAGTAGACCCCAAGGAATAGCGTTTCCACACCTAAGTGCAAAAAAAAGCCGTTAAAGACAATAAACACTGCAAATGCTGAAATGCTGCAATTCATAGAAAACTCCTTAGAGGCTGAAGTCACAAGTTTTTTTGTTTGTTGAAAAATTTTTTTTCTATGAATGAGCATTTCCATTCATGTAGTGTTGTTGTTTTAGCATTGCACAACGAGTAGTTATTGTTGGGTCTACAAAGTAAAGCTCATAAGTCCAAACCTCGAGCTCAGCTAAATAACCATGAAGGTCAGGGGGAAGGAGGGAGGGACGGTTGCTGACAAATGAAGTTTACTTACTCAGACGGAACGTTATGGTGAGTACATACCTTCTTTATCTGAAGTAGTTAACTTCATTTGATCAGCAACCTGTGGGACAGAGTCCCCAGCTACCCGAATCTTGGGAGGCCCTTAAGGAAGGATATTCCGGAGCACTGCAGAGCCAAAGGCAGCCCTTCCCCTAGACACCAAATCCAGTTTATAATGAGAGATAAAGGTGTGAGAGGAAGCCCAGGTAGCCGCCGAACAAATGCCATCCAGGGAAACTCTACACCAGAATGCAACAGATGTTGCCACAGAACATGTAGAATGAGAGTGAACTAAGCCAGATTCTCTGTATGCTTGTAAGATACAACTCGAAATCCACCTAGCAAGAGTCACCTTTGAAACTGGTTTCCCTAGTAAAGGCTTAGGAAAGGAGACAAAAAGCTGATCAGATTAACGAAAGACAGCCGTCCTGTGCAGATAAAAACGTAACTGTCTGTGAACATCCAGCAAATGAAGTTTATATTCTCCTTTATTCTGGAAATTAGGGAAAAAGACAGGCAAATTAATGGACTGATTAATGTTCCTCTCGGAAGCAATTTCTGGGAGAAAGGAGAGATTAGTCCTGAGAGATACCCTATCCTTATGGAACACAAGGTATGGAGGCTTGATACAGAGAGCCTGAAGCTCCGACACTCTCCTGGCTGAAGTAATCGCTACCAAAAAAGCCGTCTTCCATGACAAGAACTTCAGATCAACAGAAGCTGTGGGTTCAAATGGAGGCACAACTAACGCCTGAAAAACTAAGGCCAGATCCCATGGCGGAGATGAATTTCTAACAGGGGGTCTCAAAAGAAAAGTGCCTTTTAGAAAGGCCTTACAAACTCTGGCAGCAGCGATGGACCCAACGTTGTCCCCAATATAAAAATGGGAAATGGCAGCCAGCTGAACTTTCACAGTAGATGAGATGGCCCCTTGCTGAAAAATATGAGACAAGAATTCCAGTACCACTGAAACAGGAGCGGTGAAAAGATCCAAGTTCTTTTGTGAAGCCCAAATTGAAAAATGTTTCCATTTTGCTACTGTAAATCTTCCTGGTAGAGGGTTTATGTGCTGCCACAGGGATAGACTTGACTCGGGAAGAGATACCGGGAGTCCTGGCAACTAGGGGAACTGGATCAGCCAAGCTGAGAGCTTGAGACCGTCCAGGTTCAGAGGAGCCATTCCCAAGGGATGAGAAATCAGATCCGGAATGGGATCCAAGATCCACAGTGGAGCTATGAGATGAGACCGCAGGCAGGGAAACCAGACTTGACGAGGCCAGAATGGGGCTATGAGGATAATCTTGCTCCCCAACCGGCGAGCTTTCTGCAGAAATTTTGTCATAAGCGGAAGTGGAGGATACGCATAAAGAAGACTGGGCAGCCAAGCATGGACTAGAGTGTCTCTGGGGGCTTCTCCCAAAGGAGGAAATAAGAGTGAAAAACTTGCTGCCCTTCGCATTGGAAGGCGATGCAAAGAGATCGCAGCAAGGCTGACCCCACTTGAGGAAGATCTGTTCCGCTACAAAAGGATTCAGAGACCACTCGTAAGGAGAGAGGATAGTTCTGCTCAACTTGTCCACCAGTATGTTGGACCAACCCGGAATGTGCGTTGCTAACAGGAAGCGGTTGGTGGAGATCGCCCATTCCCAAACTCTCATGGCTTCTCGGCAAAAGGGGTAAGACCTGGTTCCCCCCTGTTTGTTGATATACCAGACCACTGACATATTGTCCGACTGGATCTCAATAGTCCCCAGAGGAAGAAAGGCATGGAGGGCCTGCAACGTCAAGAGGACTGCCCTCATCTCCAGGACATTTATATGCAGTACGGTCTCAGTCCACGTGTCTTGGACCGTCCTGCCTGCACAATGCCCCCACCACCCTAAGCAGGAGGCGTCTGTGGTCACTGTGGCCTGGGGTGGTGACATAACAAAAGGTCGTCCTTCTTGAAGGGCTCGGGATTGAAGCCACCACATGAGGGAGTTCCTGTAAACCCTGCTGAGGGGAATCAGGAAGTCTAGAGGGTGGTGTAGAACAGACCACTGGACCTGCAACATCCACTGTAGAACCCTCATGTGCAGACGAGCGTAAGGAATCAGATTGATCGCTGCCGCCATGGACCCCAAAGCTCTCAGGACTAATTCTGCTGGGGGAGCAGGGGATTGAAAGAGGGCTAGCACATGCAGAGTCATGCTGTGAAGTCTGTCTGACATTAGGAAGGCCCTGGCCTGGAGGGTATCTATCCTGGCCCCTATGAAGTCTAAAACTTGGAAACGTTGGAGAAAGGACTTCTTGACATTTATGGTTATCCCCAACCGAGGTGACATCAGGAGGAAGAAATCCCTGACTAGAGAAAGTAGATGCCAGGTGGGGGCGGTGAGGAGCCAGTCGTCTAGGTATGGGAAGACCTGTATGCCCTGGAGCCTCAGGTGGGCCACTACAACTGCAATGACCTTGGTGAACACCCTGGGGGCTGTGGTAAGACCGAAGGGTAGGACCCTGAACTGGTAATGACTGGCTCCTAGCCGAAAGCAGAGAAACCTCCTGGACCGTCTTTCCATGAGAATATGGTAGTACGCATCCTTGAGGTCTATGGAGCACATCCAGTCCTCCTCCTGCAAGAGGGGCAGGATGGATTGAATTGTGACCATCCGGAATTTCTCTTTGGCAACGAAAAGTTTCACTGTTGACAGGTCAAGAATCGGCCTTAAGTCCCCCATCCTTTTTGGCACCAGAAAGAACCTGGAGTAGATGCCTGATCCGGACTGGTCTGGGGGCACATGCTGGATGGCTCTTTTTTCTAACAGCGTTTTTATTTCCAAAGTCGCAGTCTCCCTTTGAGTGGGTGGGACATCTGGGAGGCGTCTTGAGTAAGGGGGCTTGTTGATGAAGGGGATTGAATAGCCTCTGGATATTATCTGAAGCACCAAGCGATCTATTGTGATGAACTGCCATTGAGCCAGGTGCCTCGAAAAGCACCCCCCACCGACTGCCTCCAGAGAGGAGCAGTTGGGCAACCCCTCAGGGCTGTTGCGTGGGTCGGTCGGAAAAGGGTTCCCATGACCCGAAGTTGTTCGGTCCCCCTCTGCCTCTGGGCCGGCGTCCACCTTGCCCCCCTCTGCCTCTGGGGGAGAAGGAGTCCTGAGCATTCCGGGCCTGCTGAGATTTCCGGAACCACATCTTCTTCTGCCCTCGCTGGTTCCTACAAAAGGACCTTTGAGGGGTAGAGAAGCGTATTCCGACGGCTGACAGCATTTTCCCGTCTTTCTCGCTCTGGACCAGCGTCTCGCGGACTGTCTTCCCGAAGAGGGTCGACCCATCAAAGGGTGCGTTCGCGAAGAATGCCTTGAAGGGTTCGGAGAAATCGCAAAGTCGAAGCCAGGCATGACGCCTTAAGGCGATACCAGACCCGCTAGCTCTAGCGGCTCCTACCACGGCATAGGAAAGTAGCCGCATAGAAGATTTAGACACTGACTTGAAAGTGGCCATACGAGCCGAGAAAGTCCGTTTATCCTCAGCCGACATGGACTCTGGGGGAGACTCAGCGTATTCCTTGACTAGGTCCCGCTGAAGTCTGATTACATGGGCCAAATAATTCAGCGCCCTTATAGAAAAGGTAGCTGAAGCAAAAGTACACTTTCCAATACAGTCCATTGCCCGAGATTCCTTGTCAGGGGGATGGACCGAAGAACTTTCCTGGGATAGTTCCTTTTTGGTGGCCGCCGCCACCACCATGGCATCAACCGGGGAATCCTTGCTCCACGAAGGTCTGTCTGCAGGGGGACTGAGAACCTTATCGGGCCTTCTAAGTATTGGCTCTACAGTGTCCGGCTCCTTCCACGCCCTGGTGGTAATCGGGTCGACCAGGGGGTCGGCCGGGGGGGACACACCCAAGAGGTAGATGGGCTTGTGTCGAACGCCTCCAGGAATACCGACTCGTCCGAGGAGGGTTTTTGGGTGGACCCCCCCCCCCCCTCTTTGGCAGAGTATTTCCATAATATCTCCAAAGGAGACATTGTCGGGGGGTGATTTGGGGGAACCTCCCCTTCCTCCAAATCGTATCCACGGTGAGAGACTCGGGGGAGTCCAAGTGCCTCCTTTTGCACGGGCGTTTGTGAGGGACCTCCTCGGGGGGGGGACTGTCTGAGGGGGGCTCACCCACGGATTCATGTTCCTCCAAGGGAACTGGCTGGGGTGTCAACGACAAAGGCTGTCCCTGGGGGGGACTGGATGATGGAGGAAAAACTGAGCTGCGAGGGAGCAGGGCGGACCCTGAGGAAAGAGTGAGGGGTCTCGATCCTCCAGAGAGAACCCTCTTCACCACGTCGAACGCCGAAGGGGAACCGACCTCTCTAAGACAGGTGGCCGGGGCCCTCGGATCCGAAGAGGGGATCGGCGCTGGAGCCGAAGCGATCGGACCAGAGAGGACGGTGTGCTCCGACCGCAAAGGAGCCGAAGACACACTCACCCTCTCGGATCCGACGCCCAGCTCTCGGCTCTGAGAGCTTGGATCCGAAAGCGGATCCTATAAGCTCGAGGGCATGGCTGGCGTCGAGGTAGCAATAACCATCGGCGCCGACCCCCTGGCTCTGGGGCTCCTCAGATCCGAAGACTCCAAAATCCTGTGGTGGATCGGAGAAGGAGCTATCGGGGGAACAGTGGATCTGAACTCCCCCCCAGAGGGGGGGCAGCAACACTCCCATCTGCAGCTGAGTTTGCAAAAATCGACGCATCATCCGGTCCATATCTGCCTCCGAAATGCTTCGAGTAGACCTGGAGGAAGCCACCGACGCCGGCCAGGAGAGCCAACGCGAAGACGACCCCGAGGCTGGTCGGGTCTCCTCCTCCGGCTCCGAAGAGAAACGTGGAGAATGGAGCCATGGGGAGGAAGGCTTGGACACCCTTAGAGGAGAAAAGACCACCTTTGCGGGAGGGTCCGAGGCGTCCAATTCGGCTTGCCGCTTGCAGCTTCTTTCTCTTTCTATCTCTTTCTCTCTCTCTCTCTCTCCTTTCTCTCTTTTTTATCTTTCTTGGCCTCTCGTTCCCCCTGAGACAAGGTGGGAGGGTGAGTCCCAGACAGGGGAAGAGGGCCAGCCGGCTGGACAGCCACAGCTGCGGCTGTCGCTACCGAGAGGGAAGGAGAAGAAGCTGATTCTGCGGGTAGAAGACCCGCCAGAATCAGCTTGTTCTTCCTATCCCTTAAGGCTCGAGGGTTAAAGGCTGCACAAATCTGGCAGCCCGAGGAAAGGTGCATAACCCCCAAGCAAATCAAACACTGAGTGTGACCATCTGCTGGCGACAGCTTATGGCCACACTCAGACCATTTAGAAAAGGTCACTTTGTGGCTTTCAGCCATACCCAAAGCACACACACAGCCGCACACGCGCACCTGAAAGAGGGAAAAATAGGGGCCTACAAAGGGATGAGAAAATACCAAAGGTAAAGGGGGATATAAAGGCTAGGTAGAAGTAAAACCCATAGAAAGGCATTAAAATACACTCACACACCAAGTAAAGAAGGATAAAAGAGAAGTTTGAAGAAGAAAATTGCTGAACTTGCCTGGAGCTCTAAGAATCCTGTACTTGGCAAAGCCGCGGCAAACGAGATCTGGGGATTGGAAGGAGGTTGCACTGTAGTATGGGTAAGGGGAAGGAGCTTGGAGCTCGGATCTTTTTGCTTCGTATGCTGCCGGCTCGGATCCGTGTCGGAACCGTAACCCACAGGTTGCTGATCAAATGAAGTTAACTACTTCAGATTTGTATTTAAGGAAATTTCTACTGCTTTTAGTAGATTTTTGAAACAAAAAAAAAGTTATATAACCGGACTAAAAACGAATGGCTAGCTTTACAAACTTTAAAACAGCTAAAAAATGAGTATATATTTAAATGTGCAGACAATGGTGGAAACTGGGTGATTCTTGATAAGAAAATGTATTTTGAAATGATAGCCAACATACTTAATTGTGAAGATGAATAAAAATGTTTATCTGGGAACCTTATTGGAAAGGGGTGAGCTTTTAGGTTTTTTTGATAGAAGGGATGTTAAACTGTATATCAAGAAACATTATGTATTATTATTATTATTATTATTATTATTATTATTATTATTATTATTATTATGTATGCATTACCAAAGGTTCACAAAAACTTGAGTAAGCCACCTGGAAAGCCTATTGTTTCAGGGTTGGGCTCCTATTTAAGTAATTTTGGTAGTTATACAAAAATTCAATTAACATGAAAGGTATGTTGGAAAATAAGCAGGGAGGGCCACAAAATAAAGGAAGAAAAAGGTACCTTTAAATGTGGCCGATGCAAACAATGTCCTTATATTCTTAATATAGATAAATACTACTTGGAAAGTAGAAAAAGATGGGTTTATAGTACTGATTATCATAATTGTGATGCCAGAGGAATAATTTATTTAGCAGTGTGTAAAAAATGTGGTTCCTTTTATATTGGAAAAACTGAAAGAATGCTCAAGAGAAGGATATACGAGCATATATATGAAATTTCAGTCATTAAAGAAACTAATGCACTTTTTAAGCATTTTAAAAATTGCCCAGAAGCTGCTTTTGGATTCATGGTTTTGGAACAAATTAAAACCAATATTAAAAGTGGTCCGTGGGAGGACACAATAGAATTTAGGGAATTATGGTGGCAGGTATCCCTACAAGCAGACCACCCCCCTGGTTTAAATGAATTTATTTCCATCAAACCCTTATTAAAATTAAGGTCTGCCAAATTATAAAGATGAAACAGGCACTACCTAGATCCGCCATGAGATGGCAGTAATCAATTGAGAGACAATGGTATTAGATGCAGAATGAAATTCATTTTTATTATTTTTTTATTAATTTATTTCTTATTATATACTTTTGAACATATTAAATGAATTTTTAAAATTGTAATAGGGTACTTATATATAATCTGCAATGAATTTTTTAGCGTAATTTATAATTTACAATTGATATATAACATACTGAATGGTTTTATAATAATTAATGAGAATTTGGTTTTAAGTGTTTTTAATCAATTTTATTTTATTAATTGATTATTTAATTAATGGAACTATATATAACAGGTCACTAATGGATTTGTCATTCATCTGATGAAGTCTTTAATACAAGACGAAAACGCTTGTGGATATTAATTTGCGTTCATGTTGCTGTGATATTTTGTGTCTTCGTGCTTTTGGACTTGTAATATAACTGGTACGATTCCACCGGTATTTCCTATCTGCACTTTCTGTTCTTACTAATTTTGGTAGTTTCCTGGACTTTCACCTGGAAAAGTATTTATGTAAGATTCCTGTGCACATTTCAAACACACAGGATTTATTGAATGAGCTAGCTAAGGTTCAATGGCAGGAAGATTGTTATTGGGTTACCAGCGATGTGAAATCATTACATACCAACATAAAACATAGATGGGGTTTGGAAGCTATAACAGATATGTTGGGTGATGGTCTCAGAACAGCATTTCTAGTTAGTTTCTTGGAATTTAGTCTGACCCAGAACTATTTCTCCTTTAAGGGAGAATATTTTTTGCAATTTAAGGGTACAGCAATAGGGACTTCTTATGTGCCCGCAAATGCTATAGTGTACATGGGATACTTTGAGAAAAACGTCATATATCCAACCATGTTTTATAGGAACAAAGTTTTGTTCTACAAGAGGTTTACAGATGAAGTGCAGTTGTGTACACTTACCATAAATGTAGATGTTCGAGTGTCTTCACTGTTGCAGTCATGACTGTAGGGTTCTCCCCTGCCGGCAGGCAGTCCTCGGTCGGCCAGAATCCCAAAGTCTGGGTCCGGCGTCGGCTGTTCAGCCATGCTCCCTGACGTCAGAGCGCCAGGAATACAAAGCTGACAGCCGATGCCATGTTCTCCAGTTTTTCTTGCCCCAGATGTCAGGAGTCCCAAAATAAGTAAGGTCCCATACCCTTTGCAAATACACCTCAGAAGAATGGTGAAAAAGGAACCACACAAAAGTAAAAATAAGAGGGACAGGAGGGAGGAACCCAGACTGCAACAGTGAAGACACTCGAACATCTACATTTATGGTAAGTGTACACAACTGTACTATGTTCATCGTGTTTCACTGTTGCAGTCATGACTGTAGGGTAGAATCCCAAAGCAAAATGAAAGGGAGGTGGTCATAAAGTAGAAGGGGCGGCTAAAAGGCCCTGCAAGACTGCAGAAGCAAAGCCTGCCCTAGACTTAGAGTAGAGAGGTAGATTGTAGTGCTTTGAAAAAGTATGCACTGAACTCCAAGTAGCAGCTTCCAAAATGTCTTTGGCAGGAACTCCCCTGAGGAAGGCAGCTGAAGTGGCAGCAGCTCTGGTGGAATGAGTCTGTATACTCCCTGGGATTTGCTTTCCATGGTGTGAATAACAAAATCTGATTCCATGAGCAATCCATTTAGAAATGGTCTGTTTTGAAATGGCTTTACCTTGGGAACTTGAACCATAAGAAACAAACAATTGCTCTGATTTCCTGATGTCCTTGGTTCTGTCCACGTAAAAACGTAGTTGTCTGTGTACATCCAAGGAATTTAAGATCCTTTCCCCTTTATTTTGAGGAGTGGGGAAAAAAGTTGGCAAGTGAATAGTTTGATTTAAAGCCACTTTGGAAACCACCTTAGGCATGAAAGTAGGATTAGTCCTTAAAGACACCCTGTCTTGATGAAAAATAATATAAGGTTCCACAGCCATAAGAGTTTGCAACTCTGAAACTCTCCTGGCAGAGGTCAGAGCTAACAGGATGGCTGTTTTCCAAGATAAAAACTTGATGTCAGAAGTGGCAGCAGGCTCAAGAGGAGGTAAGGTGAGCTTTTCCAAAACATAGTTGAGATCCCAAGCAGGAATGGGAGGAGATCTAGGGGGCCTTAAGTTCTTAGCTCCTCTGAGAAACTGTCTCATGAGCTGGTGGGAAAAGATTGGAGGGTCTGTATT
This sequence comes from Protopterus annectens, assembly GCF_019279795.1. Taxonomy (NCBI): domain Eukaryota; kingdom Metazoa; phylum Chordata; order Ceratodontiformes; family Protopteridae; genus Protopterus; species Protopterus annectens. Next base: position 320,210,520 of record NC_056732.1, on the reverse strand, counting down.
ATAATGAGCAGAAATAGCAGAGACATGTATCTTAATGGAAAAGAAAGAGAGACCCTTATGTAAGAGATCTGTCAGGTAAAGTAAAATCAAAGGAATGTTAGGAAGAAGAGGATCAGAATCCTGAGCCTGCATCCAGGAACAAAATCTTTTCCATTTTCCTGCATAAGATTTCCTAGTGCTAGGACGTCTGGCTTCTAAAATGACATCCATAACCTGCTTGGGTAGGAGAGAATGAATCAAAGACCCTGGTTTAACCAGGCTGCCAGGCTGAGAGTTCTGACATGGGAGTGTAGAACCTGACCCTGGTGTTGGGACAGAAGGTTCGGAGCCTGTGGTAAAACCCAAGGGGGCTGCAGACAAAGGTTTTTCAGAGTTGGGTACCAAAACTGTCGAGGACAATTTGGGGTCAGCAAGATTATCATCTTGGGCTTGTCCTGTTTGATCTTTAATAATACCTGTGGAAGAAGAGGAAGAGGCGGAAAGGCATATCCCGAGAGGTTTCTCCAACTGAATGATAGTGCATCCACTTTCCAAGCTTGTTCGTGGAAAGTCCTGGTGCAAAAAATCTGTAGTTGATGATTCAGGTGGGATGCAAAGAGGTCTATGTGAGGACATCCCCATCCTGCTGTTATCATCTTGAATATTTCGGTGTCCAGCATCCACTCGTGTGGGACCGAAAGGTTTCTGCTCAGACTGTCTGCCAGGAAGTTTTGCTTCCCTGGTAGAAACTAAGCTTGAAGGTCCAGATTGCAAGCTAGAGCTGTGTTCCACAGATCCATGGCTAGTCTGCAAAGGGGGTAGGAATGAGATCCCCCTTGCTTGTTTATGTACCACATAACTGTGGTGTTGTCTGTCCGTATCAGTAGTTGTCCTGGTTGTAGAAGGTTCCTGAAGGCCAATAGAGCTTTCTGAACGGCTAACATTTCCTTTAAATTGATATGCAGGTGCTTCTGATCCTTTGTCCAAAGGCCCTGCAGACAGTTGCCCTGAAAATGGGCTCCCCATGCATAATCTGAGGCATCCGTGGTTAGTATCTGAGTGGCAGGAGGCAGACAGAAGGGTTTTCCTTTGTTTAGAGTACATGCCTTGGACCACCAAAGGAATTCCTTTTGAAGACAAGGCAGGACAGAGATCAGTATGTCTAAACTGTGGCAATGCTGAGACCATACACTTTTTAGGTACCACTGTATTTTCCTCATATGTAGTCTTGCATATGATACGAGAAGGATGCAGGAGGCCATGTAACCCAAAGCCTGCAGGAATCTCCTTGCAGATAGCTGAGTTAAAGTTGCCAAGGTTTTGAAAGTTGAAGCCAGCTGTAACTGTTTTTCTTTTGTCAGAAATGCCATCTGGGTTGATGTGTTTAGAGAAGCGCCCAGAAAAATTATCTGTTGTGAGGGTGTCAAATTTGACTTTTTTATGTTTACAGTGAATCCCAGGAACTTGAGAAGATTCTGAACAAACTGTAGATGCTGGAGTAAGACATCCTTGCTGTCTGCCTGAATAAGACAGTCGTCCAGATAAGGGTAAATTTGAATTCCCTTGAGTCTGCAATAAGCTACTACTGGAGCCAGGCATTTGGTGAAGACCCTGGGCGCAGTAGACAATCCAAACGGCAGCGCAGAGAATTGAAAGTGCCTTGATCCGGCCTTGAACCTGAGGCATTTTCTGCGTTCCTGCCTGATGGGAATGTGTAAATATGCCTCCTTTAAATCCAAAGTTACCATCCATGCATTTTTGGTCAGCATTGGAAGTAGCTGCTGTAGAGTAAGCATCTTGAATTTTGGTATCTCTAGAAAAGTGTTCAGGACTGACAAATCCAGAATGGGTCTCCATGAATTTTGCTTCCTGGGGACTAGAAAGAGCCTTGAGTAAAAACCTTGTCTCATCTCTGAAAGTGGAACTAGTTCTATGGCTTTTATAGCCAAAAGAGCTTCCACCTGGTTTAAGGCCTCTGTCCATTGATGTTTTGGAAGATCTGGCCATCCGCTTGGCCTTGGTAGGGTATGAAAATGGAATTTGTAACCTCTTGAAACCACATCCAGAACCCACTTGTCTTGGGTTATACGAGTCCAATTTAGGTGAAAAAGAGAAAGTTTTCCTCCGAGAGGAGCTTCCAGGCAAGAAGTTCCTGCAGCCCAACAGAGGGAGTCATTGAGTCTGTTTCCTATGAGCTTGCGACCTGTCCTCTCCTCCCCTAGGGGTGGAAGCAGTCCACTGTCTTGGTCTATAAGAGGCTTGTGTTTGAGGCCTTCCTTGGGAGCGTCTGTATCTACCCCTCTGAGGCCTGTCTGAATTGGGAAAGGACCAATTTTTTGTAGGCCAATTCCTACTAAATCTGGGTGGCTGTACTTGTAAGAAATCTTTAACTGTTTGCATGGATTTTGCCTTGTCCTCCATCTTTTAAATCACCTCTTCAGCTTTAGATCCAAACAAAACATTATGCTGAACAGGAGCATCCAATAATTTAGCTTTTACTTGATCTGGCAAATTTTGTTCCTTTAACCATGCATGCCTTCTAATTACTGTGCCAGAGGCAGCAGCCCTACAAGAAGCCTCCAAGGCATCAAATCCACAGTGTAAACCATGCTTCCCAACTTGTTCAGTGGCATGCATTAAGTCATGTAATTCCTTATCATCTGCACAGGCGGAAATGGAAGTTAGCTTTTGTTTTAAAACAGACAGGAGAAATTGCTGGTATTTCAGCATTCAAAGCCCTAATAGATAAAGTAGCAGAAGTGTACACTTTTTTGCCCCATCTTTCTAAAGATCTGGAATCCTTCTCAGTGGGAATGGGGTTTTTAGCAGAAGCGCCCTTAACTCCCTTAGGACCCTGAGAAATGGTTTCAGGGTCAGCAGTAGGGTTCTTGTATAAAAACTGGTGGGAATCAGGAACCCTGTAATATCTGTCAGGCTTAACAGGAGCTGGAGGAAAAGAGTCAGGGGTTAAGTTAGCCTCCGAAAAAGCATCATCCACAATATCCAAAATAGGAGGAATAGCCAGGGGTCTATGTTAGGGAAGAAGAAGAAAATCCCTTAGTCTTTTCTTAGATTCCGAATATTCCTGTCCTTCCCAGTGGAAATGTTCCCTCATTTCATGCAAAGTTTCCCCAAAAGAGAAATCCTCAGGGGAAGAAGCTGAAGGAATGGATTCCTCAGCATCAGAATCTTCATAAGGAGGGAAAGAATATTCCTGGTCAGAAGAAGAAACTGAAGAAACAGAAGCCTGATCAGAGAATTCATAATAAACTTCCTGCCTTGGCCTTTTATCTGGAGGGGGATGTGAACACCCAATCATAGTAAGTAAGTCCTCCGCCATCTTAAGTAACTGTTTCTGTGACTTGGGAGCCGGATCAGAAGAGGCCTGTGTTGCAGTCTTTGAATTGGAAGGAGTCTTTGCCTTTGTCTTTGGCTTTGCCTTTATTAGAAGCTGAGTAGGCCTGAAAACCCCTTCGGAAGCCGGTACCTGCACAGCGGCTCCGGACCCATCCGAAGGAGCATTGTCCGAAGGCCCTGCAACAGAAATATTCAAAGGCCTAGTTGGCTCCTCGTGGGAGTCCGTTTCGGCCATCGGTTCCGAAATGGCCGATGACAGGGGCTGCAAAAGCGCCTCACTGACGACAGCTTGTACGATATCGTCTGATTTGGACCTCGGAGGCCTGTCTTTGTCCTTGCGTCGTTTGTGAACTCCGGTAGCCGGAACCGTATCCGACGACATTTTGTAATTAAAACGCCTACCGAAGTAATGAAATGCAAAATTGTACCTTCGTTTAATTGTACATTGATTGAATCTAGCACAAAACCGACAACTAGCTACGTCGTGGTCAGGGCCTAAGCAAAAAATACAGTAAGAATGAAAATCCTTATGAGGTATTTGCTTCCCACATGAAATACAATTATTAACTTTTTCTGACATCGGACTGGAGCAAGAAAAAAGTTTCCCCAACGGGGTACTTAGCTTTGATCAGAAAAGATTGTCAGGAGTCAGCCGACCGGCACTTGCGAACTGCTATCACCGCACGGCAAGAAAGACTGGAGAACATGGCGTCGGCTGTCAGCTTTGTACTCCTGGTGCTCTGACGTCAGGGAGCATGGCTGAACAGCTGACGCCGGACCCAGACTTTGGGATTCTGGCCGACCGAGGACTGCCTGCCAGCAGGGGAGAACCCTACAGTCATGACTGCAACAGTGAAACACGATGAACATCCTCATTTTCATCTGTAAGGGTGATATTTGTGACTTTTTGGAATTTTATGAGACCCTGAACTGCAATGAACACAGTTTTAACTTTTTCCTATGAGTTAAAAAGGGAAGTAATCAATTTTTTGAATGTGACATTATATGAGGATGGTGAGGTCATAGGTTTTAAACCATATAGGAAACAAACTTCAGTAAATATGTTTTTGCAAGCAACAAGCATGCACCCTGAACACTTACTGGATTCTTTACCCTATGGGGAATTTAAGAGAATTTTTGATCATACCAGTGATGAAAATTTAAAATTATTTGAATTAGATAATGTTGAAAGGACGTTGAAAGATAGAGTACATAATAAGAAAAACTCAAAAGTTGTAAGCAATCCGCGATTGCAGGTGTTATGTTAAAAACACAAAGCACAAAGAATGCAAGCAGATAATAATAGTAACAGATTTGGAGGTACAATTTTTTTACCTGTACTGATATGAATAAAAAATTCTATTATGTTACTAGTTTTGCTCCTTTTACTGAAACGTTAGTGAATATCGTAAGGAGATCTTGGCATATTATTTCTGAAAATGACAATATAGGCCATCTATTTCCCAGAAATGTTACTTTTTCATTTAGTAAAGGAAAAAATTTAAAGGAATTATTAAACCACAATTTTGTTATAGGGCCGAATATTGATTTGCCATTAGGGACATTTCCTTCTGGCCATTGCAGCATATGTACCAGAGTGAGGAATTTGTCTGGCTTATTGACTAATGGGATATTATTCAATTGTAGGTACTATTTTAACTGCAGGTCAACAGGGGTGATATATATTCTGGGATGCAGATGTCCTAACATAAGGTGGTATGCAGGGTAAACTAAACGTATGGTTAGAATTCGGGTTCTTGAACATCTTAGGATGTGAGGAACCATAATAATTTTAGTCCTATAGCTAATCACTTCTATGAAATGCATGGTGGTTCTGATCGTGATTTATTTTTTTGTGTACTTGTTAAACCCTTTCTACCCACAGAGGGCGACTATAATAGTAAACTACTTGAGTTGGAAATCAGAATGATGTTTAAATTTCAAACAATGTAGCCTCTAGGTTAAAACCAGGAATTGGGTAATTAAATGGATAAGTGCTTAGGTTCTTTATTTATATAAATTTATACATGGAGTGATAATTTTGAATGTGAATATATTGTTGTGATATAAAATATTTAATAATTTAAAAAAAAAAGATTATTTATATGTTTTTGTACAGTTTATAAGAATTATATGTATTAATTGACATTTAAATTGATTGATTGTATTACTCGATCCTGTTAATAGGCTGTTTGTTTCAATATAAAAACCAGCTGAAATTGTTACACTTTGATCCTTGAAGGCGAACTGCCGAGATGCCAGATCAGTGTTGATAAATAAAAGAAAGTAAGGTGCTGGTGTTTAAATTTGTGTTTCTTAACTTTTTTGTACTTGCCTGCCTTTTTCAATGTTTTAAAAAGAAGTTATGTACTTACCATAACGTACCATGTTTGTAGTCCATCTCGCCTACATTCTTGCAGGATGGAATCAGCTCTGACTCGGCCGATACTAAAGCTCGAGAGCTTTTACAGGCTCGAGGCTAACCCCTATCCCATGGTGCCTCACAGCAATTCCCAGATCTTGCTTGCAAAAATGTAATAGGTACATAATAGTCAGTAAACTATCAATAACTATGCACATACATACAGAAAATTGTGTATTACTATCCATGCCAGCTGGACAGACAACTACAACCGTGTCAAACAGCATAATGTATACTTCACCAGTTCCTCCAGGAAAAAGGAAGGGGGAAGGAGGGTGGGACGCAAGAATGAAGGCGAGATGGACTACAAACATGGAACGTTACGGTAAGTAAATAAAGTACAGTTGTGTACAGTTACCATAAATGTAGAGGTTAGAGTGTATTCACTGTTGCAGTCATCACATTTGGGTTATCTGCCTGCAGGTAGCCCTCAGCTGGCCTGAATACCAGAGTCTTGGATTCCTGCGTCGGATGCTGTCTCTTCTTCTATGACGTCAGGTCGTCAGGGGTATAAAACATGAAGCCAACGCCATTACATCAGTTTTTCTTGCCCCAGATGTCAGGTGCCCCCACAATGGGAAGCAATTATATGCTATGGTACATCTCCATCAAAAAGCAAATACACCAGAAAGCTTAAATACACCAAACAAGAAGGAAAGGTAGAGCCAAGAGAAGTCAAGGGGCTGGAGGATGGGTAACCAGGAAACCAGGACTGCAACAGTGAATACACTCGAACATCTACATTTATGTAAATGAAGACAACTGTACTATGTTCTTCATGTTTCACAGTTGCAGTCATCACATTTGGGTTGATTCCCAAAGCTAAGGAAGGGAGGAGGAAGTTAGAGAGCATTAGGGCCAGTTATTAAGCCCTGAAAGACTGCAGTGGCAAAACCAGCTCTAGATTTAGAAAAATTAGGCATGTGGTAATGCTTGGTGAAGGTATGTACAGAGCTCCAGGTAGCAGCTTCTATGATGTACCAGGTAGGGACTCCTCTGAGAAAGGCTGTAGAGGTAGATGCAGCCCTGGTGTAATGTGATCTTATCCCCCGTGGGGTAGGTTTTCCATGGTGCTTATAGCAGAAATGAATGCAATGGGCTATCCATTTAGAAATGGTTTGCTTTGAAATGGCCTTCCCCTCTGCTCCTGCAGCAACGCCAACTAGCAGCTGTTCAGATTTTCTGAGAGGCTTAGTCCTGTCCAAATAAAATCTAAGTTCTCTGTGCACGTCCAGAGAGTGCAGTATTCGTTTTCCTTTGTTTTGTGGATTAGGGAAAAAAGTAGGCAAATGAATGGACTGATTTAGGGTCATACTAGACACCACCTTGGACATAAAGGAAGGACTGGTCCTGAGGGAAACCCTGTCTGCATGGAAGATAATGAAGGGTTCCACTGCCATGAGGGCCTGTAATTCAGACACTCTTCTTGCTGAAGTGATGGCTAGAAGGAAGGCTGTTTTCCACGACAGGAATTTCAACTCTGCAGTTGCAGCTGGCTCAAAGGGAGGGATAGTGAGCTTTTCCAATACAAAGTTAAGGTCCCAGGCTGGAGTAGGGGCTCTCCTGGGGGGGTCTTAATTTTTTGGCCCCTCTAAGGAATTGCTTTAGCAGGGGGTGAGAAAAGAAGTGTGGCTCAGTATTATAATGTGCTGAATTGGCAGAGGCATGAATTTTAATTGACGAGAAGGATAGGCCCTTGTGGAGCATTTCTGTTAAGTACTGAAGAATATGAGGTAAGCTGGGCACCGTTGTGCCCATCCCCTGAGTCTGGCTCCAGGAACAGTATCTTTTCCACTTTTCAGCATAGGAGGTTTTAGTACTAGGCCTCCTTGCCTCCAAAATGACATCTAGCACCTGCTTACTGAGGGATGCTATTGGAGAGCTCAAGGAATTAGCCAAGCTGCAAGGTTCAGGGTTTGAAGTTGAGGGTGCAGAATCTGGCCCGCCTGCTGGGACAGCAGGGAAGGGGTCTGAGGCATGTGCCATGGTTCCAGTAGTGTCATACTGTGCAAGAGGGGATACCAGTGCTGGCGTGGCCATTCTGGTGCAATCAGTATTGTCCTTGGCTTGTCCTGCTTGATCTTTTGCAGAACCTTCGAGAGAAGAGGCAAAGGGGGAACGGCATAAACTCAGAGGCTTTCCCAGGCAAAGGACATGGCATCCACTTTCCAGGCTTGACTGTGGGAAGTCCTTGTGCAGAATTTGTCCAATTGGTAGTTCTGAGGGGAGGCAAACAGGTCTACCTTTGGAGTCCCCAATTTGTTCCTCAGGAGTTTGAATATTTTTGGTTCCAATTTCCATTTGTGTGGGTCCATGAGATTTCTGCTCAGGTCGTCTGCCAGTGAATTTAGCGTGCCTGGCAGGAATTGAGCTTGGAGGTGCACTTGGTAGCTCAAGGCTGTGTTCCACACAGCCATGGCTAGTCTGCAGAGAGGGTATGAGTGGGTTCCCCCTGCTTGTTTATGTACCACATAAAGTACAGTTTTGTACCTACCATAAATGTAGATGTTCGAGTGCTAATACAGCTGCAGTAATCACAGATGGGTTATCCTGCCGTCAGGCGGTCCTCGATCGGCCGAATTCCAAAGTCTAGGTCCGGCGTCGGTTGTCGCCGCTTCTTCCTGACGTCAGTGCAGCCAGGGTATCTAAGAGGCAGCCAACGCCATTTTCTTCATTTTATGTTGCTCCAGATGTCAGGTGCCCCAGAAGGAAGGCAAAACATAATGTTATGCAAACATGCAATATAAATAAATCAAAAACAGTAGTTGCAAGCAAATACACCATAAAAGAATACCCCAGTCAGGTTGTATGATAAAGGTGTTTGTCATGGCCTGTCCCAAGAGGGACGGAGGGGTAACCTGGACTGCAGCTGTATGAGCACTCGAACATCTACATTTATGGTAGGTACAAAACTGTACTATGTTCATCGTGCATACAGCTGCAGTCATCCAGATGGGTAGAATCCCAAAGCTAAGTAAGGGTGGTAGGCACTATGAGGAACTAGGTTGAGCGAGGATGCTCTGCAGGACAGCTGTGGCAAAGCCCGCTCTAGATTTTGAGTATAGTGGAAGGTGGTAGTGCTTGGAGAAGGTGTGCACTGAACTCCAAGTAGCTGCTTCCAAAATGTCCTTGGTAGGGACCCCCCTGAGGAAAGCTGCAGAGGTAGCTGTGGCCCTGGTGGAGTGGGATCTGATGTATGCAGGCACAGATTTTCCATGAAATGAATAACAAAAGCGAATGCAGTGGGCTATCCATTTTGAAATTGTCTGTTTGGAAATAGCCTTTCCTTGAGCACCTGTAGCATAGGACACAAAGAGTTGCTCAGATTTCCTGAATGGCTTTGTTCTGTCCAAGTAATAACGAAGTTGTCTGTGAATGTCCAAGGAATGTAGTAGTCTCTCCCCTTTGTTCTGTGGATTTGGATAAAAGATAGGTAAGTGGATAGTCTGGTTCAAGGCTACACTGGATACTACCTTTGGCATGAAGGTAGGGTTGGTTCAAGTGAAACACTGTCCTGATGGAAAATGATGAATGGCTGCACAGCCATGAGGGCCTGCAGTTCCGAAACCCTGCGTGCTGAGGTGATAGCCAGAAGGAAGGCTGTTTTCCATGACAAGTATTGTAGCTCTGTTGAAGAAGCTGGCTCAAAGGGAGGCAGGGTCAGCTTTTCCAATACGAAGTTGAGGTCCCAAGCTGGAACTGGTGGTTTCCTTGGGGGTTTTATATTTTTTGCCCCTCTGAGGAACTGCCTTAATAGGGGATGTGAAAATAAAGGAGGGTCTGTGTTGTATTGTGCAGAAATGGCTGAAGCGTGGATATTGATGGAGAAGAAGGAAAGGCCACTGTTTAACATCTCAGCTAGGTACTGTAAAATTTGAGGTATATTTATTACCAAAGGATTCTGGCCCTTTGCTTGATTCCAAGAACAAAATCGTTTCCATTAGGCGGAGTAGGCTTTTCTAGTAGAAGGTCTTCTGGCCTCCAAGATGACATCCTGCACCTCCTTGGAGAGGAGAGTCTGTTGGGAAATTAAGGTATTCTGCATGCAGCTAGATTTAGGGTTTTGAGTTGGCTGTGAAGGGTTTTGTAGTTGTGCTGGGACAACAGAAGAGGGACTAGAGGTAGGATCCATGGTGGGGAGTGTGTCAGGCTCTTTAGGAGCGGATACCAGTGTTGTCGTGGCCAGTCTTGAGCAATGAGAAGCATTTGTGGCCTCTCTGCTCTGGCTTTTAATAGAACTTTGGTCAGTAGAGGAAGAGGCGGGAAGGCATAGACTGTCAATGTTGTCCAATTGAAAGAGAGTGCGTCCACTTTCCAGGCCTGTGGATGATAGGTCCTTGAACAAAATTTTTTCAACTGGTAATTTCTGTGGGTAGCAAATAGATCTATGTCTGGCTGTCCGCATGCCTGAGTTATCTTTGAGAAAACTTGAGGATGCAACTTCCGTTCGTGTGGATCTGTCATATTTCTTCTTAGGTTGTCTGCCAGTGTGTTTTCCTTCCCTGGCAGGAATTGTGCCTGTAGTTGAATTTGCAATTCCAGTGCTGTGTTCCATAGGGTCATGGCTTGCCTGCACAGGGGGTATGAATGAGTTCCCCCTGATTGTTTATGTACCACATGACTGTGGTGTTGTCTGTCCTTATCAATAGCTGGCCTGGATGCAGTAGGTCTTTGAAGGTCATAAGAGCATTTATTACTGCTAGCATCTCCTTTTGGTTGATGTGTAGGTGCTTTTCCTTTTGGGACCATTTTCCCTGAATGCACTGATCTGCCATGTGTGCTCCCCAGGCGTAGTCTGAGGCGTCCATTGTGATGATTTGAGTTGCTTGAGGTACACAGAAAGGTAGACCTGTGTTTTTTTGGCATGCTTGAGCCCACCATAAAAATTCCTTTTGAAGGCATGGAATGAGTGGTATAATTGTTTCCAAGCTGTGGCTGTGTTGAGACCATAAGTTTTTTAGGTACCATTGTAGTTTCCTCATATGCAGCTTTGCACATGGGATTAGTAGGATGCAAGATGCCATGAATCCCAGAGCCTGCAGGACTTTCCTTGCAGTTAGTCTGGTGAAAGTTGCCATTTTGCTGAAGTATTGAAACAGTTGCCCTTGTTTGTCTGGCGTGAGGTAGGCCATCTGGGTGGTTGTATTTAAGCTGGCACCCAGGAAAATTATCTGTTGAGAAGGTATTAGTTTTAATTTCTTTTTGTTCATTGTGTATCCCAGGAAGTTTAATAGTTTTATTACAAACGCCAGATGCTGCAATAGAATGTCCTTGCTGTCCGCTTGGATCAGGCAGTCGTCCAGATATGGGTAGATTTGTATTCCTTGTAGTCTGCAGAAGGCAATTACTGATGCCAGGCATTTCGTAAATACTCTGGGCGCAGTAGATAAGCCAAAGGGCAATGCAGAGAATTGGTAATGGGTTGAACCTGCAAGAAATCTGAGGTATCTTCTGCAATCTTGTCTGATAGGGACATGCAGGTATGCCTCCTTGAGGTCCAATGTTACCAGCCAAGACTCCTTGCCCAGCATGGGAAGAAGTTGCTGTAATGTGAGCATCTTGAATTTTGGCACCTGTAGATATGTGTTTAGGATGGATAGGTCTAAGATAGGTCTCCAATCTTTGTCTTTCCTTGGTACCAGGAATAGTCTGGAATAAAAACCTTGACCTTGTTCTTTTGCAGGTACCTCTTGAATAGCTTTCATATCCATGAGAGCGGAAATTTGTCTTTGTGCCTCTGCCCTATGATTTTGTGGCAGGTTTGGCATGCCTCTCATTTTTGGAAGGGTGTGAAAGTGGAACCTGTAGCCTCTGTCTATAATGTCCAGAATCCATTTGTCTTTTGTAACAATATGCCAGTTTTTTGAAAATAATGCTAGTTTTCCGCCCAAAGGTGCTGCCATTAAAGCTTTGCTTGGCAGGCATAGGGGGAAGTCATTGTGTCTGTTTTCTAAATGACTGTGATCTGTCTTCTCCACCTCTTGGGATTGGTGCTTGCCACTGTCTTGCTCTGTAAGATCCTTGAGGTTGTCCCCTACCCCTTGGGCGCCTGTATCTGCCCCTTTGAGGTCTGTCCGTAGCTGGAAAGGACCAATTTTTTGAAGGCCAGTTTCTGCTGAAGCGTGGAGGTTGTTCCTGTAGGAAATCTTTCACTGTTTGCATAGATTTCGCTTTTTCCTCCATTTTCTTTAGTACCTCCTCAGCTTTAACACCAAACAATACATCTTTTTGAAGTGGTGCATCTAATAACTTTGCTTTGACATGATCTGGTAAGGTTTGCTCTTTGAGCCAAACATGTCTACGTATAACAGACCCCGTGACAGCAGCTCTACATGAGGCCTCTAAAGCATCAAAACCACACTGCAAGGTATGTTTACCCACTTGCTCTGCACCATGCAACAAATCCTGCAACTCTTTCAAATCTGGTTGTTCTGTTTGTGTCATTTTGCTTTTCAACTGAGATAACAAAAACTGTTGGTACTTTAACATATGAAATTGACAGTTTAATGCTCTCATGGTTAAAGTGGCAGATGTATACACCTTTTCCCCCACCTTTTAATGCTCTGGAATCTCTCTCTGAAGGTAAGTGGATTTTAGCAGTAGAGGCCTTTATTCCCTTGGGACCCTGTGAAATAGTTTCTGGGTCAGCAGTATGGCTTTTATAGAGGAACTGGTGAGAATCAGGGACCCGGTAATACCTGTCTGGTTTAACCGGGCTGGAGGTAAAGAATCTGGATTAAGGCTGGCTTCTGAATACACATCATCCAAAATATCTAAAACAGGAGGGATAGCCAGGGGGCTATGCTGGGGGAGCAGTAGAAAATCCCTGAGCCTTTTCTTGGAATCTGAGTAATCTTGGCCTTCCCAGTGAAAGTGTTCCCTCAATGTATGCAGGGTTTCCCCAAAGAGTGGTCCTCAGGAGGGATACCGAAGGAATAGACTCCTCAGCATAAGTCTTCAAAAGGGAATAGGCATAATCCTGGTCCTCAGAATGTTCTGAGGTAACAGAAGCCTGGTCTGAGGAAGGGTAGTCTTCCTCCAATCTGGGTCTTTTGTCAGAGGGGGGTTGAGAACCCCTGATGAGAGTTATCAAATCCTCAGCCATTTTGAGCATCTGCATTTTAGGCATGGGGCCTTGAGAGGTGGTCTGAGGACCCTGTTTTTTAGTTTTCATGGCTGCTTTAGATTTAGTGAAGGATTTAATAGAGAAAGTGGAAGGCCTGAAGACGCCTTCAGAAATGGCAGGCCTGACTAAATTTTGACTTTCCCCGCCAAGATTGGCGTCGGTATCTGCAGTAGGAATGGAGACCGAGGAGCCTGTTACCTCGGGTACTGAAGTCACCGGTAAAATAGTTTCATCGGTATTCAGGGGCTGATTGGCGCCTCGCTGAGAACCGGAGAACCGGCAGTCGGCCTAAGCGTGGTCTCAGTACTCGGTGCGGTCCTCGCATGTCGGTCCTTATCTTTGCGTCTTTTGCTTAAAACTGGTGTCGGTGTATCCAACGACATGATATAATTAAATTTTTTGCCAAAATAATGAAGGGCGAACTCCGCCCGGCGCTTAATAGTGCGCTTGTTGAACCTAGCACAAAAACGGCAGGCCGAGCCGTGGTCTGGGCCTAAGCAAGGTATACAGAAAGAGTGGAAATCCTTATGCGGTATTTGCTTCCCACAAGAAATGCAATTATTAACTTTGTCTGACATCGGTCTGAGGCAAGAAAAGTTTCTAACGGGTACTTAGCTTTAAAGAAGACTTCGGCTGAAATACTTTCGTAAATCTCAGGAGCTGGCCGACCGGCACGTGCAAACTGCTTCTGCTTCGGGCACCGCACGGCAAGAAAGACTGAAGAAAATGGCGTTGGCTGCCTCTTTTATACCCCTGCCGCACTGACGTCAGGGAAGAAGCGACGACAACCGACGCCGGACCTAGACTTTGGAATTCGGCCGACCGAGGACCCGCCTGACAGCAGGATAACCCCATCTGTAATGACTGCAGCTGTATGCACGATGAACATCTGCATTTTCTTGAGGGGGAGCAAGTGGGCGACCTAAATAATGTTGATAAGTATGTAACCACCATGTTAGACCCTTCTTGCGGGAGTTTGTGATAAGTATTTGTGAGATGGGGGAGATCCTGCATTGACCACTGGGCAAATAGTAGTCACTGAAGTACTCTTATGTGCAGACGGGCTAGGGGAACTAAGAGAATGGTGGAAGCCATAGTCCCTAGGACCTGAAAGACTATCCTGGCCTGTACTTTGTCTCTCTTCAGCAAGAATCTGATTTGGTCGCGTAACGATTCTATCCTTTCTGGTGTCAGTTTTGCTGTCATGGTGGTTGAGTCTATTTCTGAGCCTAAGAATACAATGTGCTGCGATGGAGATAAGGCTGATTTTTTAGGTTTATTGTAATGCCTAATCTGGTGCACAAGGATAGAGTCTCGTCCCTGGTTCTGATTAGTTGGTGCTTGGTGGTAGCAGTGAGGAGCCAGTCGTCTAGGTATGGAAACACCTGGAATCCTTGACATCTCAGGTGAGCCGTTACCACTGGCATGCATTTGGTGAACACTCTGGGGGCTGTAGTGAGGCCAAAAGGCAGTGCTCGAAATTGAAAATGACTGGCTCTCAGCCGAAAGCGTAGGTGTCTTCTGGAGCGCCTGTCCATTTTGATGTGGTAGTACACGTCCTGAAGATCTATTGAGCACATCCAATTGTCTTTCCCGATAAAGGGAAACATTGACTGCAGACTGATAATTTAGAACTTCGATTTCTTTACAGACTTGTTGTGTCTGCTGAGATCTAGAATTGATCTCCAGTCCCGTCTTTTTTGGAACTAAAAAGAATCGAGAGTAAGTTCCGGATCATATTTGCTCTGTGGGGACTTCTTGGATGACTCTTTTTTGCAGCAACGAGATAACCTCTGATGTTGCATGGTCTAGTTGAATGGGTGGCACGTCTGGTAGAGACTGGTTTACCGGGGGATCGGAAACAAAGGGAATAGGTAACCTCTGGATATTACGGTCTGTACCCAACGATCTTGGGAAATGTTTAGCCAGGAGCTTGGGTACAGTGAAAGATGACCCCCCGACTGCCTCCAGAGACGGACAGTCAGGCAACCCCTCAGGGGCAATAGAAGGGAAGATCAGAGAAAGTATCTCTTATCTCCCTGATGTTGCGGACCTCCTCTGCCATGAGGACAGCCTCTTCCGTTATATCCTCCCCCTCTGCCTCTAGGGGAGGGGTGACCTTGTGCCTGAGGGAAACCTTTTTGGGATTTACGGAACCACATTTTCCCTCCTGTTTGACCCTTGAGATAGGGTCTAGAAGGAAGGGAGAAAAGAACTCTGATGGCAGATAAGCTTTTCCTTTCCTGCTCGCACCTGGTCAAAGTCTCTTTTACCTGCGGTCCAAAAAGAGTTGAACCATCAAAGGGGACGTTGTTAAAGGAAGACTTAAAGGATTCCGTGAAATTACAGACACATCCAGGAATGTCTCCTAAGAGAAATTCCTGCTGCGGCTGCCCTGCTCGCTCCATCCACTGCATAGGAAATAAGCCTCATGGAGGAGTTAGCTATTGATATAAGGGTGGAGAGCTGCAAAGATACCTTATCCGTGGATCCTGAAGCTACTGAACCATGAAGGGTGTCTCCCAACTACTTCAGGAGATCCCTTTGAAGTCTAGTAAAATGGGACAGGTAATTCAGCAATCTTAAGGTAAATGCCGCTGAAGAGAAGGTATGCTTTCCATACCTATCCATCATCCTGGACTCTTTATTACGAGGATGGATATTAGAAGATGTCTCGGACAACTCCTTTTTCATGGCCACTGCTACCATCATAGCATCAAAAGGAACTCCCTTAAAGAGAAACTTATCTTCCGGAGCAGTCATAAATTTGTTTGGCCTCCTCGGGACAGGCTCCACTGTGTCCGGGGAGGTCCAGGCTTTCCGGAATATGACCGCCAAGAGCTGGTCATAAGGCGGTGTCACCCAGGAGGTGAAAGGTCGGGAACCAAAGGCCTCAAGGTACACTGATTCGTCCTCAGTAAGGTTAGAGGTCTTCCAATTGCCCCTCTGTCTAAGTGTTTCAAGGATGTCAGAAAAGGAGACATCCTCAGAGGGGGATCTAGGGGACACTTCTGACTCATCCAAATCAGTGTCTGATGTGACAAACTCAGGTGAGTCAATGTGCTTCCTCTTACAAAGTCTCTTCCGAGGAAGCTCTCCAGTGGGATAATCTGGGGAGGTCTTGGAAGAAGGAACACCTCCACTGGGGGCTGCTTGAGTCTCTGGTTCCCAATGCTGAGAGGGTGGAGGGGGAGAAGAGGTTGCTGCCGGCTGCTGGTGGGACACTGGGTCCAAAGGCATGGCTTTGGCAGTGGACAAAGCTTTTTCTATTGCTTCGAAGGCCTTTCCGCCCCATTCCGAAGACAACCTCCGTTTCGAGGAGATGGAAGGTCGGCTCCGAGCAGGAGGGACAGGTTCCGAAGCAGACGTGGGAACCAAGCTCAGTCGAGCCAAATCTCCGAGAGGGAGGGTCGGTTCCGAAGAAAAAACGGGTTGACTTTTCCTCTCGGAGTCGTCTTGAGAGCGTCGGCTCCCAGATCCCTCAGCTCCAGACTGAGCCGCTGAGGAAAGAGTTATCGGTTTCGAGGAAGCAGGAAGAATTCTCGGAACTGAAGGATCCAACATAGAAGAACTCGAAGTGTTTGGATCCGAGAGCGAAGCAGTCAGAGGAGGAGCAGTAGTCTGTAAATGGGGCGGCTCCAAAGCCTTTGGGTCTGGAAGGGCTAACTTTTTAGCCAGAGCTGGGTCACAAAGCAACCTCTTCACCACCCACTCGATGTCCTCATCTGAAAGTGTCCTGGTGGAACGAGTGGAGACAGAAGAAGATCTCCTCCTTTCTAATACAGGAGACCTCAAAGTTGGTGAAACAGGGTCGATAACTGGTAAGTGTCTTGATACCGGAGGTTACCTCGGCGCCTTAGAAACCAATGGCACCGACACAGAAAAAGCAGAACCAGAGCCAGAACTCTTCGGCTCCGTCACTTTAGACTTTTTACACGGTTCCGAAGCTGGAACCAAAGATTTTCTCATCACAGTTTTGGGAGTTGTCTGACCAAGTTCCAGCTGTTCCTGGAAGGAACTAGTCATAAGAGCCCTGTCTATTAATTTACGTTTCCTCTCATTAAGAACCCTAGTACTGAAGGCATGGCAAAAAGTACAGGGTTCTTGTAAGTGAGCCTCTCCCAGACAGTACACACAGCTAGTGTGACTGTCAGTCAATGACATCTTTTGTGAACACTTGTCACATTTCTTGAACCCCGACGGGTGGTGTTCCTTATGTTCTCTGTTTTTCTCTTTGGACATCCTGACGGGAAAACAAGGCTAACAACAACTTGCAATAACAACAACACTGACTATAACTAACAGCAAAGTTATGAAGAGAAGAAAAGTGTTTTTTTTTTTTTTTTAAAGACTAGCACTCAGGGAGGAAAGGCCCTCTAATTTAAACAGGCAACTACACTTCTCTAACTAAAACGGGCCGTACAATCCTAGAAAGGCGGATAGGGGATCAGGCACTCAGTAAGAATCACACAGGTAATAACTAACAACTAATAAAGGTAGAAAGTGAAGAAAAAGGACGAAAAATAAGATTTACCAAAAATCTTCTACTTAGCCAACGAGCCAGTAAGGAGACAACCTTGATGGTGATGCTTTTGTGGCAAACAAGATCTGGGGAATTGCCATGAGGCACCATGGGATAGGGGTTAGCCTCGAGCCAGTAAAAGCTCTCGAGCTTTAGTATCGGCCGAGTTGGAGACGAGAATCGGCTCCGAACCCATCCAGCAAGAATAACGGCGAGATAGGACTACATAACATCTAAAGTAATCTCTGCATTTTCAAGTTTGTTCTGGGACATTAGTCTTGTAGGTTCATTTGCAGTTGTGGAAAGACTGTATTTCTACACTGTACTGCACTTCTATCTCCACAAGTAGAATTACTGGTAAAAGCCCTGCTGGGACTTAGTCTTGAAGTTTCATTCACAGTTGTGGTAGGACTGTGAAGCACTGCTGGATTTGACCCTAACTTAGTCATTTATTACTGCATTTTTCTGTACATAAGTTTCTGCATAGAGTGGTGCCTAAACTGTAGTAAAATTACAATAGTGAGAATACAGTTTTCCCTGCTCTGGGATTTGTACTTCAGTACCTTTGCAGTTATTGATATTTCAGTTCTGCTCCCACAGTTTTATATTCTGCTCATCAATGACCTCCTTAAAGTTGCATTCCAGTGCCTTTCTGTTCCCACTGTTCTTTGTGTCTGCTGACCCCCCCCCCCCCACTAAGGCATTAAGCTAAAGTTTCTGAAATTCTAACCTGCTTGGGGGTCACCATCCTGTAGCTCAGAGAAGTTGCATTCCAGTGCCTTTCTGTTCCCCTCTTATTAATTTCTGCCCCACCCTCCACTGAGATATTAACCTAAACCTTCTGAAACTGCTCCAGTATTGGCTTTATTTGGCTGTATCCTCAAGATAGACTGCCACATCCAGGACAGGGGTAACCTCTACCCCACGCCACCCAGGGTCTTTTATGCGAGACTTGGAGAGATACAGAAAGCTTTGAAGTATGAGTAAACAAAAGTTATTTACTCACCATAATAACGGATCTGTGTTGTTCATTTTCATTCTTCCTCAAATAAGACTCAGATCTGACCTCTGATCCATCTCGGCCACTTTCACTAGATTCACAGATCCAACTCACGAGCTCCTCCTTTACCCATAATGCCCCGCCAACCTAATGTACCTCAGACTGAATTTGATGCTCTAAGAAAATTTTAAGTTATGCCCTTACTATAACTTGGTATCTGTGTTGTCCACTCTCATTTTTATTCATGTATAGGTTACAGATCCGATCCTCAGAGCTGACTCAGACACCTTCTACAGTCTTTAGCTTCCAGGCTCAAGTTCCTCCCTCTACCCACAATCCTCTGCACTAAGCACAGCTTCCTCAAACCGAGTTTGCTGCCTATTGGAAATAAATTAAACAAGGAAAATAAGGAGAAGGAGAAAACCCAGAGGCTCAACCAGGAACAAAGGTTCCTATAAATGCTTCATAGATCCTCCAGAAAATGATTTTCCAGGTTGAGGGATGGATGGGAAGGAAGGTGAATCAGAATGAGAATGGACAACACAGATACCAAGTTATGGTAAGTATGTAACTTAAAAATCTGATGTTGTCCTTCTCATTCTAACTCACAAATGGGTCAGAGTCCCCTGCTACATTCTGTCACGGGTGGCCTCAAGGAGGTAATGTCCAATCTGTAATGAGTCACAAAACACTGGGATTTAGACCGAGTGGCTGCTGCACAGATCTCATCAATAGAGACTCTGGATGAAAAGACAGTAGATGCGGCTACAGACCTAGTTGATGAGGCTTTAGGGAAAGTAGAAAGTTTCAAACCGTTCTTATCATATATAAAAAAATGCAATTAGTAATCCACTTTACAAGAGTTACCTATCTTACTGTATGTTATAGGCAATTAAGTGAAAAAAGACACAAACAACTGATCTGATTTCCGTAACTGTTTGGTCATGTAAAGATAGAAACGTAGTTACCTATGAACATCCAGCAAATGCAACATATGCTCCCCTTTGTTGGAGTAACTGAGGAAGAAAACGGGTAACTGCATAGCCTAATTAATATTTGACTCAACAGCCACTTTAAGCACAATGGACGGATTACTATGGATGGAAACTCTATCTCTGTGGAAAACAATGTAAGGTGGTTTAGAAGAGAGGACATGTAATTCATAAATTCTTCTTGCTGAAGTGATGGCCACTAGAAAAAATAGTCTTCCAAGACAAAAAAATTATGTCACAATCACTGGCTGGCTTGAAAGGCATTTGAGTCACTTTGGAGGCTGAAAGGAAGATTCAAAGGAGGAGTGGGGTCTCTGATGGAGGGTCTAAGAGGAAACCCCCCTTCATAAAAGCTGTACATAATCCTGAAGAAGCTACAGAGCCTGAAGACAATCCAGAGTGGAAGTTGGATATGGCCAACAGATGAAGCTTAATCGTAGAGAAGATGGATCTCTCTTTAAACAGGAAAGCAAGAAAGGAAAGGATGGCACAGATGGGGGTTGAATAAGGGTCTATGTTATCTTTGGCAGCCCAAACAGTAAATCTGTTCCATTTGCTTCTATATGCTTTTTGGCGGATGCCTTTTGAGAAGCTAAAACAATACTCCTGACTACAGATGAAAGTCTGGACCTTTTAATAATCACTGGAATTGGAGAAACCATGCAGTTAGCTTGAGTGGCCAGATCCTGATGGCAGTCTTAGCGACAGATGGGTTACGAGGTCCAAATTAGGAGGACAATTCAGATGTGACCAGAGGAAGGGGAACCAAATCTCATGAGGCCAATAACAGGCAATGAGGATTACAGTGCTCTTCAACTACTGGGATTTCTGAAGGAAATTCTGGGATCAAAGAAAAGGAGGATAAGCATAAAGGAGACAGGAGTGCCAAAAATAGACTACAGCATACTTCAGGGACTGAAGATAGAACATTAATTAACCCCTTGATGACTGTGTTACAGCTGAAACTTTTACATCTTAAATACAACTAAATCTTGTAATAAAAAGATGAATTAGTCTCATACTTGTGTCATGAATGGTTATAAATAGAATAAAACTTAAACCTAAGTCATTTTTAAAATCTCATGTTAAATATTCACATAATGCTAAAATGTTTCCCAAAGCAAAATTCAAACAAACGTGCTTGAGCTTAACAAGTGTTTTAAGATATTTTGTTCCCTTCTAGGGCTTTTAATTTCAATACAGGAGGGATGGACGTCCTGTCATTTATCCCTGGCCATCTATCTGCCTGTAGTAAGATTTGCCACCTTAACTCCTTTAACTCTAACTGAAGTCCCCAAGGCTTTTTGTCACTGATGTCTACATGGTCTATTGCCACAAATGTGAAATTGTCGCCAGTGTTGTCTTGAATATGCCTCGCTAATGCATTGTTAATACTATTCTTTCTCATGGCATAGCTGTGTTCATAAATTCTGGTGTTAAATTTCCTTTCTGTTTTGCCTACATAAAATGCTAGGCACTGGTCACATGTGGCCATGTAGACCACTGCCTTGGAGAGACAGTTATATTTACCTTTTACATAATGGTCCATACCATTCACTGTAAATGTGCTGCCCGATTTCACCTTGTGGCATCAGTTACAAGACTCACATTTGTATATCCCTACACGTTCTGTTCTAATGTAGTTAGAACCTTTCCTAAGAAGGTCTTTTAAGATTGAGCCCCTTCTGCATGTGACTATAGGTCTTTTTCCTATTAGTGCCCTGATGTCCCAAGTCATAAATTAAAATGTTCCAGTTCTTTTAAAAAACTGACATCAAGTGGTATGAGTCGGAGTTGAATGTAAGCATCATAGATCTACAAAAAGTACTTTTTTCCCAACTTAGGTCTCCCCGCTTCAACTTCAGAGGGGCTGTTGTCTAGTGTGTTTTCCCCAACTATGGGAATATGGGTTCTTCGTGTTTCACTGTTGCAGTCATTACATTTGGGTAATCTGCTGGCAAGTTGCCCTCAGTCGGCCTGATTAACAAAGTCTTGGGTCCTGCGTCGGTTGTTGTCCCTTCTTCCATGACGTCAGGTCGTCAGGGGTATAAAACATGCAGCCGACGCCATTACATCAGTCTTTCTTGCCACACGGTGCCCGAAGCAGAAGCAGTTCGCAAGTGCCGGTCGGCCGACACCTGAAATTTTCATTTTCGAGTTTCAGAACCGAAGTCTTCAACTAAAAGCTAAGTACCCCGTTGGAAAAACTTTTTCTTTCTCCTTACCGATGTCAGTAAATTAGAAGTTATGTACCTACCATAACGTTCCATGTTAGTTGTCTTCTCTCGCCTTCTTTCTTGCTGGATGGGTTCGGAGCCGATCCTCCTCTCCCATTTCAGCTAGCTTCGACAAGAACTCCTTTTACCAGCTCGAGGCAACCCTATATCCCATGATGCAAGGCGGAACTACCTCAGATCTCGTTTGGCAGCTAACTGACCCTGCTAAAGACTATCCTAACATAATTAGGAACCATGGTTCCTAAAAGAAGTCCTCATAACAATGCTCCAGAGGAAGCAATCTAATAGGAACTCTCCAAGATCTGTCCAGGCCAGGGGAAGGAGGGAGGGGCGCAAAGAAAGCGAGAAGACAACTAACATGGAACGTGATGGGAGGTACTTAACTTGTAAATGTCAAGTTGTCAATCTTCATTCTCTGGATGGCCTGTATCCCGGGTGGCTCAATGGAACAGACTCTTGAGAACTGTGGAACCAAAACTGGCCCTATCTCTGGAGGCCAAATCCAACTTGTAATGAGACACAAAGGTATGAGGCGTAGCCCAAGTAGCTGCTGCACAAATAGTGTCAATGGGAAGTCTATCCTGAAAGGCTACAGAAGTGGATAGACTCCTGGTTGAATGTGCTTTTGGCTTAAAAGATAGTTGTTTGCCCCTGAGAGAGTACACATAGGAAATGGTGGAAGTCAACCATCTAGATAAGGTCACTTTAGAAACTGGAAGACCTAACCTGTTTTCTGCATAGGAGACAAACAATTGGTCTGATTTTCTAATTTGTTTAGTTCTATGCAAGTAGTACCTGAGCTGACGATGGACATCCAAAAAATGCAGCTTCTGTTCATCTCTGTCAGAATAGTTAGGAAAGAAAACTGGTAGATCTATAGATTGGTTAATATTGGTTTGAGATACAACCTTGGGAAGAAAGGAAGGGTTGGTTCTTAGCAGAACCCTATCCTTATGAAAAACCAGATAAGGTGAACGAATACAGAGGGCCTGAATCTCAGAAACTCTTCTTGCAGAAGTAACAGCCAGTAAAAATATAGTTTTCCATGTCAATAACTTCAAAGAACATGTAGCAGACGGTTCGAAAGGGTGAGGTAATTAGGATGCCAAGATTAAGTTTAGATCCCATTGCGGAGGAGGATGTTTCACAGGCGGTTTTAGGAGAAAACTCCTCTCAAAAGGCCTTGCATAACCTAAGAGACATGATGTTATTGTCATGCAAGCCAACATGATACTTGGAAATAGCAGCCAGTTGTAGCTTGACGGTAGCTGGCGAGGATCCTGAATGAAAAACCTCCGCCAAGAAATCCAAAACAGAATGTACAGGAGCAGTAAAGGATCAATATTTCTGGCGTTTGCCCCAATTGAAAAAATAGCCACTTGCCAGCATAAATAGTTCTAATGGACGACTTCAAAGAAGACACTAAAATGTCTCTGACTGAGTCAGAAATCATTGGTAGCCTGGCTAGGGAAGGAAGTGGAGCAACCAAGCAGTGAGGTTGAGAGAATGAATGGCCGACTGGTGGATCAAAGATCGGAACTGGGTCCAAATGCCAAGGCTGCACCAGAAGATGACGATGTAGAGACGGAAACCAAATTTGTCGAGGCCAATATGGAGCAATGAGGATCAATTTGGCTCTCAAAGCGGTGGCTTTCTGAATGACTTGTGGAATCAATGGAAAGGGAGGAAAAGCATAAAGAAGTCCCGGGGCCAATCCTGGGTTAGAGAGTCTCTCAAGGGTTGGCCTGGAAGGGAAAAAGTGTGAAGTAATCTGGGCACTTGCTGTTTTGAGGGGTAGCTAAAAAGATGCAACAAGGAGTGCCCACTTCAGAAAAATCTGATCCACTACAGATTGATTGAGAGACCATTCGTGAGGCATCAGAATAGATCTGCTTAGCCTGTCCGCCAATAGGTTGGACCTGCCGGGATGTCGTTGCTATCAGAAACCGCTGAGAAGAGATCGCCCATTGCCAAAGTCTGAGAGCTTCGACAGGATAGGACCTGGTTCCGCCCTGTTTGTTGATGTACCAGACCACGGACATGTTGTCCGTTTGTACTGCAATAGTCCCGTGGGTAGCAAGTCGTTGAGGGCTTGCAACGTTAACAGCACTGCTCTCATCTCCAGGACATTTATGTGCAGATGGTATTCTATGGGTTGCCACGTCCGTGGACCATCCTGCCTGATAATGCCCCCACCCGATCAGAGAGGCGCCGTGGTGGCGGTGGCAACTGGAGGAGGGGAATAAAAGGTCGACCCTGATGAAGAAGAGGGAAGATATCCACCATCGTAGATGAGCCCTGCGACTGTGTTACCAAGATTTCGTGTCTCATAGGCAGATTGTGGTACGACCACTGCGTGAATAACATCCACTGCAGGAGATGCATGTGGAAGCGAGCCAGTGGAAGAAGAACAATGGCCGCAGCCATTAGGCCTAGAACTTTCAAGACAAACCTGGCTTTGATCTTGTTGCTTAGTAACAGAAGCTGAACAAATTTCTGGATGTCCAGAATCCTTTGATCTGTTAGCCTGGCTAACATTTTGACGATATTTAACTCTAAGCCTATAAAGGTGATAGATTGGCAAGGCAGCAGAGAGGATTTTTCAGAATTCCCAGTTTCTTGCAAAGCTGTAGGGTGTAGTCTCTGGACCGAAGAAGCTGATGCTTGGTGGTGGCGGAGAGGAGCCAGTCGTCCAAATAAGGAAACACCTGGAATCCTCGGCGTCTCAGGTGAGCTGTGACCACTGCCATGCATTTGGTGAACACTCTGGGGCTGAAGTGAGGCCAAGGGCAGTGCTCTGAATTGGTAATGACTGGCTCCCAGCCGCGGAGAAACCTTCTGGGCGTCGGTGAATCTTTATGTGATAGTGCGCATCCTGAAGGTCTATAGAGCACATCCAGTTGTCCTTGCCCAGAAAGGGCAGAATGGATTGCAGCGTGACCATCCGAATCTTGCCTTCTTGACAGACTTGTTTAGTCTGCTTAGGTCTAGTATCGGTCTCCAATCTCCGTCCTTTGGGGACCAAAATAATGAGTAGAAGCGGATCCTACTTGGTCGCACTGTCTCAGGAGATTTGAAACCTCCTGTCTTGCCAAATCCTTTGACCGGGTGAGATGTCTGGAAGGGATTGTAGAGGTATGGAAACCTTTGAAGGGAATTTTGTAACCCTCGGATATGATCGACCCACTTCTCTTGGGATAGGGATTGCCAGGCTACTGGGTACAGTGAAATTCTTAAGCCGACTGCCTCCAAGGGGTGGACAGTCGCAACACCTCAGATGCTGAAAGGGCTTCTCAGGAGGAAGAGATTCCCTGTTGCCCTGGTTCTGAGGACCCCCTGCCTCTAGGCGTCTATTTATTTGTTACCCTCCTCTCTGGGGGTAAACTGACCACCGCGATGTGTGTCGGCGTTGCTCCTTGGGCTTCACATCTCCCCCCCCTTCTGACCCTTGGGATAAGGTCTAGAAGGAGGAAAACTGGACTCAGAAAGAGTTTTACCGTCCTGCTCACATCTGGTCAAAGTATCCTTGAACAAAGCCGAACCATCAAAGGGCGTGTTGGTGAAGGGCCTGTAAAAAGGGTCATAAAATTACACAGCCGCATCCAGGCTTGGCGTCTAAGAGCAACACCTGTGCCTGCGGCCTGCTCGCTCCATCGGGGCCGCAAGATATGAGCCGCATGGAGGAGTTAGATATGGAATTCAGGATAGCAAGCTGTGAGGCAATCTTTTCCTGAGCCCCAGCAGCAGAAGGATCCTGGACTACTTCTCCCAGTTCCTTGAGAATATCTCGTTGAAGCCTGGTGAAGTGACAAAGGTAATTCAGCGAAGCAAAGGTCAAGAGAAAAAAAAAACATCCGCTCCATACCTGTCCATGGTCCTAGAATCCTTATTAGGAGGATGGACAGGTACTGAAGGATCCGCCGCCATAGCATCCACAGAGACACCTTTGGAAAGGAACTGTTTATCGAAGGGGCCGTGATGAACTTGGATGGTCTCCTGGGGACAGGTTCCACAGAATCTGGAGCCGCGCCTCCGAGCCACTACCTGCATGAGTGGGTGAAAAAGGAGAGACACCAGGAGGTGGAGGTCGGGATCAAAAGCCTCCAGTACGACTCATCCTCGGAGGGTCATGGAGGTGCCAATTCCCCTCTGTGTGAGGAGCTCAAGGATGTCTGAAAGGAGACTCAGAGGGGGACCGGGGAACCCTCCGACTCATCTAAGTCGGTATCAGATGTAGTAGAGTAGACTTCGGGGAGTCTGTGTTTTCCTCTACACGCCCTTCTTCCGAGGTTCCCCTGCAGGATCAGGAGAAACCTCGGAAGAGGAGGAAATTCAGTGGAAACCTGGGCGATGGATCCCTGGGCCTGAGAGCAAGAGGCTGGCAAGAGGCATCTGCAGGCACTGATGAGGGAGGAGCTAGAGGACGGACGCTGACCTGGCTCTGAGGCCAGGACACTCCTCATCACCTCAAAGGCTCCTCTCCCGGGAGAGAACACACACACCGAAGAAGAGACAGGAAATGAGTGGCTCTCAAAAGAGAAGGCTCCGGAGGCGATGTCGGTGCGAGCTTACCAGAGAGCCCGAGAGGGAGAGGGGGGGGGGGTCGACAAGGTCGATGCCTAGCCCCTCGGAGCCGACAGTGGAAACCCGGCGGCCGGATCCTTCCAAGGAAGGTCTCAAGGAAGAGATCGGAGCCCGAGGCGCACGGAGCCAAGGATGTGTCGGGGCCCGGCAGGGCAGTCGCCGCCCGTCCCAAGCTCGGCTCCGAACTCTGGTGTGAGTCGGAGGAGGAAGCTCAATGATAGGGGTTATAGCCGCAGTCTGCTGAGACGGGCTATGGAGCATTTGGGCCAGTGCCTGAGACTTCAACAGCCTGCTTACCACCCTCTCCAAGTCGTGGTCAGACAGCCTGGAAGATCTCGAAGACCGGCTCCGATGGCTCCGCTCCGATAAAGAGGAGACCCGGGCAGTGAATACTCATAATAGAAGGGGACCGGGATCTCTTATGGGTCGAAACCATCGGAGCAAGTCCCTTGAACTCCAGATGGAGCCGAGGATATCTCGGCTCGATGCTGATAAGGTGTCGGCTCCAGCGGAGCCGACAAGGCCAGTAGTCAGGGTATCGGAGCCGTCCGCCGAACCCACTACTTTGGAAGAAACAGTATCGACTCCAGCGGGCGATGTAAAGACAGCGGGCGAGAGCCACGGAGGAGGCTTGGACACTGTAGCCTGAGCCCGGTGGCTTATGAGGTTTTCCTGACTTAGGAGGAGAACCTTCAGGTTTAAGTAAACCTCGGAGGATAAGTTTGTTCCTCCTTTCCTGCAGGACTCTCTGGCTAAAAGCATGACACAACGCACAGGAGTCCTGCAGGTGCAAACAGGCAATACACACAAGAAGTGTGACCGTCTGTCAGGGACATTTTCTGACAGCACTGGTCACACTTCTTGAAGCCTGAGACCTTGCCTTCTCTAGACATCCTAACAAGGATACCACAAACAGTCCCCACAAACACACAACTTAATCCCTACACAAACACACAGGAAGGGATAACCAAGGGGGAACTAGGCCTGACTAAACTACTGTAACTTAAAACTTATAAAAGTTTACAAAAGGACTGAAAAGAGGAAAGGGTGGGCTGTAACTAGATTACAGACTAAACTGACGCTCAAAAAGAAATAAACTCCTAACTACACTTTTCTTATTTTACTAAGAAAAAACTCACCTCAGCTGGCAAAGGAGACCTCTTTCGCTAAGCGGCAAACGAGATCTGGGGTAGTTCCGTCTTGCATCATGGGATATAGGGTTGCCTCGAGCTGGTAAAAGGAGTTCTCGAGCTAAAGCAGTCGGGCCGAGGATCGGCTCCGAACCCATCCAGCAAGAATGAAGGCGAGATTGACAACTTAACATTGTTAATAATTGTATTACTTGTGGGAAGCAAATACCTCATAAGGATTTTCATTTGTACTGTATTCCTTGCCTAGGCCCTGATCATAACGTACCTTGTTGTCGGTTTTGTGCTAGATTTAATCAACGCACTATTAAACGTCGGTACATTTTTGCTTCTAAATATTTTGGCTCACGATTTAACTATCCAGAAATGACGTCGGTCAGCAATCCGACTACCGGAATACCTAAATAACGCAAAGAAAAAGACAGAGACAGGCCATCAAGGTCCAAAACTGATGACAACGCTTCTCCTAAGCCAGTCGCTAGTTCGCCGGTACTCAGTGAGGTGCTTTTGCAGCCTTGATGCCCGCTACTTTTGATTCGTAGACCTCTACTGAGACCCATTCAGAGTCCGGTATGCTGCAAGATGCTTTAAGTATTGAACCCGCGGATGTCTCTAACATTGGATGGATCCGGAGCCGCTGTGCAGGCACTGGCTTCTGAGGGTGTTTTCAGGCCTAAAGATTTGCATATTAAAATCTAAGGCCAAAATCTACTTCTATGTCTAAAAAAACAACGCTTGGGCCACGTGTGCAGGCCCCTATGCCTAAAAAGCAAATGATCAAAATGGCTGAAGATTTAATTACCTTGATCAGGGGTAGACAACCCCCTCCTGCTAAGAGGCCTAGGCAAGACACTGATTATGAATCTTCTGATCAGGATTCTATTTCTTCTGATTCTTCTACTGAACAGGATTTATCTATACCTACTTATGAGGACTCTGACACAGAAGATTCCATTCCTTCTGCTTCTCCCCCTAAGCATTTCTCTTTTGGAGAAACTTTACATACCTTAAGGGAACATTTCCACTGGGAAAGTCAGGATTTCTCTGAATCTAAAAAGAGACTTAGGGATTTTCTTCTTCTTCCTCAGCATAGGCCTTTGGCTACACCTCCTGTTCTAGACATTGTTGATGATGTTTTTTCAGAATCTAGTATTAGTCCTGATTCTTTGCCACCGGCTCCTTGTAAGCCAGACAGATACTACAGGGTTCCTGACTCCCACAAATTCCTTTCCAAAAATCCCTACTGCTGATCCTGAAACCATTTCTCAGGGTCCCAGGGGCATTAAGGCCTCTAGTGCTAAAAATCCTACCCCTTCTGATAGAGATTCCCGGGCGCTGGATAGATGGGGTAAGAAGGTTTACACGTCTGCAACCTTGGCAATCAGGGCTTTAAACTGTCAATTTCATATGCTTAAATATCCACAGCATATTATGGGACTACTTAAACAGAAAATGATGTTAATCTCTGACTTTTTTGCAGGATTAATTACATTCAGCTGAACAAGTTGGAAAACATACTTTGCAGTGTGGTTTTGATTCCTTGGAGGCCTCTTGAAGGGCTGCTGTAACTGGATCTGTGCTAAGAAGGCATGCTTGGCTCAAAGAGCAAACTCTACCTGACCATGTTAAAGCAAAATTGTTGGATGCTCCTTTACAACAGGACCGTCTCTTTGGTAATAAGGCTGAAGAAGTGCTAAAAAAGAAGATGAAGCTAAATCTATGCAAACTGTGAAATATTACTTACAAGTGCAACCTCCAAGTTTTAGTAGGCACTGGCCTCCTAAGATCTGGTCCTTTCCAGTCCCTTTGAGTGCCGCTCAAGTCAAATCCAGACATTCCAAAGGCTCCAGGTTTCAGTCACAAGGAACTTTTAGAACAAAACAATGGGTGCCTCCACCTATCTGGAAGCAACAAGGCACCTCCCCATGGTAAACAGTCTCAATGACTTCCCTCTACAATCACCAAGCACTTACCTTTTAGCCGCCCCTTTGGGGGGAAAACTGGCACTTTATGCACGAAACTGGCAACTTATTACCCAGGACAAATGGGTTTAAAAATAGTATCCCAGGGATATGAATTTCATTTCCACACGTTGCCAATCCCAAATGGATGGCCAGATCTGCCCCCAAACCAGTAGGCAGAGGCCCAGAAACATGGTTTGTCCCTCATGAACATGGGGACTATTCAACCAGTACCAGAAGAGGAAAAGGGACAAGGTTTCTATTCAAGACTTTTCCTGGTACCCAGAAAAGACAAATCATGGCGTCCAATTCTGGACTTATCCACTCTAAACACATTTCTGGACATTCCAAAATTCAAGAAGCTGCCTCTTCAACAGTTACTACCTATGCTAGGCAAAGATGCATGGTTGGTAACTCTAGACTTAAAAGAGGCTTACCTGCATATCCCAATCAGGGAATCTTGCACAAGATACCTCCACTTCAAAGCAGGCTACTTGCATTACCAGTTCTCTGCACTGCCCTTTGGCTTATCTACTGCGCCCAGGGTCTTCACAAAGTGCCTGGCTCCAGTAATTGCATTTTGCAGGCAAAGAAATATTCAAATATAGCCATACCTGGACGATTGTCTAATTCAGGCAGAAAACAAAGACATTCTTCTACAGCATCTGGCGTTTGTAAAAGGGGTTCTAACTTGTCTAGGGTACACCATAAACGAAAAGAAAACTCAACTGGTGCCCTCTCAAAAAATTACCTTCCTGGGTGCAAGCTTGAATACAACTGCCCAGATGATTTACCTTTATGCCACAAAAGCAAATTCATTTGGTGACTTACTTCAAACAGGTGGCCACTAAAACCCTGCTATCTGCAAGACTAATTCTGCAAGCTTTGGGGTTCATGGCTTCCTGCATTCTTCTAATTCCATGTGCAAGACTGCATATGAGGAAACTTCAGTGGTACTTAAAAAGTTTATGGAGTCAACATTGTCACAGCCTGGAAACAATGATTCCTCATACCTTGCCTGCAACTAGAGTTTCTATGGTGGGCAGAGACCTGCCACCAAAACAAGGGACTGCCATTCACTGCACCCCCTGCCGCCCAAACCCTAACTACAGACGCATCAGACTATGCTTGGGGGGCTCATCTGGCAGGAAAGTGCATTCAGGGCAAATGAAGCCCAAATCAAATGCACCTACACATCAATCAGAAAGAGATGCTATCTGTACAGAATGCACTCACAGCCTTCAAGGACTACCTTCATCCAGGACAACTAATGATAAAGACAGACAACACCACAGTTATGTGGCACATAAACAAGCAGGGGAGGTACACATTCCTAACCCTTTTGCAGACTAGCCATGGAATTTTGGAACACGGCCTTGACCTACCAAATACAACTACAAGCTCAATTCCAGCCAGGAAAGCTAAATACTCTGGCAGATGAACTAAGCAGAAATCTTATGGACCCACACAAATGGAAATTGGAACCACGTTTTCAGCATGTTGACACACAAATGGGGGAGCCCAGACATAGATCTTTTTGCCTCACCCCAGAACTATCAGTTGGACAAATTCTGCACAAGAATTCATCACAAAAAAGCTTGGAAAGTGGATGCTCTATCATTCAGCTGGAAAAACCTATCAGTCTATGCCTTCCCCCTCTGCCTCTGCTCTCCAAAGTTCTACTAAAAGTCAGACAGGACAAACCAAAAAAAGATTCTGGTTGCTCCAGACTGGCCTCGCCAACACGGGTACCCACTTCTGCGCAATGTGTCACACCTTCCTCCGTGGCACCTGCCTCAGACACCTTATCTACTGTCTCAGCAGAACTACCAAATTCTGCACACTCAGCTCCAAACTTTGAATCTTGCAGTGTGGCTAATCAACTAATTTCACCCTTGTCATCCCTCAGCAAACCTGTGATGGATGTCATTTTGGAGGCTAGAAGGCCTAGTACTAGAAAATCTTATGCTGACAAGTGGAAAAGATTCTGTGCCTGGAACCAATCACAAGGAATAAGCACAGCAATGCCCAATATCCCTCAGATTCTGCAATATTTAACTGAGATGCTTCACAAGGGCCTATCTTTTTCTTCCATAAAAATCCAAGCCTCAACCATTTCAGCTCATTACAACACAGAGCCTCCCCTCTTCTCTCATCCTCTGCTAAAGCAGTACCTCAGAGGGGCCAAAAATTTAAGACCTCCCAGGAGAGCGCCAACTCCTGCATGGGACCTCAATTTTGTTTTGGAAAAACTCACTCTCCCTCCTTTTGAGCCAGCTACTACTGTGGACCTAAAATTTCTCTCCTGGAAAACAGCTTTCCTTTTAGCAGTCACTTCAGCTAGAAGGATTTCAGAATTACATGCTCTTACGGCAGTGGAACCTTTCATTATTTTTCATCCAGACAGGGTGACTCTCAGGACCAATTCATCTTTCATGCCTAAGGTGGTATCCAGTGTGGCTCTTAATCAGACCATTCATCCTCCAAATTCCTTTCCCAATCCACAGAACAAGGGTGAGCGGATTCTGCATTCATTGGATGTACACAGACAACTTAGATTCTACTTGAACAGGACAAAATCTCTAAGAAAATCTGAACAACTATTGGTGGCATTTGCTGCAGGGGCAGAGGGAAAGGCTATTTCAAAGCAGACCATTTCCAAATGGATAAGCCACTGTAGGGGCAGAGGGAAAGGCTATTTCAAAGCAGACCATTTCCAAATGGATAAGCCACTGTATTCGTTTCTGCTATATGCACCATGGTAAACCTATCCCCAAGGGGATCAGATCTCATTCCACCAGGGCTGCATCTACTTCTGCAGCCTTTCTCAGAGGTGTTCCTACCAGAGACATTCTAGAAGCTGCTACCTGGAGCTCAGCTCATACTTTCACCAAACATTACCATTTACCTCTCTTCTCTAAATCCAGAGCTGGCTTTGCCACTCCTGTCCTGCAGGGCCTTATAGCTGCTCCTAATGCTGTATAAATCCATCCTCCCAACCATAACTTTGGGATTCTACCCAAATGTAATGACTGCAACAGTGAAACACGAAGAACATAGTACAGTTGTGTATACTTACCAAAAATTTAGATGTTCGAGTGTATTCACTGTTGCAATCCTGGTTACCCACCCTCCAGCCCCCTGTTTTTCTCTTACTATACCTCTCCTTTCTTTTACTATGCTTAAAAGCCTTTTTGGTGTATTTGCTTTTGTTTGGAGGTATATTTTTTGTGTTTTAAATTATACACATATACACACACGCACCCGCATATATAAATATATATATATATATATATATATATATATATATATATATATATAGAGAGAGAGAGAGAGATATTTTGCTCCCTATTTGGGGGGCATCTGACATCTGGGGCAAGAAAAACTGATGTAATAGTGTCGGCTGCATGTTTTATACCCCTGACGACCGGACGTCATGGAAGAAGGGACAGCAACCGATGCAAGACCCAAGACTTTGTTAATCAGGCCGACTGAGGGCAACCTGCCAGCAGATTACCCAAATGTAATGACTGCAACACTGAATACACTCAACCATCTACATTTATGGTAAGTGTACACAACTGTACTTTATCTAGTGTGGCTTAAAATGCCCTACTCTTCTTTTACCTATCACTTCTTGCATAAGCTCATTAAGCAAGTCTGCTGGGTACTCCCTCCTCAAGAACATAGTTTTTAAGTTGTCACATTCTAAAAGGAAATCTTCTTCTCCGGAGATCATACTGACTGCACAAACTAATTGCCCTTTAACTACTGACCTCTTTTGATGCTTGGGGTGGGAGCTAGTGTAATGCAGGAACGAGTTTGAGTAGGTCTCTTTCCTATGGATCCTAGTAGCATACTTTTCATTATGTGTGTCTCTGTATAAGTGGGCATAAAGGTAATTCATATGATCCAAGTTAATCATCCAAGTGAACTGCAGGAATGTAGTGGTGGTGATAAGGTATCTCAAAAACTCTTCCAAATCAACCAATGACCCATTCCTCCCAGCCGGTAGCGCAGATGATCCCTGGATGGCCTTGTCATTTTGATATGGTAGTACGCATCCTGGAGATCTACAGAGCACATCCAATCGTCCTTCCCTAGAAATGGGAGAATAGACTGTAACGTGACCATCTGGAACTTCGTCTTCACCACATATTTGTTGAGCTTGCCGAGATCCAGAATAGGTCTCCAGTCCCGTCTTTTTTGGTACCAAAAAGAACCTTGAGTAAGCTCCGGATCCTTGCTGGTCTGCTGGGACTGGCTGGATGACTCTTTTTTGCAATAATTTCTGGACCTCTATGGATGCTACATACTGTAGACTGGGTGGAATGTCTGGGATTCCTTTTGTTGGTCTGGGGTAAGAGAGAAAGGGGATGGGATATCCTCTTGATATAACGTTTTGTACCCATCGGTCTTTTGAGATATTTAGCCAGGTTCCAAGGTACAAAGACAAACGTCCCCCGATTGCCTCCAGAGCAGGACAGTCGGGCCTCCTTTCAGGAGCGCTGATAGGGTTTCCCAGGGAACTGATCCCTGTCACCCTGGTTCTGCGGACCCCCTCTGCCATGTGGGCATCGTCTTCCACCACTGCCTGCCCTCTGCCCCTGGAGGAGGCTTCACCTTGTGAGATCGGAAAGGCTCCTTGGGTCTTACGGAACCATATCTTCCCATCCCGTTGACCTTTGGGATAAGGTCTAGTAGGGGTAGGAAAACGGACTCCAACGGCAGATAGAGTCTTATCGTCTTGCTCACATCTGGTGAGGGTCTCTTTTACTTTTGGTCCAAATAAGGAGGAACCATCGAAAGGGGCATTCACAAACGATGACTTAAAGAGTTCCACAAAAGAACATAAGCACATCCAGGAATGTCTCCGCAGATCAATTCCTGTACCCGCAGCCCTACTCATTCCATCAGCTGCATAAGACATGAGGCACATGGGCGAGTCTACAATGGAATTGAGGGTAGCGAGCTGAGACGTCACCTTGTCCGTCACCGAGACGGCTACTGCACCCTGGAGAGTATCTTCAAGCTCCTTGAGGAGATCTCTTTGTAGATGTGTGAAGTGGGTCAGGTAGTTCAATGACCAAAGTGCAAAGGTCGTAGAACTGAACATGCGCTTCCCGAATCTGTCCATTATCCTAGACTCTCTATTAGGAGGATGGACAGACATACATGTCTCCGAAATCTCCTTTTTAGTGGCTGCCGCCACCACCATGGCATCAACAGGTATGGGTCTAGATAAAAAGGCCTTGTCATGGGGTGCTGATGTGTACTTGTTTGGTCTTCTAGGAACAGGCTCCATCGAATCTGATGACTCCCATGCCCTTTGAGATAAAAGATCCATTAACTCATCAAAGGGTGGAGACACCCAAGAGATGGAGGGTCGGGACCCGAATGCCTTCAGGAGCATCGATTCGTCCTCGGTAGGGTTTTGGTGGTGCCAGTCCACCCTCTGCTTAAGGATCTCAAGGATATACCCAAAGGAAATATCCTCAGAGGGGGACCTTGGGGACCGTTCCGATTCCTCCAAATCGGTATCTGACGTGTTGGATTCCTGAGGGGAATCTAGATGTCTCCTCTTACATAGCCTCTTCCGAGGGACCTCCTCAGTGGGAATCTCTGGGGGAAGTCTCGGAAGAGCAGGGCTCCCCCAAGGGGACGTCCTGAGGCTCTGGGTCCCTATGCTTACAGTGAACCTGTGGTAGCAGAGAAGAAGCAGGCACCTTTCGAGAGGAGGTGGCCATATCAAGAGGTTATGGAAGTCCTGGGGGACAAAGCCCTCCTCATGGCATCGAAGGCCCCACAGCTCCAATGCGAGGAAGCACCCAGGTCCAATGACTCCTCCCACACCAGAACCGCCGGCTCCAAGCCCGAGGTAGGAGACAAACTCATCCGTGCCGACGTCCCAAGAGGAAGAGTTAGACCCCCCCCCCCCAGAGCAGAGGATATCAGGGTGGTCGGTACCGACAGCTCAGAGGTGAGTGTCGGCACCAACGGCTCCACCAACGACTGACTGGCCTCCTTTGGCTCCAAAGTCTCAGTGTGAGTCAGAGGAGGGGCAACAACAATAGGAGAGGACTTTGTCGGTTCCAAAGCTGCGAGAGTCGAAACTGACAGAATTTTTGCAAGCGCCGGGTCCTGTAGAAGTCTCCGCACCACTCGGTCCACATCCAAATCAGATAATCTAGAAGCCCGAGAGGATACCACTGATGCAGCCGGTGACCCCAGGATCGGGGACCTCAAGGTAGGAGATACCGGTTCCAGAACTGGGGACAGGCTCTTACCACCAACCTGAACGGTCGGGTCCGATGGCACTGGAGCAGGGACCGTAGCCTTCTTAGATGTCTTCGGGACCGAACACTCATTCGGTGCCGAACCAAATGACGATGCAGGAGAAGATGGTTTTGGCTGACTGGAAGCAGAATCTAAATCCGTCTGGAAGCCTGTTTTAATTAAGACCCTTTCAACCAACTTAAACTTTCTCTCGGCTAAAACCCTGGAGCTAAAGCCATGGCAAATGGAGCAAACCTCCTGGAAGTGCACCTCCTCTAGACAGTACACATATGTGGAATGACCATCCGTTACTGACATTTTTTGCTTGCATTTGGGACACCGTTTAAATCCCAATTTAGCCTTCTCTGACATTCTGGTCTAAATAACAGCTATATCCACATAACAGCTAAGTCCAAGAACAAATATTTATATCTGCCTATCGGCTATGAAACTAGCTTATTATATGGCAGCAATACTACTACTAAGAGCCTAACCGGCTAACAGTATAAGCAAAAAGCCACAAGTCTGAAAACAAAACGGCCAAAAGCCTAACTGGCTAAAAAGAAAGGTGCAAAAAACTGCAGCAAGCCTAACCAGGCTGGGACAGAGCTATGTACTAACCACAAAAGGCCAACGGCCAACTAAAATAACAGGGCCACGCCCAATTATCTTAACACGCTAAGAAAAGAAAAAAAAAACTATCCAACTGGATATAAGTCCAAACGGAAAACAAGCCAAGCAGTTTTAGTACCAATAACCTAAACTACAATAATAGAGAGGAAAAAGGTAGAATTTTTTGAAAATCACACTTATCTAATCCAAAGAAACGGCCAAGAGCTGTAAAGAACACCCAATCAGTTGCAGCGGCAAACTAGATCTGGGGAATGTAGTGGTGCATTGTGGGATAGGGCCTGGCCTCGAGCTGTTAAGAGACCTTGAGCTTTGCTATTTGGCCGAATCGGAACCGATGTTCGGCTCCGAACCCATCAGTAAAAATGAAGGCAAGATTGAACAACTTCACATCAATGACTCTGGTATTCAGGCCGGTCGAGGGCTACCACAGCAGGGATAACCCACAGGTGATGACTGCAGCAGTGAAACTCGAAGAACATCAAGACATTCTGCTGCATAGGACTCAAAGTCTGGATCCGTAAGTGCCCTGCTCTCTGTGGGCAGTAGTATACCATCGGATCTGAGGCTTAGGATCTGAGGATCAGGAAGGTAGGATCCAAAAGCCTCTAGAAGTTGCCAGTTGGTGTCATATTAGCAGGGGATTTGAGCCCCCAAGGAAACCAACAAATTAAGGGTTCTGAGATGCAGAAGGCAAGCACCTGAACCTTGCAACTCCAGACAATGAGAGCTCAACTAGGGAAAATCAGCTCTCTGTGTTAGCCAGACATTTTCACTCCTAGGGAAGCGAAGATGCATTATTAAGTCGCCTCAGTCCTCTCCAAATCAAACTTTGGACTATCTGTGAACAACTGAATACTTAAGGTTAAAATTACAAGTAACATAAAGGTTTCCTGTTCAGTACAAAGTTTAGTCAACTGGATTCAGCATTCCTTGAATCAAGTCCCGCTATTGTAAAACTCTCGCTCAAACACAGGGTAAAAATCTTCATCACAAACTGCACTTAGAAATATCAAGGAACTTCTTTACAGGCTGCGCCACAAAGCAACAGCAGAAAACCAGAGGAAAAAAAACGCAGGATCCACAGATCAGGCAGACCATGCAACACTTTCTGTTTAGAGAGACGTTTAATTTTAACATGGCTAATGACCACAATTCTAGCACTATAAGACGGTAGGACGGTACACTGCGACCAAACCCCTTGGTTCCCAAAACACACAAAGACAAACAACAATCTCACAGGAAAAAAGCCCACCAAAAGGAAAGGGCACAGAAATTTACAAGAGAATGGCAAAGTGTATAGCAGCTACAGGTTAGTGAATCAGGAAAAGGAGAAAACAAACAGAAATACTAAAAACAGAAGCAAAAAATAAGAAATAATGTCACTTAACTAACCTAACAGCTCGAGACTTGAAATCCTACGTTTTACCATGGAGAAGGCAAACAACATCTGGGGAGTTACAGATCGTGTGATGCACTGTAGGAAGAGGGAGGAGCTCGAGATTGGGATATGAAGTCTGGAAGAAAGCGGCCAAGTCAGATCAGAGGATCAGATACATAACCCATCAGTGAGGAAGAATGAAGAGGGCAGCATCACATTTATCCACTAAATGGAGGGATCTCTTCCCACTACCATTTTTAACCTTGATAAATGATCTTCAGAACCCATTTGTCTGAAACTATCTATTGCCAAAGTGGAAAGTGGAGATTTCAACTTTCTGGAAGGGAAATGGGGCTGTCAGAGTGTGAGGGGGCAATGTCCCTTAAACAGTCATACTGACTTGCTGGACTATTCTTGGTTTTGGGACATTCCAGAAGTTTTTCAGCCCCCCCCTGCCATTTCTTCTTAAGCATTTGTTGAGCCCATTTATTTTGTTTTTGTCAAAACTGGAAAACGGGTTAGAAAGTCCCTTTGAAATTCTGGAAGGGGGGATGAAAAATTCCAAGCAACTTACCCCTTTCATTGCACTTTTTGATCATCTCAGCAGCAGAGGGGCCAAATCTAAATCTTGAAAATTTAGACGGGCGGGGGGGGCTTAAAAATTCCATGAATGAACTTACCCCTTTCATCACAATTTTTGATCAGCTCTGCAACAGAGGACCAAAAACTAATTCTCTATCCAAAGGAGAATTTAAAGTCTCATTTTTAACATCATCTGGGATGTTCTGAGAAAGCATCCAGGCAAATCTCCTCAAAACAGTACCAGAGGCCATAACCCTGCAAGAAGTATCAGCTGAGTCATACATACTGCAAACACTGAGCAGTGACTTGTACAACTGAAGAAACTAAATTATTTAAAGCAGACTTTTCCTTCCAAAAGAGCAGATGAAACATTCTTCATTCTTTCACAATTAGTCAGAACAAACTTTAGCATAAGAGCCTGATAATTCAAAAATCTGAAACATACACGTTTTCCCATACTTATCAATAATTTTTTCATCCTTATCACAAAGAGTAGGATTTTAATTAAGCAAGTGTTTAGTAGCAAAAGGATTAACTATACCTATAGCTACTGGGTCATGTTTTGGGAGGGTGCCCAAAATCTTAAAATACTGAGGAACTTTATACAATCTAGTTGCCTTTTTAGGGGCAGGTGGCTGAAAATCAGGAAAATCGCAGCAAGTAACACACCCATGCTCCAATGCTGACATAACTGGAAGAAGGGGTGAAGGTTCAAGAAATTTCTTCTGTAACAGCTCACAGCATTTTTTGAATGACTGGGAAACCTCAGTATTCTCCAACTGACAACACTAACACCTTCCCGAATTAGTTGTAGAGAAAGAAAACCCCACACAGAAAGAATCAGAAACTAAGTTCTGCTCTTCTGAATCAGAAACCTAAGAAAATCCTTTATCTATCTGTCCCTTCATCTTCATGTCCAGATTCAGAATCTTGAATATCTTCAGGAAAAGAGGAATCCTTTTTTAGCAGAAACTACTTCAATAGCCTGAAGTAAACCCTGAGCTAGACCGAGTAAGCTACTCTTCTCTAAGGAAATTTG
Source organism: Protopterus annectens (assembly GCF_019279795.1). Classification (NCBI taxonomy): domain Eukaryota; kingdom Metazoa; phylum Chordata; order Ceratodontiformes; family Protopteridae; genus Protopterus; species Protopterus annectens. The sequence goes on along the minus strand of NC_056732.1, from coordinate 320,171,284 downwards.
AGGAGGAGAAGATACAGGCTTATTTTTCCTGTTTCCTTTTGACAGGAAAATGGGGTCAACAGTGTTACTACTGGCAGAAGCAGTTCCCAGGGATGGGCACAACATTCCCCTGTTCCCTCTCCCAGGACCAAGAGGGAGTCTCCCTTGCCCACTGAGGGGACCCCAACAACTGCAGAGGATACGGCTAACCCCTGCTCCATATTGGCTGTAGGTGCTACACCAGAAGGATCCTGGGTAAAACATAAGTGGTCTGAGGTACAAAAATGGCCACAGCGAAGTCATCCACCTGTAGCTGAGCCAAACGGCAAGTCTGCTGTGGCAAATTGCTAACCTGCTGTGGCAGCAAAGGCTGGTTGCTTAACTTTTTCTTTTTGTGGCTGGAAGAAGGATCAACCATTGGACTGGCAGTCTGATCACGATCAAACAAAAAATGGTGCCTACTTCCCTGAGAAAACAAGCAGCAAAAGCTGGTAAACCTTACCAACACTTCAAACGTCACTTTTCCACATAAACTACAATAAGAAGCACTTTAAAACACTCTACCAGCCCCCAAAAGTGTAAACATAATTTATCCACAGAAAAAGGATTTTCAATTACTTTAAACAATTTTTTAACCTGACAAGAAAAAAAGTACAGTTGTGTACCTACCATAAATGTAGATGTTCGAGTGTATTCACTGTTGCAGTCATTACTCTTGGGTTATCCTGCTGGCAGGCTACCCGCAGTTGGCCAGAATTCCAAAGTCTAGGTCCGGCGTCGGTTGCTGCCGCCTCTTCCCTGACGTCAGTGTGCCAGGGGTATAAAAGATGCAGCCGACGCCATTTTCTTCAGTTTTTCTTGCCCCAGATGTCAGGTGCCCCAAATAGGTAGGCTGAAAAATATAGCAATAAGAAATGCATGCACAAAAATAACATTTCCTTCATCTACAAGCAAAAACACCAAAAAGGTAGTATAGGATAGAGAAGTGCAGATAAGACTCAGCAAAGAGAAGGGGGATGGTGGGTGGGTAACCTGGACTGCAACAGTGAATACACTCGAACATCTACATTTATTGTAGGTACACAACTGTACTATGTTCATCGTGTTTCACTGTTGCAGTCATTACTCTTGGGTTGAATCCCAAAGTCGAGGATGGGTGGCTGGGCTAAATAGGATTAGGAGAGGCTATGAGGCACTGCAGAACTGCAGTGGCGAAGCCTGCTCTGGACTTAGAGTAGAGAGGCAAGTGGTAGTGCTTTGTAAAGGTGTGCACTGAACTCCAAGTTGCAGCCTCTAAGATTTCTTTGGTTGGTACTCCTCTGAGGAAGGCTGCTGAAGTGGCTGCTGCTCTGGTGGAATGAGGCCTAATGCCCTTAGGCACTGATTTGCCATGTTGAGAATAGCAGAAACGGATGCAATGGCCTATCCATTTAGAAATAGTCTGTTTTGAGATAGCCTTTCCTTGTGATCCTGCAGCATATGACACTAAAAGTTGCTCAGTCTTTCTGAAAGCTTTAGTTCTGTCCAAGTAGAAGCGTAAAGTACAGTTTTGTACCTACCATAAATGTAGATGTCCGAACAGGATAGCATCTGCAGTCCTAACAAATGGGTTGTCCTGTCGTCAGGCTGCCCCTTCGATCGGGATTCAAAGTCTGGGTCTGTCCCCGGCTGGTGTCGCACTTCACCCGAGGGCATCTCTGCTGGTCCCCGGGTATAAAGGCATCAGCCGACGCCATTTTCCTCAGTGTTTCTTGCCCCAGATGCCAGTTGCCCTCTTGGAAAACTAAATTTTGGATAAATGCCAATGTTTCCAAAAAAAATAGTAGGCAAACACAAAAAATAAGCATGTATGTACATATATACAAACAAATACACCATAGAGATCCCCTAGCTAGCTATTAGGAGGGTAAATACCCTAGGAGTACCACAGAGGGGAAGGAGGGTGGGTAATCCTGACTGCAGATGCTATCCTGTTCGACATCTACATTTATGGTAGGTACAAAACTGTACTATGTCCTTCAAGGATGCATCTGCAGTCCTAACAAATGGGTAGAATACCATAGCCAAACTAGGGGAGGAGGAAGAAGAATTATGGTGTAGTTAGGATCCCTTACGGCAGTGGCAAACCCTGCTCGGGATCTAGAGTATAGAGGTAAGTTGTAATGCTTGGCAAATGTATGCACGGAGGTCCAAGTAGCCGCCTCAATAATGTCCTTGGTAGCCACTCCTCGTAAGAAAGCTGTGGTAGTGGCTGTAGCCCTTGTAGAGTGAGGTCTTATGTTCTGTGGAATTTGCTTTCCATGGTAGGAGTAACAGAATCTTATGCAATTTCCTATCCACTTGGAGATTGTCTGTTTGGAAATTGCTTTTCCTTCCCTTCCTGTTGCATAAGCTACTAAAAGCTGGTCAGTTTTTCTATTGCCCTTGGTTCTGTCCAGGTAGTAGCGCAACTGTCTATGTACATCCAAGGTATGCAGCAGTCTTTCCCCTGTTCTGTGGATTGGGAAAGAAGGTAGGTAGGTGGATTGCCTGGTTTAGAGACACTCTGGATACCACCTTAGGCATAAATGTAGGATTAGTTCTCATGGACACTCTATCTTGATGGAAGATTAGGAAGGGTTGTACTGCCATTAAGGCCTGTAGTTCCGAAACCCTTCTTGCTGAAGTAATTGCCAGTAAGAAAGCAGTTTTCCAAGATAGGTGTTGAAGATCTGCTGTTGCTGCTGGTTCAAATGGAGGGAGTGTCAATTTTTCTAGCACAAAGTTCAAGTCCCATGCTGGTAATGGTGGTTTCCTAGGAGGTTTTACATTCTTGATTCCTCTGAGGAACTGCCTGAGTAGAGGATGTGAGAAGACAGGGGGATCGAAGCTGTAATCTGCAGAAATAGCTGATGCATGTATCTTGATGGATGAATAGGACAGGCCTGTAAGGAGAAGCTCTGCCAAGTACTCCAGGATGTTAGCAATATCTATCTTTGACACATCTTTTCCTCTTTCAGTACTCCAAATGACAAACCTTTTCCATTTCCTGCATAGTTCCTTCTTGTTGAAGGTCTGCGGGCCTCGAGGATAATGTCTTTAACCCTTTGGGATAAATCTGGGTTAGTTGGTGTTATGTAATGTTCCAGGCAGTCAGTTGCAGAGTTTTTAGGTTTGGATGCATGATGTTGTAGTCGTTCTGAGTTAACATCAAAGGCATCAGGGGTAGTGTCCACGTTCTCCCCAGAGACATGCTCCTCAGCAATGGATACCAGTGTTGTCTTGGCCAATTTGGAGCTATCAGAATTATCCTTGGACGTTCCTCTTTGATTTTCAGTAGTACCTTGTGCATCAAAGGAAGAGGTAGAAATGCATATGCTGTCAGGCCTTTCCAGCTGAAGGATAGAGAGTCCACCTTCCATGCAAGTGGGTGGTATGTCCTTGTGCAGAACTTCTTGAGCTGGTGATTGAGTGGGGATGCGAATAGGTCTATTTGTGGCATTCCCCATTTCTTTGTGATGGCCTTGAAGATGTCGGGTGTAGCATCCATTCGTGAGCATCCGAGGTAGTTCTGCTTAACATGTCTGCTAGGATGTTTTCTTTTCCCGGTACAAATATTGCCTGTAACTGGATGTTGTAGCTCAGAGCCATATTCCAAAGGTCCAGAGTCATTCTGCATAGGGGGTATGAATGAGTGCCTCCCTGTTTGTTGATGTGCCACATGACTGTGGTGTTGTCTGTCCTTATCATTAAATGGCCTTCTTTGAGGAATGGTCTGAAATTCTGGATTGCTAGTTTTACTGCCAGCATTTCTTTTTGATTTATGTGCAGGTGCAGCTGGTCTGGAGTCCATAATCCTTGTATGCATTTGTCCAGCATGTGTGCCCCCCAACCTAGGTCTGAGGCGTCCGTTGTGATGGTTTGGCTTGCCTGAAAGTTGTGGAAGGGCAAGCCTGGGTTTGACTGACATGCTTGAGCCCACCATAGGAACTCTTGTTTCAAGCATGGAATTAGTGGGATTTCGGTTTCTAAGCTGTGCCTGTGTTGAGACCATAAATTCTTTAGGTACCACTGTAGCTTTCTCATATGCAGTCTGGCATGGGGGACCAGGATTATGCATGATGCCATGAAGCCCAAGGCCTGCAGTACTTTCCTTGCTGTTAGTTTGTTCTGCTTTGTTAATGCCAAGAAGTAAAGAGGGAGTTGTTCTTGTTTTTCTGCAGTTAGGAATGCCATCTGTTTTACTGTGTCCAATTCCGCACCCAAGAATGTTCTTGTTTGGGATGGTGTCAGTCTTGACTTTTTTAAATTGACTGTGTATCCCAGGGCTTGTAGTAAGCAAATGACCCTTTGTAAGTCTTTTGTCAGCTTGCTTTTGTTGTCCGCTTGTATCAGGCAGTCATCCAGGTATGGATAAATTTGGATTCCCTGTAGCCTGCAATGAGCGATTACTGATGCCAGGCATTTTGTGAATACTCTGGGCGCAGTAGATAAGCCAAAGGGCAATGCTGAGAATTGATAATGCTCTGATCCTGCAAGAAATCTGAGGTATCTTCTGCAATTTGGTCGTATGGGGACGTGCAGGTATGCCTCCTTGAGATCTAGAGTTACCAGCCAACACTCCTTGCCCAGCATGGGAAGAAGTTGCTGTAGGGTCAGCATTTTGAATTTTGGGACAATGATGAATGTGTTTAAGGCGGACAGGTCGAGAATAGGTCTCCAACCTTTCTCTTTTCTTGGTACTAGGAAGAGTCTGGAGTAGAATCCTTTGCCCTGTTCTGTTGGTGGTACTCTTTCCACAGCTCTCATCTTTGTTAATTGAGCTATCTGCTTTAGAGCTTCTGTTTTCTGGTTTGGAGGTAGGTTTGGCATTCCTCTTTTTACTGGTAAGGTGTGGAAGTGAAACCTGTAGCCTTGGTCTATGGTCTGCAAAATCCACTTGTCTTTTGTGATATAGTGCCAATTTTTTGAAAATAAGGCTAACTTTCCGCCTAAGGGTGCTGCTATTTGTTCCCTGGTAGGCAGTGTCAGAGCCAAGTCACTGTGATTGTCCTGTTGTAGTGGCAGTGGTTGTGTCTGTACCTCGCTGGTTATTGCCTTGCCACTGGTGTCCTCTGTAGGCACCTCCTCTGGATTGATTTCTGCCTCTGGAACGCCTATTCCTGCCTCTCTGAGATTTAGAGGAGTCTGGAAAGGACCAATTTTGGAGGCCAGTTCCTGCTAAACCTTGGGGCTGAACCTGTAAGAAATCTTTAACTGTTTGTACAGATTTTGCCTTCTCTTCCATTTTCTTCATTACTTGCTGAGCAGGAGAACCAAATAGACTGGCCTTATCCATAGGAGCATCTAACAGCTTTGCTTTAACATGATCCGCAAGACCTGTTCTTTCAACCATGCATGCCTTCTTATAACTGTGCCAGTCATGGCTGATCTAAATGAAGCCTCCAGTGCATCATAGCCACATTTTAAAGAATGGTTACTAACCTGTTGAATGTTATTCACCATTTCTAAAACATATTTCTTATCTAAGGAGTCATCAGAGGACAGTTTCTTAGTTAACTGATCAAGCATAAACTCTTGGTATTGGATCATATGAAACTGACAGTTCAAAGCTCTAGCTGAGAGAGTAGCAGAGGTGTAAACTTTTTACCCCATCTCTAAGGACCTGGATTCCCTTTCAGAAGGAGAGGGTTTTGCTGAGGTCGAAGCTACTGCCTTAGGCCCCTGGGAGATAGTCTCGGGATCTGCAAGTGGGGCCTTGTATAGGTGGTGATGAGTGTCCGGTACCCTGTAAAACCTATCTGGTTTGGCAGGAGCTGGAGGTAAAGTATCAGGAGCAGTGCAAACATCATTAAATGCATCATCCACAACAGGCAGAACTGGAGGTATAGCTAAAGGCCTATGTTGCGGTAAGTGTAGAAAGGTCCTAAGCCTTTTTCTTGAATCTGAGAAATCTTGCCCCTGCCATTGGAATTGCTCTCTCATGGCATGTAAGGTTTCCAAAGGAAAATTCCTCTGGTGGAGAGGCAGATGGAATAGATTCTTCAGCATCGGAATCTTCATAAGTAGAAAAAGGAGCCTCTGGATGGTCTGTAATGTCTGAGTCATCAGAAGAATCATCTGAGGACACTGGCTCTGGGGCTCTGCTCTAGGTCTCTTTTCTGGAGGCTGAGAGGCCCTGTCTGGGTGAGATTGGGATCCCCTAATTAAAGAGATGAGATCCTCTGCCAAAGTAAGCATTTGAGAACTGGAACTGGGCCTGTGTGAGGGGGGCTTAACAGGCACTGATTTAGCAGTTTTGGCTGCTTTAGCCCTGGCAAAGGCCTTAATAGACATGGCTGCAGGAGGCCTAGCAGCACCACGTGCTGGGGTAGAGACATCCAAAGGGATGGTGTCTGATAATTCTATAGGAACCACATTAGTAGGCAAAACTTCAGAGGCCGATTCAACTAGGGTAATAGTAGCCTCGGTAGTAGTCATGGATTCGGCTGAAGATTGACCCGTTTGCTCGGTTTCGGCCGAAACCGAGACACTCGCGGTTTGCTTAACCATGGTTTCGGCCGAAACCGCGGACCGCGAGTGTCAGTCTTTTTCTTTGCGTTTTTTAACAATTTGAGAAGTCGAAGGATCCGACGGCATAATGTATGCAAAATCTGAGCCGAAAAACTGTTCAGCAAACTCCGACCGATGCCTAAGCGTTCGTCGGTTGAAGGAAGCACAGGCAAAACAGGCTGCTACGTCGTGGTCTGGGCCTAAACAAGGTAAGCAGTAAGAGTGGAAATCTTTATGAGGTATTTGTTTCCCACAAGTTAAACAGTTATTTACTTTTTCTGACATCGGCTGAGGCAAGAAAGAGTCCCCAACGGGGTACTTAGCTTTTTAGAAGTCTTCGAAGTAGTATTCGGTAGTAGTAATCTCTGGATGTGACCGACCGGCACTTGCGAACAGCTTCTGCTTCGGGCGCCACGCGGCAAGAAAGACTGAGGAAAATGGCGTCGGCTGATGCCTTTATACCCGAAGACCAGCAGAGATGACGTCGGGTGAAGTGCGACACCAGCCGAGGCCAAATCCAGACTTTGGAATCCGGCCGACCGAAGGGCTGCCTGACGACAGGACAACCCATTTGTTAGGACTGCAGATGCATCCTTGAAGGACATCTGCCTGTGTATGTCCAAAGAATGTAGAATTTTCTCACCCTTGTTCTGTGGATTTGGGTAAAAGGTAGGCAAGTGAATGGTTTGATTGAGGGCCACACTGGACACCACCTTAGGCATAAATGTAGGGTTTGTCCTCAGAGAAACCCTGTCTGGATGAAAAATGATGAAAGGTTCCACAGCCATGAGTGCTTGTAACTCTGAGACTCGCCTTGCAGAGATTATGGCTAGGAGCAGAGCTGTTTTCCAGGATAAGAATTTAATATCCGCTGTTGATGCTGGCTCGAAAGGAGGCAGTGTGAGTTTTTCCAAAACATAATTGAGGTCCCAGGCCGGAATTGATGCTCTCCTTGGAGGCCTAATGTTTTTGACCCCTCTGAGGTACTGCCTTAATAAAGGATGAGAAAAGATAGGTGGTTCCGAATTGTAATGTGCAGAAATGGCAGAGGCATGAATCTTAATTCATGAGAAAGAAAGGCCTTTGTTCAGCATCTCAATTAGGTATTGTAAAATCTGAGGAATATTTGGTGCAGATGTGTCATGCCTTGGTCCTGGTTCCAAGCACAGAATCTCTTCATTTTTCTACATAAGATTTTCTGGTACTGGGTCTCCTGGCCTCCAAGATAACATCCATAACAGCTTTTGAAAGAGGAGTTTTCTGAATGGCTACATTATCCGCCATGCTGCCAGATTTAAGGTCCTGAGTTGGCTGTGCAGGATCTGATTGTTTTGTTGGGTCAGCAAGTGAGAAGTTTGAGGCAATATCCATGTTGGACCTTGAGACAAGCTCTTTAGGATTGGGTACCAGTGCTGGCGTGGCCAGTCTGGTGCAATCAGAATCATTTTTGGCTTCTCCTGTCTGACCTTTAGGAGTACTCTGGGAAGGAGAGGCAGTGGGGGAAAAGCATATACTATTAGATATTTCCAGCTGAATGATAGGGCGTCCACTTTCCATGTTTGCTTGTGGTAAATCCTTGTGCAAAATCTCTGTAATTGACAGTTGTGAGGGGAGGCAAATATATCTATGTCTGGGCATCCCCATTTCCTTATTATCATTCTGAAGACTTGTGGATCCAGTTTCCATTCGTGGGGATCCATGAGGTTTCTGCTTAGTTCATCTGCCAGAGTATTTGTTTTTCCTGGCAGGAATTGTGCTTGCAGGTGAACTTGAAAAGTCAATGCTGTGTCCCATAAGGTCATTGCTTGCCTGCAGAGGGGGTAGGAATGAGTACCTCCCTGCTTGTTTATGTACCACATGACCGTAGGGTTGTCTGTCTTTATCAGTAATTGTCCTGGATGAAGCAGGTCCATGAAGGCTGTCAGGGCATTTTGAACAGCTAGCATCTCTTTTTGATTGATGTGAAGATGCATCTGGTTTGCAGGCCATGTGCCCTGAATACATTTTCCTGCCATATGGGCCCCCCAGGCATATTCTGATGCATCCGTTGTCAGTGTCTGTCTGGCTGTGGGTAAACTGAATGGCAGACCCTTGTTGTGGTGACAGGCCTCTGCCCACCATCGAAACTACTGTTGTAGGCAGGGAATAAGTGCAATTACTGTCTCCAGGCTGTGGCAATGATGAGTCCAAACACTTTACAGATACCATTGTAGTTTCCTTATATGCAGTCTGGCATATGGAATTAGTAGAATGCAGGATGCCATGAAACCCAAGGCCTGCAGGATTTTCCTTGCAGATAAGTGAGTTTTTGTTGCCAATTTCTTGAAGTAAGTAGTCAGTTGTTTTTGCTTGTCTGGCATGAGATAAGCCATCTGGGTAGTTGTATTTAAGCTTGCACCCAGGAATATTGTCTCTTGAGAGGGCACTAGTTTTGATTTATTTTCGTTTACTGTGTACCCTAGGCCAATTAGTAATCTTTTTACAAACGCCAGATGCTTTAGAAGAGTGTCTTTGTTCTCTGCTTGAATTATGCAGTCGTCCAAGTAGGGATATATTTGTATTCCTTTTTGTCTGCAAAATGCAATTACTGGTGCCAAGCATTTTGTGAAGACCCTGGGCGCAGTAGATAAGCCAAAGGGCAGTGCAGAGAACTGGTAATGCATTGAGCCAGCTATAAATCTGAGGTATCTTCTGCAAGACTGTCTGATTGGGACATGCAGGTATGCCTCTTTTAGGTCCAAAGTTACGAGCCAAGCCATCTTGCCCAGCATGGGCAGTAGCTGCTGAAGAGTCAACATCTTGAATTTTGGAACTTCCAGAAACGTATTTAGTATAGACAGGTCCAGAATTGGTCTCCAGGTTTTGTCCTTCCTGGGTACTAGGAAAAGTCTGGAGTAAAATCCTTGCCCCTGCTCTTGTTGTGGTACTTGCTGAATGGCCCTCATGTCCATGAGGGCTGTAATTCGTTTTTGTGCCTCTGCCCATTGATTGTGTGGCAGGTCTGGCATGCCCTTTGACCTTGGCAGAGTGTGAAAATGGAACCTGTAGCCTTGGGACACTATATTAAGAACCCATTTGTCTTGGGTAACCATTTGCCAATTTGATGAAAAAAGTGCCAATTTTCCCCCTAAGAGGGCTGTCAAAAGAAAACTGCTTGGAACTGGTAGAGGAAAGTCATTGGGACTGTTTCCTGTAAGGCTGTGATTTGCCTTCTCCGCTTTTGGAGTTAGGATCACCCCATTGTTTAGGCCTATACGAGCCTTGGGGCTGAGATCTGCCTCTGAGACGCCTGTATCTGCCTCTTTGTGGTCTGTCTAAGACTGGAAAGGACCAATTTTTAGAAGGCCAGTTCCTGCTAAACCTGGGTGGCTGTACCTGTAAGAAATCCTTGACTGTCTACATGGATTTCGCTTTATCCTCCATTTTTTTCAACACTTCTTCTGCTTTAGTACCCAACAAAGTATCATGTTGTAATGGTTCAGCTAATAATTTTACTTTAACATGATCAGGCAGATTGTTGTTCCTTTAACCAAGCATGCCTTCTAATAAGAGAACCTGTAACAGCGGCCCTGCAAGAGGCCTCCAGTGAATCATAACCACATTGCAAAGTATGCTTTCCCACTTGTTCAGTTGCATGCAATAAATCCTGCAATTCCTTGTTCTCTGAACATTCAGTATTTGCCAACATTTTCTGTTTAAGTACTGACATTAAATATTGATGATATTTAAGCATATGAAATTGACAATTTAAAGCTCTTACAGCCAGGGTGGCAGAAGTGTAAACTTTTTTCCCCCATCTGTCTAGAGCTCTAGAGTCCCTATCAGAGGGGACAGGGTTTTTTGCAGTGGGAGCTTTAACCCCCATGGGGCCCTGAGAAATAGTTTCAGGGTCAGCAGCAGGGTTTTTATATAGAAATTTATGAGAATCCGGGACCCTGTAGTATCTGTCTGGCTTAGCAGGTGCAGGGGGTAAAGAGTCAGGGGACAGTCTGGACTCTGAAAATACATAATCTACAATGTCTAGAACAGGTGGAATAGCAAGGGGTCTTTGCTGAGGAAGAAGCAGGAAGTCTCTGAGCCTTTTCTTAGACTCAGAATAATCTTGGCTCTCCCAGTGGAAATGCTCCCTCACAGTATGCAGTGTTTCCCCAAAAGAATAGTCCTCAGGAGGAGAGGCTGAAGGAATGGATTCTTCAGCATCAGAATCCTCATAGGGAAGCATGGAGTAATCCTGTTCATAAGAGGAATCATAGGCAATAGATACCTGATCAGAAGAATCATACTCTCTCTTGCCTAGGCCTCTTATCAGGAGGGGGATGGGAGCCCCTGATCAAAGTAATTAAGTCTTCGGCCATTTTGAGCATCTGTTTTTTAGGCATGGAAGTCTGAGTAGGAGAATGCTGCACTTGTTTCTTTGTCTTTACAGCTTCTTTAGTCTTTGTCTTTGAAGCTGAAGATGGCTTAACATATAGTTATGTAGGTCTGAAGACACCCTCAGAAGCCGATGCCTGCTCAGCGGCTGTGGACCCATCTGAAGGATTCATTTCCGAGTGTCCAATACCTTGAGTATCCAGAGGCCCAGTCGGCTCCACGTGGGAGTCGGTAGCGGCCTGTGGCTCTGAGGTAGCGGTCGCCAGGGGCTGCGAAAGCACCTCACTGAGAACCGGCGACTGGCCTAGAAGAGGTTTCTTCATCGGTTTTGGACCTCGGATGCCTATCTTTGTCCTTGTCCTTGCGTTTTTTGTAAACTCAGGTTGTCGGCTGTTCCGCCGGTATTATATAATTAAATCTTCAGCCAAAGTAATGAAATGCAAAATCGAACCGACGCTTGATAGTGCGTTGGTTGAATCTAGCACAAAATCGACAGCTAGCAACGTTGTGATCAGGGCCTAGGCAAGGGATACAGTAAGAGTGAAAATCCTTATGAGGTATTTGCTTCCCACAAGAAATACAATTGTTAACTTTTTCTGACATCGGTCTGGAGCAAGAAAAAAGTTTCCCCAACGGGGTACTTAGCTTTAATGAAGATTTCTGTTCTGAAATTCAGATTTGAACATGTCAGTAGTCGGCCGACTGGCACTTGCGAACTGCTTTTGCTTCGGGCACCGAGCGGCAAGAAAGACTGAAGAAAACAGCGTCGGCTGTATCTTTTATACCCCAGGCACACTGACGTCAGGGAAGAGGCGACAGCAACCGACGCCGGAGCTAGACTTTGGAATTCTGGCTGACTGCGGGTAGCCTGCCAGCAGGATAACCCAAGAGTAATGACTGCAACAATGAAACACGATGAACATCAGCACTCTTGTTTGAAAGTACAAAATACAGAGAAACTAGTGGTCTTAAAACTTCGTTGATGAGCTCAGTCACAATAATTTCCAAAAATCATGAAACCCAGGTAGTGTTCCAAAACAAGTCGTTGTTCAGCACAGACAAGCGATCAACAGTAACAAAAAATCAGAAATATTTTAAAAATGTTAAACATATCAGCTTTTATATACTTAGAAGTAGGTGTGGAAAATATACATATTGTTTAATTATAAACCAACCTATTCTGGTTTATAATTAAACAATTCATATATTTTCCACACCTACTTCTAAGTATATAAAAGCTGATATGTTTGACATTGTTAAAATATTTCTGATTTTTTTTGTTACTGACGATCGCCTGTCTGTGACGAATAATGACTTGTGACACTACCTGGGTTTCATGATTTTTGGAAATTATTGTGACTGAGCTCATCAATGTAGTTTTAAGACCACTAGTTTCTCTGTTTTTTTTTTTGTTTTGTTTTTTTCCTGAACACTTGTGGTGGTGAGGTTGAACTAGACAAAATCCTGTGCTTATTCATTCTTTTATATATATTTTTTAAAGTACAGTACAATCCTGTGACAGTTCAAACTCCTAGCCTTAAAAACAGCTTTCCTTAACAGCAAAGTATTAATAAACAAACAAAAATGGAAGGTTTTCAAAAAGCTTATCTGCCCATCAATGGAGCAGCACAAGCTGACCATCCCCCCTTGAGAACCTCAGAGGAGCGTACTCTTTGGCAGCAAGAAAACTCTGAAGGGCTTTGCTCCCAACCAATCTTTTTACTCATCTCAGCTCGAGCTGCTGACAGTTTGTGTGTGGAAGGTGGTGCTCTGAAGCTTTGGAAGCTGTCTGTCTGGTATATCCTATGCAGGATATAACCCATATTGCTAAGGCTACGACAACAGTGATCAATTTGTTGAACATCTTTGAAGACAAGTTTATTCCTCCAATACAATAATGGCCTGGGCCCGAAGGCAGCATAGATGTCACAAGAGGTCCCAATGTGTGCCACCCCCCAAACAGATCACACATAACTCGTTTGGGTCCTGGGGGGGGGAATTTTACCCCCAAATTTAGAGCATTTTTTGAATGTTACTTTTTGATCCATATCAAGCTGCAAAATTGTGCTACGAAAAGAGAAGGCACAGCACTAACTTCAATTAAAATCAGAAAATCTACATCCAAATGCTAATAACAACCTACACACAAATGCTATTATATCCTAAATCCAGAACTACCAACAAACTCTACAAAGGTAAAATGGTATATCAATTAATGCTTAATTAACTATACAAGCACTTTCAATATACTGACTGCCAGAAAAAGGCAAGATGGGGTAAGCCAATAATGGAAGGGCTAACAAAGATCCAAACATATCCAAAATCCCTCATACTGGAAGAAAAGGTAGTACTGCATGATATACTTCTAAATACTAAATGGCCACTGGCTGAAAATAGCTACTTTTTACAAGAAAACTATCCCAATAAGAGGCGGAGCGCTTATCTAGAGAGATCTGCAATCCTTCTCCAAGATGCAGCAAGCAAGATCTAAGTTACTAAATATCGCAAAAACATTCCATGAAAATTTCACTAGAAGATGTAATCTTTAGAGATACATTTCTGTACTTGAAAGGTACAAAAAAAAAGCTACAACGGTCTTTAAAAATTAACAAACTGCAAACCTCAAAATTATCTTCTTTACAACAATGCACTTTTTAAGGTTACTAATATAGAAGCTTATAAAAACACAAATGCATCATGTTGCTACAATTTCTCTCTAAAATTATGTTTCCAGCTAATTAAGATGTAACAGCAGGAAAAATAATTAAATACACATTTTTAACAGAAACTTCACTCAACCAATAGAGGTTCTACTCCATTTAAATCCTGAAATACAGTCTACTTAAATGTTATGGCTGAATGTTGCGCACTTACAGAAATTTTCTCAAGAACTCATATAGTTTCAAACATTTAGCAAAAATAAGTAACAAAAATGGTCAGCTGTAGAGGAAAAAAGCTTGGAAAATGGTAAGAGTTAAGTATGTCATTCTGTACCACTTTTATCAGTATCTCTGCCAGCCTGCACCTAAACTGTCATATATTACATATAACACTCTGTAGCTGTCAAACAAAGAAAATATTTTAGTTACCTTCCCATCAATCCCACCAACAAAAACTCTATTTGGCATGACCTTTCCTTCTGGAAAGACATACCCTTGGTTTGACGAGGCTGCTTTTGAGAAAGGAATGTCCTCTTCATTTGAAACATTACAATTGGCCATCTCAGGAACTCCAGACTACCAAAAAAGAAGAGAAGCAGAAAATTAAGATTGATGTTTGTTACAAGCAAAATAATGCCTTGCATGTCAGCACTGGAACAAATGGAAACCATGTGTGTTCCTCGCTGCCCTACACAATTTACAGAAATTAATGTGGTACAAAACATCATACACTGCATAAGTTTTCAGTGTTTGCACAAGATACCAATGTTTATAAACTATGAACCTGAAGTAGTAAGCTGAACATAGTATACAGGGAAAAGAATGGATCAATACAACAACCAAACTCCTGACCAGTAGAAGCCTTGTTGACTTCTTTACCTGCACTACCTCGATTGCCTACTGAAAGTGCATGGACCGTAATTTTTGCCTCAAACTGCAGAACTACAAGCACAATATACACAGAGTCTGAGGCTGCACTACCCTGGAGTATTCCTCTTTCTTCAATGACACTGACTTCAGAGTTACACTACGTACTTCCTTCAAAAAAGCAAGAATGGTATAACAGCATGATGTCCTTCTATATCACTGTTGTAGTATTCTTCACTGTAGGGATATTCTGCCAAGGATAGGCCAACATCCGGACAGTATACCAAAGCCTTTAGATCTTACCCTTTAGCTGTGCTGAATACCTAGCCATCAACTTCTTCTTGGACTTAAACACCTTCCAAATGGACTAGGGAACCCAATTCCTCAGATGAGGATTCAGTCTGATGATGTCTCCTTGTCTTACTCTTCCCAGATGCCTTTGCCTTTGGCTTACGGTTCTGATGAAGTACAGTCTATTAGCCCTGAGTCTCCTTTTGAGGAATTGTCTTTTGGAGACAATATAGCTAGAATGATGGAATGGAATTCTTCTCAGATGTCTAATATCCAGAAAAGTTACTATGAAATGCTTAAGGTGGACACTTCTAAACCTGCTGCAGTACCTCCTGTGCTGGCTGCTTTGTTAGATACATTTTTAGCTTTTATGTCTCCCGATTCTCAGCCTCCTCCTGCTCCAAAGAAACCTGACAGGTACTACAACCCTGGAACAAATAATAATTGTTGGAGTGTATAGACCACCAAAGTCAAGTGCTGATGACTTACAGGAATTCATACATTTCTTGCATGAAACACAGAAGGGAAGAATAATATTAGCTGGGGACTTAAATTTACCACAAACAGGTTGGAATAATATTAACTCAACAGTATTAGTAAGGAAATTATTTACAACATATGTTCGGGAGTAATAATTGCTTCAGATTGTAAAAAACTACCAGCAGAACGTACCGGACATTGTTTGTGTTCCTAAAGAAATTACTGTTATAAGTCAAGTTTTACCACAGTTGATCTGCACTGATCATGGGGTTATAAAGGTTAATTTGTTGCTAGATAATTCTGCCAAACTGAAATTTAAACCAATGTGCAGAAGATTAATTACAAATTATATGGAAGCAAAATAGTCACTATGTAAAGCTAACTGGAGTGATATGTTCAATGGAAAAACTGCAGAAGGAATGTGGAAAGTATTGAAAAAGAAATTCTTGGGAGTGCAAAGAATCAAAAAAATGTTTAACATCAGGATCTAGATATACAACATCAGGGGGATATATTTTCACAAGAACAACATACCTGATTAAGGTGAGAGACAAAAATATAAGAAATGGCAGAGAGACTGAAGTACAACTTTGAAAACTGAAATAAACAAGCTGGAAAAACAAATTAAGCACTGTGAGACAAGATCAAGAAAAATTTGAAGAAAATTTACATAAAGATACTGAGCATAACAGGAATTTTTTTTATAGATACTTAAGATGTGGAAGGAGTAAAGACATACAAATTGATAAACTGTGTGTAGACTCTAAAATTTATTCTCACACACAACAGATTATAAATATATTTACAAAATGTTATGCAAAACAGTTTGGGTCCACAACAGGGATGATAAGTTGCCCTAGTGACATCTAGGTATTTTTTAGATACCAGCATCAAATTAGATTATACTGAAAAACAACTGCACAGACTGGATGCACACAAAGCACAGGGAGGAGACGAAATTAGTAATAATAATCTGAGAACACTTTGGCAAGAACTTACAGTACCACTATATCTATTACTTACTAGGTCATATAAATATGGAGAGAGTCCTCAAGACTGGAGACATGCACTTATTAGACCTGTCTTTAAGGGAACGGGGAGTAGGACAACCCAGAGTCACACAGAGCCTTAGTTTACCTTTATGTTGTGGAAAAATAATGGAGAAGGCAATATTGGTTAAGTTATTGTAAGAATAAGACAGGCTAGGACTTGAAACCATATATCAGCATGCACACGTTGAAAATAAATCCACTACCACCTAAAACATGATGTTCTATAACAATATAATAATAGCTATGTATAAAAAATGTGCTGTGATGTAATTTATATAGATTTAACTTCAGCATTTGACAGGGTCATAAACAGAACACTGATCAATAAATTAGTACAACTGAATATCGATGTACACTTAATAAGTTGGGATTGCTGCATGGCTTACAAATAGGAAATGGCAAATATCATACAGCAATTGGACAGGTGACATTCTTGGTTACAGTCAGGGCGTCCCACAGGGACAAAAATTCCTCATCAATCTGTCCACCTCATTCTCTGACAAGCTCTGAGAGGACTCAATGGAAGAGGTAACAGAGGAATTCCTGGAATGAAGTCTGGGACAGACATCCGAGGGGATGTACTTGGCATC
Organism: Protopterus annectens; assembly: GCF_019279795.1. Taxonomy (NCBI): domain Eukaryota; kingdom Metazoa; phylum Chordata; order Ceratodontiformes; family Protopteridae; genus Protopterus; species Protopterus annectens. Next base: position 320,154,463 of record NC_056732.1, on the reverse strand, counting down.
AATGGCGCCGGCCCCGAAGTGACGAATGAGGCACGGGGTGGAGGGGCAGTTGCCGAACTCGGAACTGAAGGGTTCTGCACCAACGTTCTCAGGGCCTTTTTGGGAGGCTCCGAAAGAGCTAAAGAGGAGGGGTCCTGGGACCGTTTCTTAGGGTCCCTGGCCTCCAAATTCGAGGGGGTTTGAGCCCCTGAGACAGATGAGTTAGCTGGGGAGAGAGGTGGAATACGCCCTCTCAAAACCAGCTTATGGTTTTTATCTGCAAGAGCCCGAGGGAAGAAGTCCTTGCAGATAGAGCACACCCTTTCTAGGTGTGCAGGCTCCAGACAGTAAACACACTCCCTATAAGCAACAGAGATGGGGATCTTGTGCCCACAGGAAGTTCATTTCCTAAAATCTAAGGGTTTATCAGATTTCACTGACATAGTGGAAAGAAGGAAGGCAGAAAAAGAAGAGGAAGGGCATGACAGGAAGAACACACAGCAAGATACAAAAAACTAAAGCTAAAGAGTTTTTTTGTTTCTTTTTGTATTTACTAATATAAAGCTGAAGAGAAGGGTAGGAAGCAAAAAAAAAATAGACCAAAAGGCCAACTCACGTATAACAAAAAACTTAGATAAGTACACCCATGGAGGAGATCAGAACTGACCCATAATGCGCTGCCAGTGTGCGATACTTACTTGTATAGACTGCATCTTTCACACCTAACTTTTTCATCTGTACAGTCTATATGCAGATGACCTGAAATAGGGTAAACTGATTAAATTGTTTTTCAGTTGTGCACTTGCCTTGCTTCATTTAAAAAGTTTTAAATTGCTAATTTTGTAGAGTTTTAATTGCATTTACTGTTTAGGACTACACTCTCAAGTGTGTTAGACTGTTCTGTGTTTATTTACTGTATTATTGCATTGTTTAGCCTGTTTAAACAAAAAAATATATACTATCTTGTTTGCTCGTTTCCCACCTTTTCTAGCCAATCCATATCCCAGGCCTTGCTTGTCTCAGGACTTTATTTTCTGTGCTCAGAGCTATCCAGACCTTGCTGTGGCAGAGGGAAGTCCTACTGCCTACCAGTGGGACTGGTGAACATTGTACTGCCTATCTAACGCTAGAGGAGTGGTTTCCAGCTCTGAAATTGTAATTTTATTAGCCTTTTTGGGCTGATTTCTATCCCTTTCAACTTTCTGGCTGAAAAACGCGTGTGTTTGCACATTTTTCACATCGTGCAGCACTACGAGGCTACAGTTAAACTATTCCAGGTGCCAGAAAGTCTGCTCTTCAAATTTTCCCTTAAAACTAGCTGGTTTCTCAGTAGTAGCACTAAAATCTGAACCCATGTGACTAGCACTTGCTCTAGAACCTGCTGTAAAGCACTAGGAATCCTGAAACTGATGCAAGCATCTCTCCTTGTCAATAAGGAGAAATTAATCATAGGCACTAAACAGCCTACAATTGTAAAGTACCTTGCAAAGGTAAGGGAAAACAGCTCTTAAACCTTACAAAAAAGCACCTAAACAGGCATGTCCAAGGGTCAGCTTCTGGTGGTTTCTCCTGTCCACCTGGTGAATCTGGGCATACTGGGGCAATGCAGCAACTGCCTCATGTACACAGACAATCCTCTCCTCCTACCACCCAACACTACAACCTGCGAGAGATGCACTTACATAGCCAAACTGGAAGCAAAGCTCTCTCCGGTCAAGACTGTGCTAGACAGTCAAGAGGAGAAGGCTAACACCTGCATTACACCTCTAGCAACTCATAGCCCTTCAAAACCCACACCATCAACTCCCACACATAGCAACACTAAACCCACATATGCGGAGGCCCTTAACATTAACCTGCCCAAGCAACAAGGACCTCTGAAGCCGAAACGCAAACAAACACCAGTCACAACCAAAGTGACACATAGCTCACAACACCAGTGTGCCACCCAACAACAGCCCCTAAGGCAAGACAATGTACCAAACACTTTAGTCATAGGTGACTCTATAGTCAGGCACACTGATGTCCCACTCACCAGGCTGAACAAGGAGAAAATTACAGTCAGCTGCCTGTCGGGTGCCAGGATCCACCACATAATGCATGCACTCAAGTCACTCCACAACAAGTACAAATACGACTCTGTCATTGTCCATGCTGGAGTAAATGACTTGAGACGTACCTCCCTGGGATACATGAAAAGAGACATGGAAGAGCTCTTGGATCATGTGACCTAGGCAGGTATGACCCCAGCCCTGAGTAGCATCCTGCCTTCGCCCAGAATGCTACCACAGTATAAGGACAAAATGATTGACTTCAACAATTGACTAAGCTTCTGGTGTCATTCAAAGGGGATCCAGTATTTGTCTGCCTGGGAAGACATGATCGACAAACCACGATGCTTTGCCAGAGATGGTCTGCACCTGTCACCCCTGGGATTCAGGTTACTGGCTAAAGCTCTTGCCACCCCTATAGTGCCTTTTTTAGGCAAGGTTCAAAGGATAAAACCACCACCGTAACAGATACAAGCATGCAAAATCTGAAGGTAATGCTACTTAATGCTAGAAGTCTAAACCTCAAAATGCACTCTCTCGAGGCACTCCTAAAAATGGAGAACATCGATATCTATGCAGTGACTGAGACTTGGTTCAAGGCTCCAGAGAGCACCACTGCAATATCAGGCTACAATTCTTATCACACTTTTCCGCCACAAAACCAAGACCAAAACACTAAAGGTGGAGGAGTGTCCATATTCACCAAGGATATTCACACCTCCAGGCTAGTTGCCCAACACAATGCATCTGAAATTTTCCAGGTGCAACTAACACTAGGTAAGACTGCAATCCAAATTGTAGCTTGTTACAGATCCCCCACCATACCCCAAGATTCTCACTACACCTTCCTAAACATACTGGAAAATATTAAGATACAACCAAACACCCTAATACTAGGTGATTTCAACTACCCTGCCATTAATTGGGAAAACTACTCGGGTACCAACTCCCTTTTCCCAACGGTTCTTGGAATTCATAAATTCCAATGCCCTGGATCAACTAATCCATTGTCCCACCAGGGGCTCCAATATCCTAGACCTGGTCATTACCAACATGGGAGATAGATGCTCCACACCAGTGGTCACCCCCTCATTGGTCAGGTCTGACCATAAGCAAATCACCCTTGACATCCACATCCCACCCCCACCCCCGTAAGGAAACCTCCTTAAAAAACTTCTCCAAAGCCAACTTCATGCTACTGAAGTCAGAAGTGACAAACTTCACAACACCCACGCAGACGGGATCTGGAAATTCGACTGCGGAATCCTACACTAAGGCACTGTACGAGCACATCCACTCGTGCATGAATCGTGCCATCCCAAATAGAACCAAGATGCTCTTCTCCAAAAAAAGGAAGCCAATCTGGTGGTCCCCTGCTACAAACAAACTATACAACAGAAGGAAGAAACTGTTGCAGAAACGAGGAAAATCCCAGGATGCAAAAAACTCCCTCACCAGCCTCAGTAAGAAGCTGAGATCCCTAAAATCCTCAAAAGCTAGTTACGAAAATAAAATTGCCAAAGATTCCAAAGACAACCACAAGGCATTCTATAGTTATGTCAAAAATCTAAATGGCAATGCTCAGATCTGCTCTAAGCTACAACAGAATGGCATTAAATATACTCATCCCACGGATATTGCCAATATCCTGGCAGATCGATTTAGTGCCAACTTCACTCCCCTCTCACCCCCTAAACAGCCCATCTCAATACCAAAAGATTGCCAAATTCCGATAATCACAGCCACACAGGTAGAAACAGCACTCTCCAAAGCTAAGAATACAGCATCCATGGGACCAGATGACATCCCAGGCTGTGTACTACATGAACTACAAAATGAACTAGCACCCCACCTAAGTGTCATGTTTAATCATAGCCTCACCTCAGGCTTCGTGCCCACTGAGTGGCGCACAGCTACAGTTATCCCGCTCCACAAGGGAGGATCCACATTGTATCCCGGGAACTACCATCCCATCAGTCTGACAAGCCTGATCTGCAAGGGCATGGAACGCATTATCATGGAACTTATAAACAAAGATATTGGCAACCTTCAAACACTGGACCCCACCCAGTTTGGGTTCGTGAAGGGCCGATCTTGTCTCCTGAATCTGATTGACTTCTTCGAATCCTTCTCCAGAGCTGTGGACGAGGGTAAGGAGGTCCACACAGCCTATCTGGACCTCGCCAAGGCCTTCAACACCATCCCCCACTTTGGAATCATAGATAAACTTACTAAGCTGGGCATAAATCCCTACGTCACTCGATGGGTTGCCAACTGGCTTACTGACAGAACCCAGACTGTAAAAGTAGCTGACTCCAAATCCAGCTCCAGACAAGTGACAAGTGGAGTACCTCAGGGTTCAGTCCTGGGACCACTCTTGTTTGGCATCTACTTCTCTGAAGTACAGGCCAACACTAAAGGACTCTGGCTAACAAAGTTTGCAGATGACTGCAAAGTGGGAGCCATTACTGAATCCCCAAATGATGTGGATATTCTACAAAAGGGCCTTACAGAAACAGATGCCTGGTGCCAGAGCCATGGGCTCAAGCTTAACGCCAAGAAATGTATAGTCATCCCCTTTGGAAAAAAGCATGTACCCATGAACTACCACATAGGTGGCAGGACACTAAACATCGAAAGTGTGAAAAGAGACTTAGGGACACAAGTGGACAGTGGTCTCACTTTCGATAACCACATCGCCACAACAGTCAGGAAATCCTTCTATGTGGCACACCTCATCACTAAGGGCTTTTCATCCAGATAAAAGGAGGTCATTGTCCCACTGTACTCATCCCTCATTAGACCCATTATAGAGTATAATGCCCCATTTGGTATGTACCTCACAAGACATATGCAACAGCTGGAACGGCCGCAGAAATACCTCACTAAAGGAATCACAGGCCTAAAGCAGATGCCATATGTTGACCGTCTAAAAAAACTCCAGCTATACTCTGTGGCATATCGTCTACTCAGAGGTGATCTCTGCTTAACATACAAGGCCATGTCAAACCCTGAGCTGTTGGACATGCTCCACTTAAAGAAATCCCAATCCCTCAGAGCCACATGCTCCAGGGATCTAAACCTTATCATCACAATGAACAAAACATGCTGGAGGGATAGGTTCCTGACCCAGAGACTCCCCATACATGTCAAGCAGAGCACCTCATTGGCCCTATTCAAAATGATCCTTGATGATTGGATGGGAGATAGGAAATTCACCCCGGGGATCATGTCAGTCGCCCTGCTAGACAGGGGCCCAGAGAAGTAAATATTGTGGGAAAAAATTTCCAGGGAATTGTTATGGCTAGGCTTGCATAGGCCTTAGGGCCGATAGCCTAGTTAGTACCAACCTATGAACCTATATGTGTATCACATAAGGCATATCTGCAAAACAGCTCAACTAAATTGACCATTTGGGCACAGGAGCATAATACGCTGATAAATACATCAAATCATAGCATATGAGATTTGGGAGACATAAACTGAAAGGTGAATATTTAATGCAGCACACAGTGATTGAAACTGTAGATTTATTTAAGGGCCTGGGTATATGGGTAGATCCAGCTTTCAGTTTTTCTAATCATATCAACCAACTGGTTAATGACAGTTATAGAACTATACATTGTATAAAAAGATTATAAAGTCTAGGAAATCAGAAATGATGAAGTCATTTTTTGTTAGCTATATTAGACCAAAACTTGAGCATGGAATAACAATACTGGCAACCTTGTAAGAAAACAAGCATGAGTAAAATGGAAAGAGTACTGCGGAAATATACCAAGGGCATCCATGGATATGAAAATTTAAGTTATTACGAAAGACAAAAACATCTGAACTTGTACAGTATCTCTTACAGATATCTAAAAGGAGAATCTTATTCAGGTATATAGGGCATTTAGAGACAACTATCTCTAGGAATGTTTGGGGTTATCAAGAAGTACTAGAGAATCATCAGATTACCTATGTAGAAGATGTCTTGTCACCACTGCTCTTCTGCCTGCTTAACAGATTAGGTCATGGCTATAATTTGGCTCCCAGAAACAACAAAGTGTAAACACTTCTCAGCTGGTGCAGCGGTTAATGCTGTCGCCTCACAGCAAGAGGTTCTCTGGTTCGATTCTCGGCCGGGGTGCCTTCTGTGTGGAGTTTGCATGTTCTCCCTGTGGGTTTCCTCCGGGTACTCGGTTTCCTCCCACATTCTAAAGACATGCGTCTGGAGCATTTCTCCCCGGGCCTCCGCTGAAAACAGGATCTGTGGAACCTAGTCGGACTTTCCCGGTCAACAAATGTTAAATAAATAAAATAAATAAATCTTCTCTTTGTAGATGATTTAAAACTGTACAGCTCATCAGATGAGGAACTAAAAGCACAACTGCAAGTAGTCAAAACTTTTTCAGATGATATAAGAATGTCATTTGATCTTGATAAATGTGCAAAAGCAACCTTTAAAGCAGGAAAGCTGGAGCAACAAGAAAACATCAGTTTGGGACAAGAATGTGATACACAAAACTTGAGCAAGATGGAGTGTATAAATATTTGGGAAGTGATGAAGGATCAACAATAAAACATGAACAAAGGTGAATAAAACTCAGAAAGGAATAGTTTAAAAGACTTAAATTAATCCTGAAAAAGTACAGTTTTGTACCTACCATAAATGTAGATGTCCGAACAGGATAGCATCTGCAGTCATAACAAATGGGTTGTCCTGTCGTCAGGCAGCCCTTCGGTCGGCCGGATTCCAAAGTCTGGGTCTGGCCTCGGCTGGTGTCGCACTTCACCCGACGTCATCTCTCCTGGTCTTCGGGTATAAAGGCATCAGCCGACGCCATTTTCCTCACTGTTTCTTGCTCCAGATGCCAGTTGCCCTCTTGGAAAACTAAATTTTGGATAAATGCCAATGTTTCCAAAAAAAATAGTAGGCAAACACAAATAATAAGCATGTATGTACATATATACAAACAAATACACCATAAGAGATCCCCCCCTAGCTAGCTATTAGGAGGGTAAATACCCTAGGAGTACCACAGAGGGGAAGGAGGGTGGGTAATCCTGACTGCAGATGCTATCCTGTTCGGACATCTACATTTATGGTAGGTACAAAAAGTACAGTTTTGTACCTACCATAAATGTAGATGTCCGAACTGGATAGCATCTGCAGTCATAACAACTGGGTTGTCCTGTCGTCAGGCAGCCCTTCAGTCGGCCGGATTCCAAAGTCCGGGTCCGGCTTCGGCTGATGTCGCACTTCACCCAACGTCATCTCTGTTGGTCTTCGGGTATAAAGACATCAGCCGACGCCATTTTCCTCAGTGTTTCTTGCCCCAGATGCCAGTAGCCCTCTTGAAGGCTAAAATTTAGATAGATGCCAATGTTTCCAAAAGATAGAGGTAAACAAAAATAAGCATGTATGTACATATATACAAACAAATACACCATAAAAGACTCCCCACAAGCGAAGCTATTAGGAGGGTAAACACCCTAGGAGTACCACAGAGGGAAGGAGGGAGGGTAATCCTGACTGCAGATGCTATCCAGTTCGGACATCTACATTTATGGTAGGTACAAAACTGTACTATGTCCTTCATGGATGCATCTGCAGTCATAACAACTGGGTAGAATACCATAGCCAACTAGGGAGGAGGATAAAAGTAGATTATGGTGTGTTTAGGATCCCTTGCAGTACAGCAGTGGCAAACCCTGCTCGGGATCTGGAATATAGAGGCAAATTATAATGCTTGGCAAATGTATGCACGGAGGTCCAAGTAGCCGCCTCAATAATGTCTTTGGTTGCCACTCCTCGTAAGAAGGCTGTGGTAGTGGCTGTTGCCCTTGTAGAATGAGGTCTTATGTTCTGTGGAATTGGTTTTCCATGGAAGGAGTAACAGAATCGTATGCAGTTTCCTATCCATTTGGAGATTGTCTGTTTGGAAATAGCTTTTCCTTCCCTTCCTGTTGCATAGGCTACAAAAGTTGGTCAGTCTTTCTGCTACTTTTGTTCTGTCCAAGTAGTAGCGTAGCTGTCTATGTACATCCAAGGTATGCAGTATTCTTTCCCTCTGTTTTGTGGGTTGGGAAAGAAGGTAGGTAGGTGGATTGCCTGGTTTAAAGACACTCTGGATACCACCTTAGGCATAAATGTAGGATTAGTCCTCATGGACACTCTATCTTGGTGGAAGATTATGAAGGGTTGCACTGCCATTAAGGCCTGTAGTTCTGAAACCCTCCTTGCTGAAGTAATTGCCAGTAGGAAAGCAGTTTTCCATGACAGGTGTTGTAGGTCTGCTGTTGCTGCTGGTTCAAAGGGTGATAGTGTCAACTTTTCTAGCACAAAGTTTAAGTCCCAAGCTGGTAATGGTGGTTTCCTTGGAGGTTTTACATTCTTGATTCCTCTGAGGAACTGCCTGAGCAAAGGGTGCGAAAAACAGGTGGATCAAAGCTGTATTCTGCTGAAATAGCTGATGCATGTATCTTGATGGAGGAGTAGGACAGGCCTGAATGAAGAAGTTCGCCAGATACTCCAGAATGTTAGGCATATCTATGTTTGACACATCTTTTCCTCTTTCAGTGCTCCAAATGACAAACCTTTTCCATTTTCCAGCATAGTTCCTTCTTGTTGAAGGTCTGCGTGCTTCAAGAATAATGTCTTTAACTCTTTGGGAAAGTTCTGGATTAGCTGCTGCTATGTGATGTTCCATGCAGTCAGTTGCAACGTTTTAGGTTTGGATGTATGATGCTGTAGTTGTTCTGAGTTAACATCAAAGGCATCAGGGTATTGGCCACATATTGTTCCGAGACATACTCCTCAGCAGTGGGTACCAGTGTTGTCTTGGCCAGTTTGGAGCTATCAGGATTATCCTTGGACGTTCTTCCTTGATTTTTAGTAGTACTTTGTGTATCAAGGGAAGACGTGGGAATGCATATGCTGTTAGGCCTTTCCAGCTGAAGGAGAGCGAATCCACTTTCCATGCTAGTGGGTGGAATGTCCTTGTGCAGAATTTTTTGAGCTGGTGATTGAGAGGTGATGCGAATAGATCTATCTGAGGCATTCCCCATTTCTTTGAGATGGTCTTGAAGATGTCCGGGTGCAGCTTCCATTCGTGGGCATCCGATGTGGTGCTGCTTAATATGTCTGCTAGAGTATTTTCTTTTCCCGGCACAAATATTGCCTGTAACTGGATGTTGTAGCTGAGTGCCAGGGTCCACAGCTCCAAAGTCATTCTGCATAGGGGGTATGAATGAGTGCCTCCCTGTTTGTTGATGTACCACATGACTGTGGTGTTGTCTGTCCTTATCATCAACTGGCCCTCTTTGAGAAATGGTCTGAACTTTTGGATTGCCAGTTTTACTGCCAGCATTTCTTTTAGGTTGATGTGCAGGTGAAGTTGATCCTGTGTCCACAATCCTTGCACGCATTTGTCCAGCATGTGGGCCCCCATCCTAGGTCTGAAGCGTCTGTTGTGATGGTCTGGCTTGCTTGACTTCTGCGAAAGGGTAGGCCTGGGTTTGACTGGCATGCCTGAGCCCACCATAGGAACTCCTGTTTTAAGCATGGAATTAGAGGGATTTCTGTTTCTAGGCTGTGTCTGTGTTGGGACCATAAATTCTTTAGGTACCACTGTAGTTTTCTCATATGTAGTCTGGCAAATGGGACCAAGATTATGCATGATGCCATGAAGCCCAAGGCCTGCAGTACTTTTCTTGCTGTTAACTTGTTCAGTTTTGTTAGTGCCAAGAAGTAAAGAGGGAGTTCTTTTTGTTTTTCTGTAGTTAGGAATGCCATTTGTTTTACTGTGTCCAATTCCGTGCCCAAGAATGTCCTTGTTTGGGATGGTATTAGCCTTGACTTTTGTAAATTGACTGTGTATCCCAGTGCTTGTAGCAAGTAAATGACCCTTTGTAAATCTGATGTCAGCTTGCTTTTGTTGTCCCCTTGTAGCAGGCAGTCGTCCAGGTATGGGTAAATTTGAATTCCCTGTAGTCTGCAATGGGCGATTACTGATGCCAGGCATTTTGTGAATACTCTGGGCGCAGTAGATAAGCCAAAGGGCAATGCTGAGAATTGATAGTGCTCTGATCCTGCAAGAAATCTGAGGTATCTTCTGCAGATTGGTCGAATGGGGACGTGCAGGTATGCCTCCTTGAGATCTAGAGTTACCAGCCAACACTCCTTGCCCAGCATGGGAAGAAGTTGCTGTAGGGTCAGCATTTTGAATTTTGGGACAATGATGTATGTATTTAAGGTGGACAGGTCGAGAATTGGTCTCCAACTTTTTCCTTTCTTGGAACTAGGAATAGTCTGGAGTAGAACCCTTTCCTTGCTCTGCTGTTGGCACTCTTTCCACAGCTCTCATGTTTGCTAACTCCATTATCTGTTGTAGAGCCTCTGTTTTTGATTTGGAGGTAGATTTGGCATTCCTCTTTGACTGGTAAAGTGTGGAAGTGGAACCGTAACCTTGATCTATGGTTTGTAAAATCCACTTGTCTTTTGTTATATAGTGCCAGTTCTTTGAAAATAAGGTTAACTTTCCGCCTAGAGGAGCTGCTATTTGTTCCCTGGTAGGCGGATTTAGGGTTAAGTCACTGTGGTTGTGTTGATGTAGTGGCAGTGGTTGTGTCTGTGCCTCTGTTGTTACCTTGCCACTGTCGTCCTCTGTAGGCACCTCCTCTGGATTGGTTTCTGCCTCTGGAACGTCTATTCCTGCCCTTTGAGATCTTGTGGAGTCAGGAAAGGACCAAAAATTTTGGCAGGCCAGTTCCTGCTAAACCTTGGGGGTTGAACCTGCAAGAAATCTTTAACCGTTTGAACAGATTTTGCCTTTTCTTCCATTTTCTTCATAACCTGCTGGGCAGGTGTACCAAACAAACTTGTCTTATCCATAGGAGCATCTAGCAACTTAGCTTTAACATGATCCGGTAGAGCTTGCTCCTTTAGCCATGCATGCCTTCTTATCACTGTGCCAGTCATGGCTGATCTAAATGAAGCCTCCAGTGCATCATAGCCACATTTTAAGGAATGGTTACTAACCTGTTGTATGTTATTTACCATTTCTAATACATATTTCTTATCAAGAGATTCATCAGTGGTTAGCTTTTTAGTTAACTGATCAAGCATAAACTCTTGGTATTGTATCATGTGAAACTGACAGTTTAAAGCTCTAGCTGAGAGAGTAGCTGAAGTGTAGACCTTTTACCCCATCTGTCTAATGACCTTGCTTCCCTTTCAGAAGGAATAGGGTTTTTAGCTATGGTCGCTACTGCCTTGGGACCCTGGGATATAGTTTCTGGGTCTGCAAGTGGGGCCTTGTAAAGGTGGTGATGAGTATCTGGCACCCTGTAAAATCTGTCTGGTTTGGCAGGGGCTGGGGTAAAGAATCTGGAGCGGAGCAGACATCATTGAAAGCATCATCCACCACAGAGAGAACAGGAGGTATAGCTAAGGGCCTGTGCTGTGGAAGGTGCAGAAAGGTCCTAAGTCTTTTCTGGAGTCTGAAAATCCTGTTGCTGCCATTGGAACTGCTCTCATGGCATGTAAGGTTTCCCCAAAGGAGAATTCTTCTGGTGGGGAAGCAGCTGGAATGGATTCTTCAGCATCAGAATCTTCAAAATTGGAGAAAGGAGCCTCTGGCCGGTCAGTTAAGTCTGATTCATCGGCAGAATCATCAGAGGACACTGGCTCAGGGGGCTCTGCCCTAGGTCTCTTCTCTGGGGGCTGAGAGGCCCTGTCTGGGTGAGATTGAGATCCTTTAATTAATGAAATTAAATCTTCTGCCAGAGTAAGCATTTGAGAACTAGAAGAGGGTCTGGTTGTAGGGGGTTTAACAGGCACTGTTTTAGTAGTCTTGGCTGCTTTAGCCCTGGCGAAGGCCTTAATGGACATGGCTGCTGGAGGCCTAGCAGCACCACGTGCTGGGGTAGAGACATCCAAGGGAATGGTGTCTGATAAGTCAGTGGCAACCACCGTAGTGGATAAAATTTCTGAGGCCGATTCAAGAGTGGTAGCAGGGGCCTCAGTTGTAGAGATAGATTCAGCTGTACTTTGATCAGTTTTCTCGGTTTCGCCGAAACCGAGACACTCGTTTGCTTAACCATGGTTTCGCCGAAACCGCGGACGAGTGTCGGTCTTTATCTTTGCGTTTTGGCAGATTGGGTAGTCGGAGGATCCGGCGGCATAATGTACGCAAAGTCAGAACCGAAAACTGTTCTGCAAACTCCGACCGACGCCTAAGCGTTCGTCGGTTGAAAGAAGCACAGGCCGAACAGGCTGCTACGTCGTGGGCTGGGCCTAAACAAGGCAGATAATAAGAGTGGAAATCTTTATGAGGTATTTGTTTCCCACAGGTTAAACAATTATTAACTTTTTCTGACATCGGCTGAGGCAAGAAAGAGTCCCCAACGGGTACTTAGCTTTAGAAGTCTTGGTAGTATTCGGTAGAAGTAATCTCTGGATCCGACCGACCGGCACTTGCGAACAGCTTCTGCTTGGCGCCACGGCAAGAAAGACGGAGGAAAATGGCGTCGGCTGATGCCTTTATACCCGAAGACCAACAGAGATGACGTCGGGTGAAGTGCGACATCAGCCGAAGCCGGACCCGGACTTTGGAATCCGGCCGACTGAAGGGCTGCCTGACGACAGGACAACCCAGTTGTTATGACTGCAGATGCATCCATGAAGGACATCTGTACTATGTCCTTCAAGGATGCATCTGCAGTCATAACAAATGGGTAGAATACCATAGCCAAACTAGGGGAGGAGGAAGAAGAATTATGGTGTAGTTAGGATCCCTTGCAAAACAGCAGTGGCAAACCCTGCTCGGGATCTAGAATATAGAGGTAAGTTGTAATGCTTGGCAAATGTATGCACGGAGGTCCAAGTAGCCGCCTCAATAATGTCCTTGGTAGCCACTCCTCGTAAGAAGGCTGTGGTAGTGGCTGTAGCCCTTGTAGAGTGAGGTCTTATGTTCTGTGGAATTTGCTTTCCATGGTAGGAGTAACAGAATCTTATGCAATTTCCTATCCATTTAGAGACTGTCTGTTTGGAAATTGCTTTTCCTTCCCTTCCTGTTGCATAGGCTACTAAAAGCTGGTCAGTTTTTCTGTTACCTTTGGTTCTGTCCAGGTAGTAGCGTAACTGTCTATGTACATCCAAGGTATGCAGCAGTCTTTCCCCCCTGTTCTGTGGATTGGGAAAGAAGGTAGGTAGGTGAATTGCCTGGTTTAGAGACACTCTGGATACCACCTTAGGCATAAATGTAGGATTAGTTCTCATGGACACTCTATCTTGATGGAAGTTTAGGAAGGGTTGTACTGCCATTAAGGCCTGTAGTTCCGAAACCCTTCTTGCTGAAGTAATTGCCAGTAGGAAAGCAGTTTTCCATGATAGGTGTTGAAGATCTGCTGTTGCTGCTGGTTCAAATGGAGGGAGTGTCAATTTTTCTAGCACAAAGTTCAAGTCCCATGCTGGTAATGGTGGTTTCCTAGGAGGTTTTACATTCTTGATTCCTCTGAGGAACTGCCTGAGTAGAGGATGTGAGAAGACAGGGGGATCGATGCTGTATTCTGCAGAAATAGCTGATGCATGTATCTTGATGGAGGAATAGGACAGGCCTGTATGTAGAAGCTCTGCCAAGTACTCCAGGATGTTAGTAATGTCTATCTTTGACACATCTTTTCCTCTTTCAGTACTCCAAATGACAAACCTTTTCCATTTTCCTGCATAGTTCCTTCTTGTTGAAGGTCTGCGGGCTTCAAGGATAAAGTCTTTCACCCTTTGGGATAAGTCTGGGTTAGTTGCTGTTATGTGATGTTCCAGGCAGTCAGTTGCAGAGTTTTTAGGTTTGGATGCATGATGTTGTAGTTGTTCTGAGTTAACATCAACGGCATCAGGGGTAGTGTCCAGGTCCTCCCCCGAGACATGCTCCTCAGCAATGGATACCAGTGTTGTCTTGGCCAATTTGGAGCTATCAGAATTATCCTTGGACGTTCCTCTTTGATTTTCAGTAGTACCTTGTGCATCAAGGGGAGAGGTGGAAATGCATATGCTGCCAGGCCTTTCCAACTGAAGGATAGAGAGTCCACCTTCCATGCTAGTGGGTGGTATGTCCTTGTGCAGAATTTCTTGAGCTGGTGATTGAGTGGGGATACGAATAGGTCTATTTGTGGCATTCCCCATTTCTTTGTGATGGCCTTGAAGATGTCCGGGTGTAGCATCCATTCGTGAGCATCCGAGGTAGTTCTGCTTAACATGTCTGCTAGGATGTTTTCTTTTCCCGGTACAAATATTGCCTGTAACTGGATGTTGTAGCTCAGAGCCATATTCCAAAGGTCCAGAGTCATTCTGCATAGGGGGTATAAATGAGTGCCTCCCTGTTTGTTGATGTACCACATGACTGTGGAGTTGTCTGTCCTTATCATTAGATGGCCTTCTTTGAGGAATGGTCTGAAATTCTGGATTGCTAGTTTTACTGCCAGCATTTCTTTTTGATTTATGTGCAGGTGCAGCTGGTCTTGAGTCCATAATCCTTGTATGCATTTGTCCAGCATGTGTGCCCCCCAGCCTAGATCTGAGGCGTCCGTTGTGATGGTTTGGCTTGCTTGAAATTTGTGGAAAGGCAAGCCTGGGTTTGACTGGCATGCTTGAGCCCACCATAGGAACTCTTGCTTTAAGCATGGGATTAGTGGGATTTCGGTTTCTAAGCTGTGCCTGTGTTGAGACCATAAATTCTTTAGGTACCACTGTAGCTTTCTCATATGCAGTCTGGCATGGGGGACCAGGATTATGCATGATGCCATGAAGCCCAAGGCCTGCAGTACTTTTCTTGCTGTTAGTTTGTCCTGTTTTGTTAATGCCAAGAAGTAAAGAGGGAGTTGTTCTAGTTTTTCTGCAGTTAGGAATGCCATCTGTTTTACTGTGTCCAATTCCGCACCCAAGAAAGTTCTTGTTTGGGATGGTATCAGTCTTGACTTTCTTAAATTGACTGTGTATCCCAGGGCTTGTAGTAAGCAAATGACTCTTTGTAAGTCTTTTGTCAGCTTGCTTTTGTTGTCCGCTTGTATCAGGCAGTCGTCCAGGTATGGATAAATTTGGATTCCCTGTAGCCTGCAATGAGCGATTACTGATGCCAGGCATTTTGTGAATACTCTGGGCAGTAGATAAGCCAAAGGGCAATGCTGAGAATTGATAATGCTCTGATCCTGCAAGAAATCTGAGGTATCTTCTGCAATTTGGTCGTATGGGGACGTGCAGGTATGCCTCCTTGAGATCTAGAGTTACTAGCCAAAACTCCTTGCCCAGCATGGGAAGAAGTTGCTGAAGGGTCAGCATTTTGAATTTTGGGACAATGATGAATGTGTTTAAGACGGACAGGTCGAGAATAGGTCTCCAACTTTTCTCTTTTCTTGGTACTAGGAAGAGTCTGGAGTAGAATCCTTTGCCCTGTTCTGTTAGTGGTACTCTTTCCACAGCTCTCATCTTTGTTAATTGAGCTATCTGTTTTAGAGCTTCTGTTTTTTGATTTGGAGGTAGGTTTGGCATTCCTCTTTTCACTGGTAAGGTGTGGAAGTGAAACCTGTAGCCTTGGTCTATGGTCTGCAAAATCCACTTGTCTTTTGTGATATAGTGCCAATTTTTTGAAAATAAAGCTAACTTTCCACCTAAAGGTGCTGTTATTTGTTCCCTGGTAGGCGGTGTCAGAGCCAAGTCACTGTGATTGTCCTGGTGCAGTGGCAGTGGTTGTGTCTGTGCCTCGCTGGTTATTGCCTTGCCACTGGCCTCCTCTGTAGGCACCTCCTCTGGATTGATTTCTGCCTCTGGCACGTCTATTCCTGCCTCTCTGAGATTTTGAGGATTCTGGAAAGGACCAATTTTTGGAAGGCCAGTTCCTGCTAAACCTTGGGGGCTGAACCTGTAAGAAATCCTTAACTGTTTGTACAGATTTTGCCTTCTCTTCCATTTTCTTCATTACTTGCTGAGCAGGAGTACCAAATAGACTGGCCTTATCCATAGGAGCATCTAACAGCTTTGCTTTAACATGATCCGGCAAGACCTGTTCTTTCAACCATGCATGCCTTCTTATAACAGTGCCAGTCATGGCTGATCTAAATGAAGCCTCCAGTGCATCATAGCCACATTTTAAAGAATGGTTACTAACCTGCTGAATGTTATTCACCATTTCTAAAACATATTTCTTATCTAAGGAGTCATCAGAGGACAATTTCTTAGTTAACTGATCAAGCATAAACTCTTGGTATTGGATCATATGAAACTGACAGTTCAAAGCTCTAGCTGAGAGAGTTGCAGAGGTGTAAACTTTTCTCCCCCATCTCTCTAAGGACCTGGATTCCCTTTCAGAAGGGAGAGGGTTTTTTGCTGAGGTCGAAGCTACTGCCTTAGGCCCCTGGGAGATAGTCTCAGGATCTGCAAGTGGGGCTTTGTATAGGTGGTGATGAGTGTCTGGTACCCTGTAAAACCTATCTGGCTTGGCAGGGGCTGGAGGTAAAGTATCAGGAGCAGTGCAAACATCATTAAATGCATCATCCACAACAGGCAGAACTGGAGGTATAGCTAAGGGCCTATGTTGTGGTAAGTGTAGAAAGGTCCTAAGCCGTTTTCTTGAATCTGAGAAATCTTGTCCCTGCCATTGGAATTGTTCTCTCATGGCATGTAAGGTTTCAAAGGAAAATTCCTCTGGTGGAGAGGCAGATGGAATAGATTCTTCAGCATCGAATCTTCATAAGTAGAAAAGGAGCCTCTGGATGGTCTGTAATGTCTGAGTCATCCGAAGAATCATCAGAGGACACTGGCTCTGGGGCTCTGCTCTAGGTCTCTTTTCTGGAGGCTGAGAGGCCCTGTCTGGGTGAGATTGGGATCCCTAATTAAAGAGATGAGATCCTCTGCCAAAGTAAGCATTTGTGAACTGGAACTGGGCCTGTGTGAGGGGCTTAACAGGCACTGATTTAGCAGTTTTGGCTGCTTTAGCCCTGGCAAAGGCCTTAATAGACATGGCTGCAGGAGGCCTAGCAGCACCACGTGCTGGGGTAGAGACATCCAAAGGGATGGTGTCTGATAATTCAATAGGAACCACATTAGAAGGCAAACTTCAGAGGCCAATTCAACTAGGGTAGCAGGAGCCTCGTAGTAGTCATGGATTCGCTGAAGATTGACCCGCTTGCTCGGTTTCGCCGAAACCGAGACACTCGCGGGTTTGCTTAACCGTGGTTTCAACCGCGACCGCGAGTGTCGGTCTTTTCTTTGCGTTTTAACAATTTGAGTAGTCTGAGGATCCGCATAATGTACGCAAAATCTGAAAACTGTTCAGCAAACGCCTCGGTTGAAGGAAGCACAGGCTAAACAGGCTGCCGTGGTCTGGGCCTAAACAAGGTAGGCAGTTCGAGTGGAAATCCTTATGAGGTATTTGTTTCCCACAAGTTAAACAATTATTTACTTTTTCTGACATCGGCTGAGGCAAGAAAGAGTCCCCAATGGGGTACTTAGCTTTTTAGAAGTCTTCGAAGTAGTATTCGGTAGTAGTAATCTCTGGATCTGACCGACCGGCACTTGCGAACAGCTTCAGCTTCGGGCGCCACGCGGCAAGAAAGACTGAGGAAAATGGCGTCGGCTGATGCCTTTATACCCGAAGACCAGGAGAGATGACGTCGGGTGAAGTGCGACACCAGCCGAGGCCAGACCCAGACTTTGGAATCGCTGCCTGACGACAGGACAACCCATTTGTTATGACTGCAGATGCATCCTTGAAGGACATCAGCGTTGCCATCTAGGAAAAAGTTCAAGCTATAAACCAATTTGGTCTTCCTGCTTGTCCTTACAGTTTTGGAGTGATTGACTGGCCCCAAAAGGCAATGGACAGCTTAGACAGGAAAACAATCATGATCATCAAACGATTTATAAAAATCAGTGCATACCAAGATTACATATTCCCCGTTCTGAAGCAGGTATGGGCCTCCTTGAAACTGATTATATGTATAGATCTGCAATTGTGGGACTGCATAGATATCTGCAGACCTCACAAGACCCAAACATAATGAAAATTTTGAAACATGAGGAGAATAAATCTAAGATGGTTTTCCTGCTTAAGTCTAGTAGAATCATATCTGTGTCAAGCGGGAATGGTAATCATACCAGAAGTAGATTAAAAACAGGCAGCAACTGAGTGTGCCAAAAAGCAAAAGAAATAATATAAGGTGAAGGATCAGGCAAAAAGGCAAGAAAATGTGGAAAATGCATAAATATATTTGCAAGTATAGAAAACACCTGGAACAACCTCATGTTGATCAGGACTGAGCACAGGAATGGTTAAGAAGAGGCAAATTCAAACCAAAAGATGAAAGGTTAATATTGGCAGCCCACGATAGTGGACTACGTACACATTGGCTTACAAAGTTTATTGAACATGTGGGAGAAACACACAAATGTAGGTTTTGTAAAAAAGAACTGGAAACAGTTGCACACCTTGTTGCTGGTTGTGGCATACTAATGGCAGAAGGACTGTATACAAAAAGGCATAATAATGTGGCAAGACTGTTGCACTGGGGATTGTGCAAACGTTATAATATTGAAGCAGCTGAAAAACACTGGAAACATGAGCCACAAAGCATCATAGAAAATTATGCAAAGTTTACATCACATGAGATCAGCCATTACCAACAGTTCAAAAGACAGATGCAAGAAAACCAGATATAGTGGTCCATGAAAGAAGACAAAAGTAGCACTAACCACTGAAATCAGTACACCCAGTGACTACAGTGTCTTGCATACAGAGAGACACAAACTCATAAAAAATATCAGGATTTGCAGGCAGAAACGAGAGCAATGTGAAAAAAAGATATTCAGACAGTTCCAACAGTAGTAGGAGCAATGGATCTTATAAAAACAAATCTACAATCTTATTTAGATATGTTACCGGCACGTAAGTCTGTACATCAGCAAGAGTCATTACTGGGCACATTGTGGGTGCTGCAAAGGGCACTTATGGTTAATAGGTTGGTACTAGGTTATCGGCCCTAGGGTCTATACAAGCCTAGCCATAACAATTCCCTGGCAATTTCTTTCCACACAATTTACTTCCCTGGACCTCTGTCTAGCAGGGCGACTGACGTGATCCCCGGGGTGAATTTCGTATATCCCATCCAATCATCAAGGTTCCTTTTGAAGAGGGCCAAAGAGGCACTCTGCTTGACATGTATGGGCAGTCTATTTCAGAGTCTGGTGAGTCTCTGGGTCAGAAACCTATCCCTTCAGTATGTTTTGTTCATTGTGATGATAAGGTTTTGATCCCTGGAGCGTGTGTCTCTGAGGGATTGGGATTTCTTTAAGTGTAGCATGTCCAACAGCTCTGGGTTTGACATGGCCTTGTATGTAAAGCAGAGATCACCTCTGAGTAGACGATATGCAAGAGTATAGGTGGAGTTTTTTTAGACGGTCAGCATAGGGCATCTGCTTTAGGTCTGTGATTCTTTTAGTGAGTTATTTCTGCGACCTTTCCAGTTGTTGCAGATGTCTTGAGAGGTATATACCAAATGGGGTGTTGTATTCTATAATGGGTCTGGCTTCAAATTCTGAAACAGTACTAATTTCATGAACTTTAATCATACTTTGACTTAGGAATGGGTCCATTCCCGTCATGGTACTAGAAACCCAAAAGATTTGGAGAAATTAAAGAACGATTCTATAGAAATGAGAAGTGTACTGATTGGTTCTCTGAGAAAGCAGATGATGCATGGAACAGACTACCAAATTTCATTAAAGCCAAGTACTAGTTTAAATATTTTTAAGAACAGCCTGGACACTTATGAGAACAAGTGATGTGAAGTTGTTCAATCTCGCCGTTCATTCTTCACTGATGGGTTCGGAGCCAATCCATTGGCTCCGACACAGCCGTTAGCAAAGCTCAAAGTTTACCAGTAGCTCGAGACCAAGCCATTTAGCCCATGATGCGCTGCTGGAATTACCTCAGATCTAGTTTGCCGCAGCACGGATCTCAGGGGTTTCAGTTCGCTCAAGCCTTTTTTGACACAAAATAGCTATTTGCAAGTCATCGCTGTTTTACATTTCTTAGAGTTGGCCTTCCTTTCTCGGGCCATTGTTAGAGTGTTTTGTATTCAGTTTAGCCTAAGGATAGCTTTAACTTTCAGGATATATTATACTGTTGGCCTTTTTTCTCGGCCATTTGTTTAACGGTATTGGGTTCTTAGTAGTGTTATCTTGACTTCTTCTAGTCTGTACATTGCTTAATACGTCTGAGGAAAAAAGACAAGCACCCAAAGTCTGGATTAAAAAAATGTCCAGACTGCGGTCAAAAAATGTCTCTCACTGATGGGCATGTTCAGTGTGTGTATTGACTGGGTGTGGTGCACTTGCAGGAGTCCTGTAACATCTGCCATTCCTTTTCTTCAAGGGCTCTTTTAGAGAGGAAAAGGAAGCTTGTGGCTCGAGTTTTGCTGAAGCATCCTTTTACTGAAGCTTTGTCTGACCAGGATGGGACCAGCAAGTCCTCTAAATCATCAAAATCATCTACTGATTGCAAGGCATCTAAAAAGTCTAAGACAGTGGAGGATTCCGGGACTCTGGCTCCACAGCTATCAGAGCCGAGTGTCTCTTCTTTTCGGAGCCGGCCCACTGTCTTGGAGCTGGTCTCTGAGAGACCTGTATCTCCACTCCTCCAATCAGCACCTTCGGTGCACTCCTCTAGATCTTCTGTCAGCATCTCGGATTTGGATATGGAACAATTGGTGCAGAAGCTCTTACGGGCACCAGGCCTTGACAAACTGTTGTCGGCTCCGACCCCAGTGTCAGAACCGAAGACCACCATCCCAGATTTGACTGCTCCTCCTCCGAGCCATACTGGATCTTCGGAGCCGGAGGGGGCCGACCTGCTGTTCGTGGAGCCTTTGGAATCAAGACCTGCCCCGGTGTCATTGGTTCCATCTACTCTGACGTCCTCGGTGCCGACCGGGGACTCTAGGAGCCGACACTCTCCTGTCGGATCAGGGGAGGATAGTCGCACCGACTTGTCGGTGCCGACTCTTCCTCTCAGGGCCTTGGCTCGAATGAGCTCGGTTCCTACCCCCGGCTCGGAACCCACGGCCTCGATGTGGGAGGGGATGGCGGTTCCCTCGGATCCATCGACTCCCTTCTCATCGGAGCCGTGATGCCTACGAAGTCATGAGGAGAGCCTTGTCCCCAAAGACATCCTTGACACCAGGTCTGGCCTCTTCTTCCCCCAAAGTGCCTGTGTCCGCTTCTGCCTCCATCACCCAGGCCAAGCGTAGAGACCCTGAGCCTCAGGTAGCCACACAGGGCGCCCCTTGCTCTTCCGAGACCTCCCCAGAGGCTCCCGCTGAGGAGGCCCCCAGGAAGAGATTGTGTAAGTGGAGACACTTGGACTCCCCACAGGAGTCTTTAACATCTGATACTGACTTGGATGAGTCAGAAGGATCCCCCCGATCCCCCTCTAAGGATATCTCCTTTCTGAGATACTTGAGATCCTTAGGCAGAGGGTTGATTGGCAGTCCAAAAACCCTACTGAGGACGAGTCAGTTCTCGTGAAGGCTTTCAGGTATCAACCTTCCACCTCTTGGGTGTCTCCGCCCTTCAATGAGCTCATGCAGCTGGTCTCTCTAAGGGCGTGGGAGTCACCGGAGTCCATGCAGCCTGTCCCGCAGAGGCCAAACAAGTTCATTTCTGCACCCGTAGATAAAGATTTTTTGTCCAAGGGAGTCCCTGTTGATGCCATGGTGGTGGTGGCGGCCACCAAGAAGGAAATGTCTGAGACTTCCTCGACGATCCATCCTCCTAACAGAGAATCCAGGATCAGGGATCGTTATGGGAAACGCATATTTAGTTCAGCGACTTTTGCACTCCGATCCCTGAACTATTTGACCCACTTCACCAGACTGCAAAGAGATCTCCTTAAAGAGTTGGGAGATACTCTTCAGGGTACTGTAGCTGCAGGGGCTTCGGACAATGTTGCCGCCTAGCTCACTACCCTAAACTCCATCGTGAACTCATCCAAGCGTCTCATATCAAATGCAGCTGATGGGACGAGTAGAGCAGCGGGAGTTGCGCTAAGACGACATTCCTGGATGCGCTTGTGTTCCTTCGTGGAGCCCTGTAAGTCTTCACTTGTCAACACCCCGTTTGATTGCTCATCTCTCTTTGGCCCAAAGTGAAGGAAACCCTTACGAGGTGTAAGCAGGAGGGAAAGACTCTGTTTGCCATCAGAGTCCATTTCTCCACCCCTACTTGGCCATACCCCAAAGGCCAACGGGGAGGGAAAATGTGGTTCCGAAAAGCCCAAGGAGGCTTTCAGGACACACGTGGTCAACCCCCCTCTAGGGACAGAGGAGGAAGTAACAATGGAAGACGCCACCCTCGCAGCAGAGGGGGTATGCAACACCAGGGTGACAGAGATCACTTCTCTGGTCAACCCAATCAGCGCTTCTGAAGGGAGACCCGACTGTCCTGCTCTGGAGGCAGTTGGGGGTCGCTTGTCTTTATACCCAGATGCCTGGCAAGATATAACAAATGACAGCTGGGTACAAAGCATTATTTCCAGAGGGTATTTCATACCAATCTTCACCCAACCTATGCCCCCAAGAAAAATCCCGGACGTTCCACCCAGTTACAGGGAACAAGCAACTATAGAGGTCTCCAAGTTGCTAGAAAAAAAAGAGTCATCCAGCCAGTTCCAGCAGACCAAATAGGATTCGGAACTTACTCCAGATTCTTTTTGGTTCCAAAGAAGACAGGGGACTGGAGACCTATTTTGGACCTCAGCAGACTCAACCAATTTGTAAAGAAAGAGAAGTTCCGGATGGTCACACTTCAGTCAATACTTCCCTTTTTAGGGAAAGACAACTGGATGTGCTCGATAGAACTCAAGGATGCGTACTACCACATAAAAATGGCCAGGCCATCCAGAGATCACTTGCTTTTCCAGCTGGGAGCCAATCATTATCAGTTTCGAGCCCTGCCCTTTGGTCTCACTACAGCCCCCAGAGTGTTCAACAAATGCATGGCAGTGGTCATGGGTCATCTGAGGTGTCTAGGATTCCAGTTGTTTCCGTACCTAAATGATTAGTTCGTTACCTCCACCACCAGGCATCAACTTATTCAAGCAAGAGAATACACTCTGACACTCTGCCATCACTTAGGCATTACAATCAACTCAGAAAAATATGCCTTGTCGCCATCGCAGCATATTGTCTTTATAGGGGCAGAATTAGACACTTCAACCACCACTCTACGACTAACAACCGAGAGGGTTTTTCTCCTTCGCCAGCATGTCAAATCACTAGTGTCAAAGGGCAGAGCACCAGCTGCAGAAGTCTTAAAAGTATTAGGTTTGATGGCTGCAGCAATCTTGACCATACCTTTAGCAAGGATGCATAAGCAGATTCTTCAATGGCTGCTGTTCACCCAATGGTCCTATCAGGAACTTCCAATAAGTCATATGATTTTGATTATAAACTCTTGCAAGAGAGATCTCCAGTGGTGGTTGACGTCTCTTCATGTAACCATACGACGTCCCTTTATTCTACCCTCTCCAGTAGCCACTGTGACCACGGACGCTTCTCTGATAGGGTGGGGGGGGGGGGCATTTTCAGGGAATGACCGCCCAAGGCACATGGTCGGATCAAGAATCACACCTGCATATCAATGTCCTGGAGATGACAGCAGTACGTCTGGCGTTGCAGTACTTTCAGGACTCTCTTCCTCTGGGGACATTGCAGTTCTGACAGACAACATGTCAGTAGTCTGGTATTTGAACAAGCAAGGTGAGACCAAGTCTTACCCCCTCTGCCAAAAAGCCCTCAGAGTTTGGCAGTGGGCTGTCTCCTCCCACAGCTTTCTGTTGGCAATGCGCATCCCGGGGAGATCCAATGTGATAAATGACAAACTGAGCAGGGCAATTCTGTTGCCACACGAGTGGTCCCTCAAACAAGAGATTGCGGACAGGATTTTCCGCAAATGGGGCCAGCCTTGCTGCGATTTTTTTGCCAGTCACGTCAACACGAAATGCAGAAGCTACTTTGCCCTGATTCCCCCTCCGGGACAACCCCCAAGAGACGCACTCGTACACGATTGGCTCCCGGGTCTCCTCTATGCATTCCCTCCAATCCCTCTTATACCCAGACCTACAGAAAGCAATGTTGCTGGGAAGGACTATCATCCTCCTAGCCCCACATTGGCCTCGGCAGATTTGGTTCCCATTCCTTTATCATCATCTATTGGAAGATCCATGGATTCTGGACCCAATTCCAGACCTGACACATCAGCTCACAGCTTGGCTGCTCCAGTTCCCATCATAGCCAGGCTTCATGATCTGTCTGATGAGACAAGACAGATCCCCACCAGGAGGCTATATCTTAGTAAGGGGAAGAGATTTTCCATATGGGCTTCTAAGCAGAACACTGATCCTTATCAAGCCCCCTTGCCATCCATTTTAGAATTCTTGACTATGATTTTTAATGAAGGAGCTGCAGCTGCTACAGTTCGGGTCTAGTTGGCTGCTATATCTAACTTTCATCTCGGAGTGGACGGGCTAAACATAATGTCCCACAAGTTCTCCAAGACCTTTCTCAAAGGGACCGTCCACATGAGGCCTCCAGTGAAAACTCCTTATTCTTCTTGGAATCTAAACTTTATGCTGTCTTGCATGATTCTTCCCTCATCTGATCTCAAATTTTTATCATGGAAAACCATATTTCTGGTGGCTATTACTTCTGCCCACAGAGTGTCAGAACTTCAAGCCTTATCTATCAGCCCTCCTTATTTGATTTTTCATGCTGATAGAGTATCTCTTAGGACAAACCCCTCTTTTTTGCCCAAAGGTTGTTTTGAATCCAATATCAACCAAGTTATTGAGTTGCCAGTCTTCTTCCCTAACCATTCCAACAAATTAAGAGTACATGCTGCACAAACTGGATGTTCACAGAAAGCTCAGATATTAATGGGACAGAACAAAAGATGTTAGAAAATCAGACCAGCTCTTTGCGTCTTTCTCTGAAGCCAGAAAAGGTAGACCAGTGGCTAAAACAACACTTTCGAAATGGCTATCTGACTGTATCACTTTTGTTTATTCAGCTGCTAATATGCCCTTACTGCACAAGATTAAAGCTCATTCTACCAGAGCAATTTCTACATCTTCTGCATTTCAAGCCAAATTACCCCTTGATAACATCTGTGCTGCAGCCACTTGGTCTAAACCTCATACCTTTATCACTCATTACAAAGTTGATAAGGCCTCCAGGGACAGGGCTTCCTTTGGGTCTACGGTCCTGAAGAATGTACTCCCATGAGCCAACTAAGATTCAGGATGCTAGGGACGCTACCCATCAGGGAAGAATGAACAGCGAGATTGAAAAACTTCACATTAAGAAGTTATGTACTCACCATAAAGTACAGTTGTGTACACTTACCATAAATGTAGATGTTCGAGTGTATTCACTGTTGCAGTCATTAAATTTGGGTAATCTGCTGGCAGGTTGCCCTCAGTCGGCCTGAATTCCAAAGTCTTGGGTCCTGCGTCGGTTGCTGTCTTCTCTTCCATGAGGTCAGGTCGTCAGGGGTATAAAACATGCAGCTGACACCATTTTCTTTAGTTTTTCTTGCCCCTGATGTCAGGTGCCCCCAAAAAGGTAGAAGAAATATATATATACATATATACATGCATCAATATAAACTTTACCTTCATCTACAAGCAAATACACCACACAGGCTGTAGAAGATAGAGAAGGAATGATAAACTCCAGAATGACAGGGGGATGACGGGAGGGTAACCTGGACTGCAACAGTGAATACACTCGAACATCTACATTTATGGTAAGTGTACACAGCTGTACTATGTTCTTCGTGTTTCACTGTTGCAGTCATTACATTTGGGTAGAATCCCAAAGCTATAGTTGGGAGGCTGGAGCTAAACAGCATTAGGTGCAGCTATAAGGCCCTGCAGCACTGCAGTGGCAAAGCCTGCCCTGGACTTAGCAGAGAGGCAAATGATACTGATTTGTAAAGGTGTGAACAGAACTCCAAGTAGCAGCCTCTAGAATGTCTTTGGTTGGTACTCCTCTGAGAAAGACTGCTGAAGTAGCAGCGGCTCTGGTGGAATGAGACCTAATGCCCTTGGGCACAGGTTTACCATGGTGTCGGTAGCAGAAACGGATGCAGTGGCTTATCCACTTTGAAATTGTCTGCTTTGAAATAGCCTTTCCTTCTGATCCTGCAGCATGTGACACTAGTAATTGCTCAGTTTTTCTTAGAGCTTTACTCTTGTTCAAGTAGAATCTTAGCTGTCTGTGTACGTCCAAGGAATGCAGAATTCTCTCGCCCTTGTTCTGCGGATTTGGATAAAAGGTTGGCAGATGAATTGTTTGGTTAAGAGCCACACTGGACACCACCTTAGACATAAAGTAGGATTTGCCCTCAGAGACATCCTGTCTGGGTAAAATATGATAAAAGGCTCTACAGCCATGAGGGCCTGCAGCTCTGTAACTCTTCTTGCTGAAGTAATTGCTAGTAGCAGAGCTGTTTTCCACGATAAGAACTTTATATCAGCAGTAGCAACTGGTTCAAATGATGGCAGGGTGAGCTTTTCCAACACATAATTGACGTCCCATGCAGGCAATGGTGATCTTCTAGGAGGCCTTACATTTTTGGCTCCTCTAAGATACTGCTTTAGTAAAGGATGAGAAAAGATTGGTGGCTCTGTATTGTAATGAGCCGAAATGGCAGAGGCATGGATTTTAATAGATGAGAAAGATAGGCCTTTGTCAAGCATCTCAGTTAAGTATTGTAATATCTGAGGAATATTTGGTTCTGCTGTATCATTTCCTTGTGCTTGATTCCAAGCACAGAATCTCTTCCATTTGTCAGCATAAGATTTTCTAGTACTAGGCCTTCTGGCTTCCAAAATGACATCCATCACAGCTTTACTGAGGGGTGTTGTTTGTATAACTACATGATCAGCCATGCTGCCAGGTTCGGTGTTTGTAGTTGATTGTGCAGGATATGATTGTTTTGCTGGGACAGTAGTTGAGGTCTTTGAGGCAAGGTCCAAGCTGGGTATTGAGACAAGTTCCTTAGGATTGGGTACCAGTACTGACGGGACCAGTCCGGGGCAATTAGTATCATCTTTGGTTTCTCTTGTCTGACTTTTAGGAGGACCTTGGGGATAAGAGGCAGAGGAGGAAAGGCATAAACTGATAGGTTTTTCCAACTGAAGGATAGGGCATCCACTTTCCATGCTTGTCTGTGATAAGTCCTTGTGCAGAATCTATTCAATTGATAATTTTGAGGAAAGGCAAATAGATCTATGTCTGGGCTCCCCCATTTCTATGTTATCATGCTGAAGACTTGTGGATTTAGTTTCCACTCGTGAGGATCCATAAGGTTTATGCTTAAAATCGTCTGCCAGTGTATTTTGTTTTCCTGGCAGGAACTGAGCTTGAAGATGTACTTGGTAGGTCAAAGCTGTGTCCCACAGTGCCATGGCTAATCTGCAAAGGGGGTATGAGTGTGTGCCCCCTTGCTTGTTTATATACCACATGACTGTGGTATTGTCCGTCTTTATCAGTAGTTGTCCTGGATGAAGTTAGTCCTTGAAGGCTGTTAGGACATTTTGAACACCTAGCATTTCTTTCTGGTTGATAAGTAGATGCATTTGTTTTGGGGTCCATATGCCCTGAATGCATCTTCCTGCCATGTGGGCCCCCCAGGCATAATCCGAGGCATCTGTTGTTAAGGTTTGGCTGGCAGGGGAGAGAGTGAAGGCCCGTCCCATGTTTTGGTGACATGCCTTTGCCCACCATAGAAACTCCTGTTGTAGGCAGGGAATGAGAGGAATCATTGCTTCCAGACTATGACAATGTTGACTCCATAAACTTTTCAGGTACCATTGACGTTTCCTCATATGCAGTCTTGCATATGGAATCAGTAGGATGCAGGATGCCATGAAGCCCAGAGCCTGCAGAATTTGTCTTGCAGATAAAGTACAGTTTTGTACCTACCATAAATGTAGATGTTCGAGTGCTAATACAGCTGCAGTAATCACAGATGGGTTTTCAGCCATCAGGCGGTCCCTCGGTCGGCCGAATTCCAAAGTCTTGGTCCGGCGTCGGTTGTCGTCGCTTTCTCTTCTGACATCAGTGAGGCCAGAGTATATAAGACACAGCCGACGCCATGTTCTTCAGTCTTTCTTGCCCCAGATGTCAGGTGCCCCCAAAAGGAAGGCAATACATAAATAATGCTTATCTACATATACAAGCAATGCAATGTAATCCAAAATCAGTGTAAGCAAGCAAATAAAACATAGCAGGATAACCCAGTCAGGTAGTATGAAGAGGTTGTTAGGCCCCATGCCTTTACCAAGTGGGGAAGGAGGGAGGGAAACCTGTACTGCAGCTGTATTAGCACTCGAACATCTACATTTATGGTAGGTACAAAACTGTACTATGTTCATCGTGCATACAGCTGCAGTAATCACAGATGGGTAGAGTCCCAAAGCTATGCATAGGGTGGTAGGTATTAGGAGGAACTGGGTTGAGCCAGAATGCCCTGCAAAACAGCAGTGGCAAAGCCTGCTCTTGTTCTGGAATATAAGGGCAGGTGGTAGTGTTTTGTGAAGGTATGTACAGAACTCCAAGTGGCTGCCTCCAAAATATCTTTGGTAGGAACACCTCTGAGGAAGGCAGTAGAGGTGGCTGTGGCCCTGGTGGAGTGAGATCTGATACCTGTAGGAACAGATTTCCCATGATAGGAATAACAAAAACCGTATGCAGTGGCCAATCCACTTGGAAATGGTCTGTTTTGTAACTGGTTTCCCTTGAGCCCCTACAGCATAGGACACAAAAAGTTGTTCTGATTTCCTGAAGGACTTTGTTCTGTCCAAATAATAACGTAGCTGCCTATGGATGTCTAAAGAGTGTAGTAGCCTTTCCCCTTTGTTTTGAGGATTAGGATAAAGGGTAGGTATGTGTATGGCTTGATTTAAGGCTACCCTGGATACCACTTTTGGCATAAAAGATGGGTTGGTCAGAGGGAAACCCTGTCCTGATGGAAGATGAGGAAGGGCTGCACCGCCATGAGGGCCTGTAGTTCAGAAACCCTACGAGCTGAAGTGATGGCCAGAAGGAAGGCTGTTTTCCAGGACAAATATTGCAAATCTGTTGAGGCAGCTGGTTCAAAAGGAGGCAATGTTAATTTTTCTAGTATGTAATTAAGGTCCCAGGCTGGTATTGGTTGCTTCCTTGGAGGTCTTATATTCTTAGCCCCTCTGAGGAACTGTCGTAATAGTGGGTGAGAAAATAAAGGGGGATCCGTGTTGAATTCTGCAGAAATGGCTGAGGCATGTATTTTTATGGAAGAAAATGAAAGTCCACTGTTCAGCAGCTCAGCTAGATACTGTAATACCTGAGGCAAGTTCAGTTTTCTAGGGTCCTGGCCTCTTTTCTCATTCCAAGAGCAAAACCGCTTCCATTTTGCGGAGTAAGCTTTTCTAGTAGATGGTCTTCTGGCCTCCAAAATGACATCCTGCACCTCCTTGGAGAGTAGGGTCTGTTGTGGTCTTAAGGAATTTTCCATGCAGCGAGGTTGAGTGTTTTCAGCTGACTGTGAAGAGTTTTGTAGCTGTGCTGAGTCAGCAGAAGAGGCATTAGAGGCAGGGACCAGGGAGGAGTATGTGTTAGGCTCCTCAGGAGTGGATACCAGTGTTGCCTTGGCCAATCTGGAGCAATCAGTATCATCCTCGGTTTGTCTGTTCTTGCTTTCAAAAGCACCTTGGGCAGAAGAGGCAGTGGTGGGAATGCGTAAACTGTCCATGCTGTCCAACTGAATGAAAGGGCGTCCACTCTCCAGGCCTTTGGATGAAAGGTCCTTGAACAAAACTTTTTCAATTGATGGTTCCTGTGGGAGGCAAATAGATCTATGTCTGGCCTCCCCCACGCTTGGATTATTTCTGTAAACACCTGAGGATGTAACTTCCATTCGTGTCGATCTGTCATATTTCTGCTTAGAGTGTCTACCAGTGTGTTTTCCAGTCCTGGCAAGTACTGTGCTTGAAGTTCGATTTGTCTTTCCAGAGCCAAGTTCCAAAGAGTCATGGCTAGTCTGCACAAGGGGTATGAATGTGTTCCTCCTTGTTTGTTTATGTACCACATTACTGTGGTGTTGTCTGTTCTTATCAGTAATTGTCCTGGATGCAGGAAGTCCTTGAAAGCCGTAATTGCATTTATTACTGCTAGCATTACTTTTTGATTGATGTGAAGGTGCTTTTCCTTTTGGGACCATCTGCCCTGAATGCACCTGTCCTTCATGTGCCCCAGGCGTAATCTGAGGCGTCTGTGGTTATGACTTGTTTTGCTTGAGGCTTGCAGAATGGAAGGCCTGTGTTTACTTGACATGCTTGGGCCCACCATAGAAATTCCTTTTGCAAACATGGAATTATTGGTATAATTGCTTCCAAACTGTGACTGTGTTGAGACCATAGATAGGTACCATTGAAGTTTCCTCATATGCAGCTTTGCACATGGGATTAGAAGAATGCAAGATGCCATGAATCCCAGAGCCTGCAGGATTTTCCTTGCAGTAAGCCTGGTACTTTTTGCTAGTGTTTTGAAGTACTGAGATAGTTGCCCCTGTTTTTCTGGCGTAAGATATGCCATCTGGGTGTTTGTGTCCAAGTTGGCACCCAGGAAGGTTATTTTCTGAGATGGTGTTAGCCTTGATTTCTCTTTGTTGATTGTATATCCCAGAGAAAGCAGTAACCGTGTCACATATGCCAGATGTTCCAGAAGTATGTGTTTGCTGTCCGCTTGGATCAGGCAGTCGTCCAGATAAGGGTAAATTTGTATCCCTTGAAGTCTGCAGTAGGCAATCACTGATGCCAGGCACTTTGTGAATACTCTGGGCGCAGTAGATAAGCCAAAGGGCAATGCAGAGAATTGATAGTGGATTGAACCTGCAAGAAATCTGAGGTATCTTCTGCAGCTTTGTCTGATTGGGACATGCAGGTATGCCTCCTTGAGTTCCAATGTTACCAGCCAAAACTCCTTGCCCAGCATGGGAAGAAGTTGCTGTAATGTGAGCATCTTGAATTTTGGTGCAGTAGAAATGTGTTTAGGATGGATAAGTCCAAAATGGGTCTCCAGTTGGTTCCTTTCCTTGGTACCAGAAAAGTCTTGAATAAAAACCTTGACCTTGTTGGTGCGTAGGTACCTTTTGAATAGCTCTCATGTTTATGAGCTTTGAAATTTGCAGTTGTGCCTCTGCCCTTTGATTTTGTGGCAGGTTTGGCATGCCCCTCATTTTTGGAAGAGTGTGAAATTGAAATTTGTAGCCTCTGTTTATAATGTCCAGTATCCATTTGTCTGTTGTGACAATATGCCAATTGCTTGCAAATAATGCTAGTTTCCCTCCCAAAGGTGCTGCCAGCTGAGACTTGCTTGGCATGGAAATGAGGGAGTCATTGGTTTTGCTTCCTGTATTGTTGTGCACTGTCTTCACCACCTCTTGGTGCTGGAGTTTGCCATTGTCTGCCTCTATATGATCCTTGTGATTGCCCTCTGCCCCTTGTGTGTCTGTATCTACCTCTTTGGGGCTTGTCAGTGGCTGGAAAGGACCAGTTTTTTGAAGGCCAATTTCTGCTAAAACATGGTGGTTGGACCTGTAAGAAAGCTTTGACAGTTTGCATAGATTTGGCTTTTTCTTCCATTTTCCATAGTATCTCCTCAGCATTAGTACCAAATAGTACATCCTTTTGTAAAGGAGCATCAAGAAGTTTAGCTTTCACATGATCAGGCAAATTTTGTTCCCTAAGCCAGGCATGTCTGCGAATGACGGATCCTGTAGCAGCAGCTCTACTGGAAGCCTCTAGGGCATCATAACCACATTGTAAGGTGTGTTTACCCACTTGCTCCGCACTATGCATCATATACTGTAACTCTTTTAAATCTGGTTGTTCAGGTTGAGACATTTTGTTCCTTAATTGTGATAACAGGTACTGTTGATATTTAATCATATGAAACTGACAGTTTAAGGCCCTCATGGCTAGGGTGGCGAGGTATATACCTTTTACCCACCTTTCTAAAGATCTGGATTCCCTTTCTGCAGGAAGTGGATTCTTGGCAGTGGAGGCCTTCAATCCCTTGGGGCCTTGTGAAATGGTTTCAGGGTCAGCATTATGGCCTTTGAAGAGAAATTGGTGAGAGCTGGGTACTCTGTAATACCTATCAGGTTTGACTGGGCAGGAGGCAGAGAATCAGGGTTAAGACAAGCCTCCGAATAGACATCATCCAGTATGTCCAAAACAGGGGTATAGCCAGAGGTCTGTGTTGAGGTAACAAAGAAATTCCCTAAGTCTTTTGTTGGAATCTGAAAAGTTTTGGCCTTCCCAATGGAAGTGTGCCCTCAAGGTGTGCAAGGTGGCCCCAAAGGAAAAATCCTCAGGAGGGATACGAAGGAATGGACTGTTCTGCATCCGAATCCTCAAAAGGAGAGTAAGAGTGTTCCTCTGCATCAGAATGTTCTGATAAAATGGATCCCTGATCAGAAGAGGAGAATCTTCCTCCACTCTGGGTCTCTTGTCAGAAGGGGATGAGAACCTCTGATAAGAGTAATTAAATCCTCAGCCATTTTAGCATCTGTTTTTAGGCATGGGTCCTGAAGATGGGCCCTGTGCAACAGGTCTCGTGGGATGCCTGGCTGCTTTGGATTTAGTAAAGGCCTTAATTGAAAAGAAGATGAGGGCCTAAATACACCATGGGTGGAGGTGGACCTGTCCACATTAGTAGGCTCTACATTAGCAGGGGCTTGGTAGTAGTCTGGGAAAGGGCCGAGGACCCAGCGGTCTCGGGTACAGAAGACACCGTCAAAGGAGAGTCGGTAGTCAGGGACTGCAAAGGCGTCTCGCTGAGAACCGGACCACGTGCAGCCTGTTTGGCATGGTGTCGGGGACGCGGGCCGCGTGTCGGTCCTTTTCCTTGCGTTTTTGGACAAAGCGGTAGTCGGAGTATCCGGCGACATTTGATAATCAAAAGCTTTACCAAAGTAGTGTTGGGAACTCTGCCCGGCTTAATAGTGCGTTTATTGAAGGTAGCAAAGCGACAGCCGAGGCGTCGTGGTCTGGGCCCAAACAAGGAATGCAACGGGAATGGAAATCCTTATGCGGTATTTGCTTCCCACAAGAAATACAATTATTAAGTTTTTCTGAGATGGGTCTGAGGCAAGAAAAGTTTCCCACGGGTACTTAGCTTTAATGAAGACTTGGTTTCCAATTTTTTTAATTCAGGAGCTGGCCGACCGGCACTTGCAAACTGCTTCTGCTTCGGGCACAGCGGCAAAAAAGACTGAAGAACATGGCGACGGCTGTGTCTTACATACTCTGGCCTCACTGGCGTCAGAAGAGTAGCGGCGACAACCGACGCCGGACCAAGACTTTGGAATTCGGCCGACCGAGGGACCGCCTGACGGCTGAAAACCCATCTGTGATTACTGCAGCTGTATGCACGATGAACATCTGGGTTTTTGTTGCCATCAGTTTGAAGTAAGTAGTCAGTTGCCTTTGCTTGTCTGGCATGAGGTAAGCCATCTGGGCAGTTGTATTCAGGCTTGCACCCAGGAATGTTATCTTTTGAGAGGGTACCAGTTGTGATTTCCTTTCGTTTACTGTGTACCCTAGGCATGTTAGAAGCCTTTTCGCAAACGCCAGGTGTCGAAGAAGAATGTCCTTGTTCTCTGCTTGAATGAGACAGTCGTCTAAGTAAGGATATATTTGTATACTTCTTTCTCTGCAAAATGCAATTACTGATGCCAGGCACTTTGTAAAGACTCTGGGCGCAGTAGATAAGCCAAAGGGCAGTGCAGAGAATTGGTAATGCATTAAGCCAGCCTTGAATCTGAGGTATCTTCTGCACGATTGTCTTATTGGGACATGCAGGTATGCCTCTTTTAGGTCTAATGTCACCAGCCGACATTCTTGCCCAGCATGGCAGAAGCTGCTGCAAAGTCAGAATTTTGAATTTTGGAATGTCCAGTTATGTGTTCAAAATCGATAAATCCAGTATTGGCCGCCAGGCCTTGTCCTTTCTGGGTACCAAGAACAGTCTTGAGTAAAAACTTTGTCCTTTTTCCTGTTCTGGTACTGGCTGAATGGCCCCCATATCCATGAGGGACGTAACCTGTTTCTGTGCCTCTGCCCATTGATTTTTTGGCAGATCTGGCCATCCATTTGCCATTGGCAGAGTGTGGAAATGGAATCTGTATCCCTGTGATACTATGTTTAGTACCCACTTGTCCTGGGTTATTAACTGCCAATTTTGAGCAAAAAGTGCTAACTTTCCCCCTATGGGTGCTGCCAAAAGATAAGTGCTTGGTGTAGGCAGAGGGAAGTCATTGGGATTGTTTTCTGTAGGTTTGCGCTTTATCTCCTCCAGATTTTGAGGTAGAAGTGCCCCATTGCTTTGACCTGTATGAATCTTGCGCCTGGTATCTAGAAGCCTTAGGGCATCTGGATTTGCCCCATTTGAGCTCTGTCTGACACAGGAAAGGACCAATTTTTTTGTAGGCCAGTGTCTACTGAATCTTGGTGGCTGCACTTGTAAGAAGTCTTTAACAGTTTGCATAGACTTAGCTTTGTCTTCCATTTTCTTTAAAACCTCTTCTGCCTTAATACCAAACAGAGAATCATGCTGTAAAGGTGCGTCTAGCAATTTAGTTTTAACTTGATCACGCAAATTTTGTTCCTTTAACCAGGTATGCCTCCTAGTCACAGATCCAGTAACTGCGGCCCTGCAGGAGGCCTCTAAGGAATCAAAACCACATTGCAAAGTATGCTTTCCAACTTGTTCAGCTGCATACAATAATTCCTGCAATTCTTTATTTTCTGCACATTCTGAAATCAACATCATTTTCTGTTTCAGCAATCCCATAACATGTTGTTGGTACTTTAGCATATGAAATTGACAGTTTAAGGCCCTGATTGCCAAGGTTGCAGATGTATCTGTCTAGTGCCCTTGAATCTCTGTCAGAGGGGGTAGGATTATTTGCTGTTGAGGCCTTAACTCCCTTTGGACCCTGTGAAATAGTTTCAGGATCAGCAGCAGGGTTTCTAAATAAAAATTTATGTGAGTCAGGGACCCTGTAATATCTGTCAGGCTTACTGGGAGACGGAGGTAAGGAGTCAGGGGTCAAGCTTGACTCCAAAAACACATCATCCACAATGTCTAAAACAGGGAGAATGGCTAAAGGCTTGTGCTGAGGGAGAAGAAGGAAATCCCTGAGCCTCTTTTTTGATTCTGAGAAGTCTTGCCTCCCTCAGTGAAAATGCTCCCTCAAAGCATGCAAGGTTTCTCCAAATGAATAATCCTAAGGAGGAGATGCAGATGGAATAGACTCCTCAGTATCAGAATCCTCATAGGGAAGTACAGATAATTCCTGATCAAAAGAGTAATCAGAAGAAATGGAAACCTGATCTGAAGATTCATAATCAGTGTCTTGCCTAGGCCTCTTATCTGGAGGGGGATGGGTACCCCTGATCAAGGTAATAAGGTCTTCAGTCATTTTGATCATCTGCTTTTTAGGCCTAGAGGCCTGTGCACGTGGCTCATGCGTCGGTTTTTTAGTGTTAGAAGTTGCTTTAGTCTTTGGTTTTGCAGCTGTCGTCGGTTTGATATACAAATGTTGAGGTCTGAATACACCCTCAGAAGCCGGTGCCTGCTCAGCGGCTCCGGACCCATCCGAGGGAGATACATCCGTCGATCCAATACCTTGAGTATCTTGCGGCATGCCGGACTCCACATGGGTGTCGGTAGAGGCCTGCGACTCGAAGGTAGCCGGTATTAGGGGCTGCGAAAGCGGCTCACTGAGTACCAGCGAACCGGTGACTGGCTTAGGAGAAGCTTTGTCGTCGGTTTTGGATCTCGACTGCTTTTCTCTGTCCTTTTCTTTGTGTTTTTTTATGTACTCCGGTAGTCGGATTGCTATCCGACGACATTTCTGGGTAGTTAAATCTGTTTCCAAAATACTTACATGCAAAAATATACCGACGCTTAATAGTGCGTTGGTTAAATCTAGCACAAAACCGACAGCCAGGCACGTTGTGATCAGGGCCTAGGCAAGGAATTCAGTATAAATGGAAATCCTTATGAGGTATTTGCTTCCCACAAGTAATACAATTATTAACTTTTTCTGACATCGGTAAAAAGCAAGAAAAAAGTTTCCCCGACGGGGAACTTAGCTTTAGTGAAGACTTCGGTTCTGAAACTCAAACTCGAATATTTCAGTAGTTGGCCGACCGGCACTTGCAAAATGCTTCTGCTTCGGGCACCGGCCGGCAAGAAAGATTAAAGAAAATGGTGTCGGCTGCATGTTTTATACCCCTAACGACCTGACGTCATGGAAGAAAAGACAGCAACTGACGCAGGACCCAAGACTTTGGAATTCAGGCCGACTGAGGGCAACCTGCCAGCAGATTACCCAAATGTAATGACTGCAACAGTGAATCATGAAGAACATCCACTGACATGTTGTCCGTTTGGACTGCAATAATCCCATAAGAAAGAAAGCTGTCTAGTTCCTGCAATGCTAGAAGAATCACTCATATGGAGAACACTGATATGCAACTTGCCCTCCTGGGGTGTTCAGGTGCCTTGGACTGTTCGGTTTAGACAATGCTCCCCACCCCAACTGTGAAGCGTCCATGGTCAACATGGCAACTGGGGAGGGAAGAAAAAAATGGGCGTCCTTGAGTGATTTCCAGGGAGTGAATCCACCAAAGAAGTTTCTCCCTGCACACACAAGACAGGCTGATGGAAAGGTTCACAGGATTCCTGAGAAGAGCCCACTGTACTGCCAAGATCCATTGAAGAATTCACATATGGAAGCTTGCCACTGGAAGAAGAGTTATGGTTGCTGCCATGGAGCCTAATGCTCGGAGAACTAGAGAGGCTGGGGGGTTTGAAGCAGTCAAGATCTGACTGACGTGAAACTTTAGATTTGATACCCTGTCCAATCTAAGGTAAGCATAAGATGCCCTTGTATCTATATGGGCCCCTATGAAGTCTATGGCCAGTACTGGATCCAGCTGCGACTACAGTAAGTTGATGGTTATCGCTAATGTTGAGGCTAAGTTGATGAAGTAATCCTTGGCCTGGAGGACTAGATGCCTGGTTAGGGCGGTCAGGAGCCAGTTGTTCAGACATGGAAACATCTGATAACCTTGCAGTCAGAGATGAGCTGCAACTACCACTAGACATTTGGTGAACACCCTGGGGGCTGTGGTGAGACCAGACATTAGCACCCAAAACTGGTAGTGACCGTCTCCCAGTCTGAAGTGCACAAAAGGCCTGCAGCGCCTGTCCATTTTGATATGACAGTATGCACCTTTGAGGTCTACGGAGCACATCCAATCACCCATCTTTATGAGAGGTAAGATGGACTGAATCATGACCATTCTGAACTTTGTGTGCTTCACGGACTTGTTCAGAGAGGTCAGATCCAAAATAAGTAGCAAGTCCCCTGTCTTTTTGGGGACTAAAAAGAATATGAAGTAAACGCCCTTGATCGGGGGGGGGGCTTCTTGGATGACTCTTTTTTGTAGCAGCTTTCTTATTTCCTGAGCCACGTCACCCCTCTGACTGGGTGGGACATCGGGGAGGCAAAATTTTTATTTGGGAATGTGGGAAAAGGGAATGAAGTGTCCTCTGGCTATGATCCTTAGCACTCATTTTTCATTAGTGATGGCCTCCCAGGCTTTTTGGTACAGGGAGAAATGTCCCCCAACGGCTTCCAGAGGACAGCAGTTGGGCAACAGTTCAGGGTCACTGGAAAGGCATGTCCGGGGCAGGTTTTCGCAACCCTTGATTCTCCGGACCCCCTCGGCTGCGTGGGCGGCATCTACCATTCTGACCATATCCCCCTCTGCCTCAGGGGTAAAAGTCTCCCTGAGTGTCCTGGAAAGGGCCCTGCAACTTCCCAAACCACGTCTTCTTACTTCCACGCTGGTTCCTAAAGAAGGTCCATTGTGGAGTAGAAAAACGGATCCCAATGGCAGGCAGAGTCTTACCATCTTTCTCAATCTGGGTTAAAGTGTCATGTACCGTGGGCCCAAACAAGATAGAACCATCAAAGGTGGCATTAATAAAGGACTGCTTGAAAGACTCTGCAAAATCGCACAGCTTCGTCCAGGCATGGCGCCATACGGTGATACCGGAACCGGACACCCTTGAGGTACCCTCCACAGTGTGAGAGATAAGTCTCATGGACGCACTGGCTAAAGTATAGGGTGGCCAGCCTCGAGCAAAAGGACTCCCATTCCACTTTAGGCATGGACCCTGGGACTGAGTTAGAAAGTTCCTTGACCAAGTCCCTTTGTAGCCAGGTAAAATGTGATAAGTAGTTTAACATCTGAAGCACAAAAGGTAGACGAAGTGTAGACTGTTTTGTCAAATCTTTTCAACGCCCGGGATTCTTTATTTAGGGGTGGACAGAGGAGCTTTCCTGAGCGAGTTCCTCTATTGATTCCACTGTATCCGACTCCTTCTAGGCCCTTGATGACACCAGCTGGATGAGCAGGTCAGCCGGGGGTGGGGTGGGGGGACACACACCCAGGTCGTACATGAGCCGGCCCCACAAGCCTCCCACAATACTGATTCCTCCGGGGAAGGGTTTTGGGTAGATCATCCACCCTTCTAGCAAAGGATTTCAAGGATGTCTCCGAAGGAGATGTCGTCAGGTGGTGATTTGGGAGACTCTTCACCTTCCTCAAAAATCAATATCTGCAGTGAAGGGTTCCGTAGGGGAATCCACATGTCTTCTTTTACATGGTCTCTTCTGAGAGACCTCCTCCGGGGTAAGGCTCCAGGGAGATGTTGGAAGAAGCTTGGGGATTCGCTGAGGGGACGGTGTGGAAGCTCTCCGGGATCTGTTGTCCATGTGGTAGCTCAGAGGTCTCAGGCACAGTTCCAGAATGAGGTGGGGGAAATTCTGTCAAAAAAACTGTCGAGAATCTCCTAGGAACAGAGAGGACCCCCTCCACAACCACGAATGTGGAAGGACTTCAAACCACCTGGGGCTGTCTCAATGGAGATGAAGGCACTGGAGTAGACACCTCCCAGAGAGAATGGGTCTCCCCCTCTGAGGGGGGAGTTGGAGCTGAGCTGTCAAGAGGCCGAGGCTTTGAGGGGAAGAGATGGCTCTTACAGCTTCAGAGTTGAGGTCAACCCCCAGGAACTAACCTCAATGCTACGGCTCCGAGACACACTTGGAACAGAAGCAGCCAGAGCCAAGCAAGTCGGGGAGAACGTCGGAGGCAAAGAAGAGATCTCTATCGGCTCCAACACCACGTTACCTGGACCCAACAGAACTGATAACTCTGAAACCAGGGGTCAAATCAGACAAGGAGTTACCAGTTGGAATAGGGAGAGCCAAACAGATACGGATAAGTACAGGGTGGACACAAGCCCCATCCGCATCTGTGTCTTGAGAAATTGCCTCATGAGCTTACCCAACATCTTTAGAGGACAAGCTTCGAGAAGACCCAGACAAAGTAGTGGAACGGGGGCTAGAGGATCTCCGTGGGGAACGGGATGGAGACCTCCTAGTAAGCAGAGGCAAAGAAGACCCCAGCACTTGCACTACAGGAGCCGATTCCGGGAGATCACCGCTCGGCCCAGTAGTAACAGAGGATGAACGGGGCAGAGTAGATGTCGATGTCAAAAAGCTCAGAGCCAGGTATGCCAGTTCTGACAGTTTTGTCTTCTTCCTGAGCGGTTTCGAGGAAGACCGCGCTGGAGATTGTCTACTGGACTCCCGAGAATCTCTGGGCTTCTTTGAAGGGGGTTAAGTCCCTGATGCGCAAGGTATCTCTGAGGTGGTGGTAGGGGGAAGCATCCCTTATAAAATGGGTTTACTTCCCCTGTCTGCCAGAGCCTGGGGAACGAAAGCCCTGCAAGTCTCCCACAGGGTATCGAAACAGCAAGGCCCTAAACAGTACATGCACTCCCTGACTGCGTCAGATAACGGGATCTTCCGCCCAAGGAAGGCTTCTGATTGGCCACGAGGAAAGAAGGAAGGAAAAGAAAGGCAGAAGAAAGAAAGTTTTTTTTTTTTTTTTTTTTTTTTACCTAACGGACAGAAACCTGAAAACTAGGCAGGAAAAGAAATAAAAAAAAATGCAAAGAGACAGGCAGGAAAGAAACAGTAATGAAAAACACTCACCAAAAAAAAAACACGGAGAAGAAAAGCCAAGGAACTTGATGTAAACACTATACATGGCAAACGATATCTGAGGTACTGTGAAGGAGCAGGGCATTATGGGTAGGAGTCTCGAGCTGAAAGAAGGCAGCCAGTCGGTTCCAAACCTCGGAACCATATTCCTACAGGTTAATGGAATGAAGTGGACAACATCAGATCATATTTTTGTGCTCACTATTCCTAAGTTCCAGAAAACTACCCTACTAGGTCTCATTTTGTTCACAGGCAGCCTTATCAGGCCACTAAAGGCACGAAGAGTGGTAGGCGACGTCCTCCTGCAAAGTCTTCTCAGCATCCTGTGGTTCAGACACTTCCTTTACATGACAAGCATGATTCTCTTTGACATCTTGCCCCCACCCCTCGGCCAGGTTCCCTTGTCCATTTGGCTACCCTTTGCATTCCAAACTGGCATCTCATCACCTCAGATTCTTGTGTTCTATCTATAATCTGTCAGGGGGATTCTCAAACCTCCTCTAGAACAACTTCCTCATTTCTCAGAGGTCCTTGGGTTCCTGGTGGACCAGGAAACTATTCAACCTGTCCTTCCTTCTCAAGTAGGAATAAAGAAGTTTTGTACTTACTATAACATTCCATCTGAGTAGTTAGACTTCATTTGTCATCAGCCTGTGGGTTTCAGATCTGGACTACCAGCATCAGATCTGAGCTCCAAGCTCCTCCCCTTATGTATAATACCACTACACCTCCTTCCTTCCCTCAGATCGAGTTTGCCACCCAACAAATGATCCCGATCAGCAAAAACCTGACCCACCTGAAGACACAAGACGGCCACAAAGGCACTATCTCTTAGACACTTTAGACGAAAAAACCCAACAACAAGGTCAGGGGGAAGGAGGGAGGGATGGTTGATGACAAATGAAGTTTAACTGCTCAGATGGAACGTTATGTTAAGTACATAATTTCTTTATCTGAAGTAGTTAACTTCATTTGGTCATCAACCTGTGGGACAGAGTCCCCAGCAACCATAACCTTGGGAGGCCCTCATGGAAGGATATTCCGAAGCACCGTGGAGCGAAAGGATGCTCTCTCTCTGGAAATCATGTCCAGCTTATAATGAGAAATGAAAGTATGAGATGAGGACCAAGTAGCCACTGAACAAATATCGTCCACGGGTACTCTAGATCAAAAAGCAGCTGACATAGCCATGGACCTGGTAAAATGGGCAGGAACCCTCCCTGGAATAGCCAAACCTTTACCTTTGCAAACCTACAGAATGCAAAGGGAAATCCACTTGGCAACTGTCACCTTGGAAACTGGTTTGCCTAGAAAAGGTCTTGCGAAAGATAAAAACAATTGGTCAGACTTCCGAAAAGGCTTAGTCCTGTGTAAGCAGAAATGTAACTGTCTATGTACATCTAACAAATGTAGTTTACATTCCCTCTTGTTCTGAAAATGTGGAAAAAAGACAGGCAGATTGATTGATTGATATTTGATTCTGAGGCCACTTTAGGCAAAAAGGAAGGATTAGCCCGAAGTGAGACACTGTCCTTGTGAAAAACCATATAAGGTGGTTTAACAGATAATGCTTGAAGTTCTGACACTCTCCTAGCCAAGGTGATGGCCACTAAGAAAGCTGTTTTCCAGGACAAAAACCTGAAGTCCACAGAGGCAGCCGGCTCGAAGGGCAGAGCAACTAACGCATGCAAAACTAAGGTAAGATCCCAAGGAGGAGAGGGGTCCTTAACCAGAGGCCTTAAAAGAAAGATCCCTTTAATGAAGGTTTTGCAAAGTCTGGAACAAGCCAAAGACCCCATGTTTACAACTACATGGAAATTAGAAATGGCAGCCAGTTGAACTTTCACCGTCGAAGAGGTGGCACCCTGCTGGAAAAGGTGTGCTAAAAATTCAAGAACCGCTGGCACTGGAGCCGTAAAGGATCTAAATCCCTCTGAGAAGCCCAGATCGGAAAACACTTCCACTTACTACGGCAAACTTTTCTGCTAGATGACTTATGGGCTGCCACCAGAATAGATCTAACAGGGGAAGAAAGTCCAGGAGCCCTGGCAATCAATGGAACTGGAGCAGCCAAACCATGAGCTTCAGACTGCCCAGGTCTGGAAGGGGAATCCCCGGTGGGTGTGAAATAAGATCCGGAATCGGATCCAAGATCCAAGGAGGAGCTACCAGATGAGACCGCAGACAAGGAAACTAGATCTGGCGATGCCAGAAAGGGGCAATGAGGATGACTCTGCTCCCCAACCAACGAGACTTCTGTAAAAACTTTGTCATGAGGGGTAATGGAGGATATACATAAAGACGACTGGGAGGTCAAGCATGGACCAGTGCGTCTCTAGGGGGTTCCCCCTGAGGGGGGGATCAGAGCAAAGAACTCGCTGCACTTCGCATTGGAAAGAGATGCAAAGAGATCGCAGCAAGGCCGACCACACTGTTCTGCTACACAAGAATTCAGAGACCACTCGTAAGGCATCAGGATAGTTCTGCTCAATTTGTCCACTAGTATGCTGGACCGACCCGTAATGTGCATTGCTATCAGAAAACGGTTGTTAAGAGTTTGCACATTCCCACACTCTCATGGCCTCTCGACAAAGGGGGTAACATCTGGTTCCTCCCTGTTTGTTGATGTACCAGACCACTGACATGTTGTCTGTCTGAATCGCAATAGTTCCCAGAGGAAGAGAGGCATGAAAGGCCTGCAACGCTAATAAGACCGCCCTCATCTCCAGAACACTGATATGCAGATTGGTCTCGTTTAGGGACCACGTGCCTTGGACTGTCCTGCCTGAGCAATGCCCCCCCCCCCACCCTAGTCGGGAGGCATCCCTGGTCACCGTGGTTTGGGAAGGGGCAGCAACAAAGAACCGTCCCTCTACTATCTCCGGAGACTGAAGCCACCAGAGGAGGGACTTCCTGCATGCCTTGATTATGCGAATCGGATGTGTCAATGGCCAATCCAATAAAGACCACTGGACTGCCAAGGTCCACTGCAGTACCTGCATGTGAAAACGAGCCCAATGAAGAAGAGTGATAGTGGCTGCCATGGATCCTAGGGCTCTTAACACCACTGTGGCTGGGGGAAATGGATACTGAAGAATCGCGAGAACATGAAGATTTAAACTCTGAACCCTTTCAGGAGTCAGAAAAACTTTGGATTGCAATGTGTCTATTCTCACCCCTATGCAGTCCAGGACCTGAACCGGTTCTAGAGAGGACTTAGCTATATTTATAGTGATGCCCAGCAAGTCTGACAACTTCTAGAAATAATCCCTGGCTTGAAAGAGTAGATGCCCAAAGGGAGCAACAAGGAGCCAATTGCCCAGGTACGGAAAGACCTGTATGCCCTGAAGCCTCAGATGAGCCACTACTGCTGCCATGACCTTGGTGAACACCCAGGGGGCTGTGGTGAGACTGAAGGGTAAAGCCCGGAACTGGTAGTGACTGGTCCCTAGCTGAAAGCAGAGAAACTTCCTGGAGCGTCTGTGCATCTTTAGATGGTAGTACGCATCTTGAAGGTCTACAGAGCACATCCAGTCGTTTTTCTGCAGATAAGGCAGGATGGATTGTAAAGTGACCATCTGGAACTTTTCTTTGGCAACTGATAGGTTCAGAGTGGAAAGGTTGAGAATCAGCCTGGAGTCCCCCGTCTTTTTTGGCACCAAAAAGAACCTGAAATAAATGCCTGATCCAGACCCTATCTGAGGGACAAGCTGGATGGCCCAATTGCTTAGCAGCTTTTCTACTTTGATAGCTGTTGCCTCCCTTTGCGCGGATGGAACATCTGGGAGGTGCTTTGGGGGAGAGGGACGCATCACAAAAGGAATTGTGTAACCTCTGGATATTATTTGAAGCACCCAACGGTCTGTTGACACGGACTCACATGCCATCAGGTGCATAGAAAAACAGCCCCCAACTGCCTCCAGAACAGAGCAGTCGGGCAACCCCTCAGGGTTGCTGCGCGAGTCTGTACGAGCACAGTTCTCGAGACCCAAAGTTCTTCGGACACTCCCCCCCCACCCACCTCTGGACCAGCATCTGTCTTGTCCCCTCTGCCTCTAGGGGAAAAGGAGACCTGAGTGTCCCAGGAATTTAGTATGTTGGTAGACAAAGCATATACAGTTTCTCAACCACTTATATAAGGTCACTTTAGAAACAGCATTTCCCAGTTTAGGGCCTGAAAAGGATACAAATAACTGGTCTGACTTACGTACTGATTTTGTTCTGTCTAGATAAAATCTTAATTGCCTATGCACAACTAGCAAATGAAGCCAGTATTCTCCTTTATTTGAATGGTTAGGAAAAAAGACTGGTAGGTCAATCGTCTGATTAATCGTCAATTCTGAGATAACTTTGGGAAGAAAAGAAGGGTTCGTCTGGAGTGATACCCTGTC
This sequence comes from Protopterus annectens, assembly GCF_019279795.1. Taxonomy (NCBI): domain Eukaryota; kingdom Metazoa; phylum Chordata; order Ceratodontiformes; family Protopteridae; genus Protopterus; species Protopterus annectens. Next base: position 320,109,809 of record NC_056732.1, on the reverse strand, counting down.
CTTATGAAAGATTATGTAGGGACTTTTTATACATAAGGCTTAAAGCTCGGATGTGCATCTATCAGAGGTGATGGCTACTAGCAATAGTGATTACCAGGATAAGAACTTGATATCACAAGTGTCAGCAGGTTCAAAGGGTGACTGTGTCAAGGATTGTAAAGCCAAAGTTAGGCTCCATGGTTCTATTGGTTCTTTGAAGGATGGTCTGATATGCGAGACCCCCTTCAAGAAAGTCTTACAGAGACGATGGGAAATTAAGGATGAGTCTTGGAATCCATTAAGGAAGTTTGAGAAGGCAGCCAAATGTACTCGAATGGTGGATGCTACTGCCCCTGACTGAAGAAAGCTTGTTAAGTAATCCAATACCGCAATGACAGGAGCTGAATAAGGATCTAGTTCTCTCTGTTTGGACCAAATAAGGAATCTCTTCCACTTGCTCTGATAGATTTTCCTGGTGGACGGTTTGTGCGAAGCTAGAATAATGTCACGTACCGGGGAGGTAAGGTTGTTCTGCCTGGCGATTACTGGAAGTGGAGAAAACAAGCAGTCAGCTTGAGAGTGGATATGTTTGGATGAATCAACCCCTGTGGGTGCGAAATTAGTTTCGAAGTTGGATCCAGAATCCATGGTCGGCATACTAAGTGAGACCAGAGGAAGGGAAACCACACTTGTTGGGGCCAGTAGGGTGCAATGAGGATTACTCTGCTTCTCAGCTGAAGGGCCTTCTTTAGAAATTGTGGGATCAGGGGAAGAGGAGGGTAAGCATATAGAAGTCCCATGGGCCAATCGTGTATTAGACCGTCCCTCAGGGACTCCCCCTGTGGGAGGATTAAGGCAAAATAGGTGCTGCAATTGTGATTTGCTGGTGAGGCGAAAAGATCACAGCAAGGCTGGCCTCAGTGGCTGAAGATCTTTGCCGCTATGGTTGAATTGGGGGACCACTCGTGAGGTAGGAAAATACATCTGCTCAGTTTGTCCACAATCACGTTGGAATCCCAAGGAATGTGTTTGCAATTAGAAAGTGGATGGAAGCTGCCACTCAGTGCCAAATTCTCATGGCCTCTCAACACAACAGGTAGGACTTGGTTCCCCCTTGTTTGTTGATATACCAGACTACTGACATGTTGTCAGACTGGATAGCAATTGTCCCTGATGGGAGGACAGACTGAAATGCCTGCAACACTAGAAGCACTGCCCTCAGTTCTAGAACACTTACATGCAGATTGGCCTCCAGAGAGGACCACGTGCCTTGAACCATCTTTCCCTGAAAATGCCCCCCACACACACACACACACACACACACACACACACACACACACACCCTATCTAGGAAGTGTCCGTGGTCACAGTGGCCTTGGGTTAAGATGGGGAGAAAGGGTGACTCCATAGTTCTTTTTCTGGCTTCATCCACCAAATTAAGTCTTGCTTCAATCGGTTTCTTATGCCGATTTGGAAGGACATAGGCTGATGATTCAGGTACCACTGCGTCAAAAGAAGCCACTGAAGGAGTCTCATGTGTAGTCTTGCCAGAGGAACTATTGTAATTGATGCTGCCATTGACCCTAGAAGTTGAAGGACCGCTCGAGCTGAAACTGTGTCTTGACAGGGTATTACTCGGAGTTGTGCCCTTAGTCTTTCCAATCTGTGATCTGGAAGAGAGACTAGACAGGACTGGGTATTGAACTTTGCTCCTACAAATTCCAAGTTTTGAGATGGAGCCAGCTTGCATTTCTCCCAGTTTATAGATTCCTAGAAATTCTGCCAATGTTAGAGTGTAGTTTAGAGCCATTACCAGTAGATGCTTGGTGGGGGAAGTAAGGAGCCAATCGTCTAAATATGGAAACACCCAGAATCCTTGTAGTCTCATGTGAGCTGTTACCACTGCCACGCATTTGGTGAACACTCTGGGAGCCGTAGAGAGTCCGAAGAGTAGTGCATGGAATTGGTAATGATTGGCTCCCAGCCAGAAGCAAAGAAATCTTCTGAAGCGTTTGTCCATTTTTATGAGATAATACGCATCCTGAAGATCCACTGAGCACATCAAATCGTCTTTCTCCAAGAATGGAAGAAAAGACTGAACTGTGACCATCCGGAATTTTGTTTGGGTAACAAATTTGTTCAGAATGCTGTGAACAAAAATTGGTCTCCAGTCCCCTGTCTTTTTTGGCACTAAAAAAAATCTTGAGTAGAATCCAGATCCTATCTGATCTGGTAGGACTGCTTGGACGACTCTTTTTTGACACAGCTTTTCTATCTCTTGAGCTGCTGCTTCCCTTTGACTGGGTGGAACATCAGTAATTTGCTTTGGTGGTTTTGGGAAGGTGTTGAATGGTTATGTGGTAACCTCTGGCTATTATCTTCTGCACTCAAGAATCTGTGGTTATTGACTGCTAGGCAGAGTGGTGCAAAGGGAAACGTCCCCCAACTGTTTCCAGTGGAAGACAATCGGGCCGCTCTTCAGGAGCGCTGATAGGGCTGTCCAAAGAAAGACTCTCTGGACCCCTGGTTACGTAGGCCCCCTCTGCCTCTGCAGGGGCGTCTTTCAGAAGAGTTACCCCCTCTCCCCCGTGGGGAGTAAACTCACCACGTCTATCACGAAAAGGACCCTGGGAATTCTTGTGCCAAATCCTTCCACTCCTCTTATTCCTAGAGTATGGGTGTTGGGGGTGGAAAAAACGTACGCCCACGGCAGACAGGGTCTTGCCGTCCTTCTCACACCTGGCTAATGTGTCTTTCACTTTCGGGCCAAATAAGAAGGAAGCTTCCACTGGAGCATTAAGAAAGGAAGACTTAAAAGGGTCGCACAGTCACAAAGGCGCATACAGCAGGCATGACGTCTCATGACAATGCCTGATCCCACAGCTCTTGCTGCCCCTTCGGTAGCATGAGATATCAACCGCATGGACAAGTTGAATATGGATTCCAAGGTTGCAAGCTGCAAGGCAAGTTTGTCAGGTACCTCATCAGAAATTGCTCCTGCTAAGGTTCCAGAGAGTTTCAAGACTAAGTCTCTCTGAAGCCTAGTAAAATGTGACAGGTAGCTCAAAGACCGAATGGCAATGGTCAATGAGGCAAATACTCGCTTCCCTAGTCTGTCCACCTCCCGAGACTCCCCTGTTTCGGGAATGGACAGTCCGGCTCTCTTTGGCAAGTTCTTTTTTGGTGGCCACCACCACCACCACCACCATTATGTCTACTGGTACGCCCATAGACCAATGTGGAATTTCCTCGGAGGGGGAGGGGGGGTAAATTTTGTCTGGTCTCCACGGGATTGGCTCAACAGTATCAGGACTCTTCCATGCGTGCTGCATGAGTTGGACTAACCCTTCTGCAGGCAAGGTCACCCAAGAAGAAGATCGAGCACAAAAAGCCTGCAGGAATATGGAGTCCTTGGAGGAAGGGCTGCTGGCCTTCCAGTATCCCCAATGTTTAAAGATTTCCAGTATATCTCCAAAGGAGACATCCTCAGGGGGAGAACGTGGGGAACCCTCCCCTTCATCGTAATCTGTATCGTCAGTGAGTGACTCCTCAGGGGAGTCCACGTGCTTTCGCTTACGTGGTGCCTCTTCAGCGGGGGCTTCTGACGAGGACTCTGAAGAAAGGGCACCCTGCGGTAGGGTACCCTGGGGCTCTTGTGCTCGATGTCTCAATGCGGTGGTCTGTGTCAGCTGCTGCTTAGAGGAAGGACACATTTGGTATTCTGACGTCAACGGTTTGCCAGCAGAGGCAAGGGCCCACTCTGTCACCTGGAAAGCTGGCCCATCTACAGTGGGATGGGAGCCCAGAATCGAGAAGGACAACATCGGAACCAAGGTCACACTCCGCTCTGATGAACCCACTCCCAGGGATGGAGCCCCAAGGGGACTCGGTATTGTCAGGACTCCTGAAACCGTAGTATACTGCTCCGTAGAAAAAATACGGTGCCGTACCAGGCACGCCGTAACCCACAGTCCAGTCCCGATCCTGAGGATGACCTGGCTCTGAACGAGTCGAAGGTCAAAGGGTTGGCTTCAGAAAGTACAGTTGTGTACCTACCATAAATGTAGATATTCGAGTGTATTCACTGTTGCAGTCATTACAATTGGGTTATCCTGCTGGCAGGCTACCCGCAGTCGGCCCGAGTTCCAAAGTCTAGGTCCGGCGTCAGTTGCTATCGCCTCCTCCCTGATGTCAGTGCACCAGGGGTATAAAAGATGCAGCCAACGCCATTTTCTTCAGTTTTTCTTGCCCCAGATGTCAGGTGCCCCTAAAATGGTAGGCTAAATTATGCCAATAAGCATGCATGCACAAAAAACAACTTTTCCTTCATCTACAAGCAAATACACCACATAGATTGTATAGAATAGAGAAGTACAGATAAGCCCCAGCAAAGGAAAAGGGGGATGGTGGGAGGGTAACCTGGACTGCAACAGTGAATACACTCGAACATCTACATTTATGGTAGGTACACAACTGTACTATGTTCATCGTGTTTCACTGTTGCAGTCATTACAATTGGGTTGAATCCCAAAGCTAAGGTTGGGAGGCTGGCTAAATAGGATTAGGAGAGGCTATCAGGCCCTGCAGAACTGCAGTGGCAAAGCCTGCCCTGGATTTAGAGTAGAGAGGTAAGTGATAGTGCTTTGTAAAAGTATGCACTGAACTCCAAGTTGCAGCCTCTAAGATGTCTCTGGTTGGTACACCTATGAGGAAGGCTGCTGAAGTGGCTGCTGCTCTGGTTGAATGTGGCCTAATGCCCTTAGGCACTGATTTGCCATGCTGTGAATAGCAGAAACGAATGCAGTGGCCTATCCACTTTGAAAGAGTCTGCTTTGAGATAGGCGTTCCTTGTGATCCTGCAGCATATGCCACTAGAAGTTGTTCAGTCTTTCTGAAAGCTTTGGTTCTGTCCAAGTAGAAGCACAGCTGCCTGTGAATGTCCAAAGAATGCAGAATTCTCTCACCTTTATTATGTGGGTTTGGATAAAAGGTAGGCAAATTAATTGTTTGGTTAAGGGCCACACTGGACACTACCTTAGGCATAAATGTAGGGTTTGTCCTCAGGGAAACCCTGTCAGGATGGAAAATGATAAAAGGTTCCACAGCCATGAGTGCCTGTAACTCTGAGACCCGTCTAGCAAAGGTTATTGATAGGAGCAGAGCTGTTTTCCAGGATAAGAATTTTATATCAGATGCAGAGGCTGGCTCAGACGGAGGCAGTGTGAGTTTTTCCAAGACATAGTTGAGGTCCCATGCAGGTATTGGTGCTCTCCTTGGAGGTCTCATGTTTTTGGCCCCTCTGAGGTGCTGCCTTAGTAATGGATGAGAAAAAATAGGTGGTTCTGTATTGTAATGAGCTGAAACAGCAGAGGCATGAATTTTAATTGATGAAAAGGAAAGGCCTTTATCAAGCATCTCAGTTAAGTATTGCAAAATCTGAGGAATATTTGGAATAATCGTGTCAAAACCTTGTGCCTGGTTCCAAACACATAATCTTTTCCATTTTTCTGCATAAGATTTTCTGGTGCTAGGCCTCCTGGCCTCCAAAATAACATCCATCACTGCTTTAGAGAGAGGTGTGTCTTGAATGGCTACATTATCCGCCATGCTGCCAGGTTTAAGGTTCTGAGTTGGCTGTGCAGTATCTGACTGTCTTGTTGGGTCAATAAGTGAGGAATTTGAGGTAATGTCCAAGCTAGGCATTGAGACAAGCTCTTTAGGATTGGTACCAGTGCTGGCGGGGCCAGTCTGGGGCAATCAGTATCATTTTTGGTTTCTCTTGTCTGACCTTGAGGAGTACCTTGGGGAGGAGAGGCAGAGGAGGAAAGGCATATACTGTTAGATTTTTCCAGCTGAAAGATAGGGCATCCACTTTCCATGCTTGCTTGTGATAAGTCCTTGTGCAGAATCTCTGTAGTTGGTAGTTGTGAGCGGAGGCAAATAGGTCTATGTCCGGGTATCCCCAGTTCCTTGTTATCATGCTGAAGAATTGTAGATCCAATTTCCACTCGTGGGGATCCATTAGGTTTCGGCTTAGTTCGTCTGCCAGAGTATTTGTCCTTCCTGGCAGGAATTGTGCTTGCAGATGTACTTGGTAAGTCAATGCTGTGTCCCACAAGTTCATGGCTAGCCTGCAGACGGGGTAGGAATGTGTGCCTCCCTGCTTGTTTATGTACCACATGACTGTAGTATTGTCCGTCTTTATTAGTAGTTGTCCTGGATGAAGTAGATCCTTGAAGGCTGTCAGGGCATTCTGAACAGCTAGCATCTCTTTTTGATTGATATGTAGATGCATTTGACTTCGGACCATGTGCCCTGAATACATCTTCCTGCCATATGGGCCCCCCAGGCATAATCTGATGCATCTGTTGTCAATGTCTGCCTGGCTGTGGGTAAGGTGAATGGCTGTCCCGTGTTGTGGTTTTGCCCACCATCGAAACTCCTGTTGCAGGCAGGGAATGAGGGTAATTATTGTTTCCAGGCTGTGGCAATGTTGAGTCCAAACACTTTTTAGATACCATTGAAGTTTCCTCATATGCAGTCTTGCATATGGAATTAGCAGAATGCAGGATGCCATGAAGCCCAAAGCCTGCAGAATTTTTCTTGCAGATAACTGGATCTTTGTTGCCAATATTTTGAAATAAGTAGTCAGTTGCCTGTGTTTGTCTGGCGTGAGATAAGCCATCTAGACAGTTGTATTTAAGCTTGCACCCAGGAATATTATTTCTTGAGAGGGTACGAGTTTTGATTTCTTTTCGTTTACAGTGTACCCTAGACCTGTTAGTAATCTTTTTACAAACGTCAGATACTGTAGTAGAATGTCCTTATTCTCTGCATGAATAAGACAGTCGTCCAAGTAAAGATATATTTGTATTCCTCTTTGTCTGCAAAATGCAATTACTGGTAACAGGCATTTTGTGAAGACCCTGGGCGCAGTAGATAAGCCAAAGGGCAGTGCAGAGAACTGGTAGTGCATTGAGCCAGCTATAAATCTGAGGTAGCTTCTGCATGATTGTCTGATTGGGACATGCAGGTATGCCTCTTTTAGGTCTAAAGAGACAAGCCAAGCCTTCTTGCCCAGCATGGGCAGAAGCTGCTGCAGAGTTAAAATTTTGAATTTTGGAATATCCAGGAATGTGTTTAGGATAGACAGGTCCAGTATTGGTCTCCAGGCTTTATCCTTTCAGGGCACCAAGAATAGCCTTGAGTAGAATCCTAGTCCCTGCTCTTGCTGTGGTACTAGCTGAATGGCTCTCATGTCCATGAGGGATGAAACTTGTTTTTGTGCCTCTGCCCATTGATTGCATGGCAGGTCTGGCATACCATTTGGCCTTGGCAGGGTGTGAAAGTGGAATCTGTAGCCTTGTGATATGATATTTAAGACCCATTTGTCCTGGGTGATCATGTGCCAATTTTGTGAAAAAAGTGCTAGTTTTCCCCCCAAATGGGCTGCCAGAAGATAAGTGCTTGGCGCTGGCAGTGGAAAGTCATTGAGACTGTTTACTGTATGGCTGTGATTTTTCCTCTCCGCTTTTGGAGGTAGAAGCACCCCATTGTTTAAGCCTGTATGAGCCTCGGGGCTGTGATCTGCCTCTGGGGTGTCTGTATCTGCCTCTTTGTGGCCTGTCTGACACTGGAAAGGACTAATTATTTTCTTTGTAGGTCAGTTTCTGCTAAATCTGGGAAGCTGTACCTGCAAGAAATCCTTGACTGTTTGCATAGATTTAGCTTTGTCCTCCATTTTCTTCAACACCTCTTCTGCTTTAACACCAAACAAGGTATCATGCTGTAATGGAGCATCTAATTTTTTTGCTTTAACATGATCAGGCAGATTCTGTTCTTTTAACCAAGCATGCCTCCTAATGACAGAACCTGTACCAGCGGCCCTGCAAAAGGCCTCTAGAGAATCAAAACCACATTGAAAAGTATGCTTTCCCACTTGTTCAGCTGCATGCAATAAATCCTGCATTTCTTTGTTTTCTGCACATTCTGAATTTGTCAACATTTTCTGTTTAAGCAGTGACATAAGATATTGCTGATATTTAAGCATATGAAACTGGCAATTTAAAGCTCTTACAGCCAAGGTAGCAGAAGTATAAATCTTTTTCCCCCATCTGTCCAGGGCCCTAGAATCCCTATCAGAGGGGATAGGGTTTTTTGTAGTGGAAGCCTTGACCCCTTTGGGACCCTGGGAGATAGTTTCTGGGTCAGCAGCAGGGTTTTTATAAAGAAATTTATGTGAATCAGGAACCCTGTAGTATCTGTCTGGCTTAACAGGAGCTGGTGGTAAAGAGTCAGGAGACAGACCGGACTCTTAAAATACATCATCTACAATGTCTAAAACAGGAGGAATAGCAAGAGGCCTGTGCTGAGGTAATAAAAGGAATTCTCTGAGCCTTTTCTTAGATTCAGAGTAATCTTGGCTCTCCCAGTGGAAATGCTCCCTCATAGTATGCAGGGTCTCACCAAAAGAATAATCCTCAGGAGGAGAGGCTGAAGGGATAGATTCTTTAGCATTAGAATCCTCATAGAGAGGAAGAGAATATTCCTGTTCAGAAGAGGAATCAGAGGAAATGGAAACCTGATCTGAAGATTCATATTCTGTCTCTTGCCTAGGCCTCTTATCAGGAGGGGGATGGGAACCCCTGATCAAAGTAATTAGGTCTTCGGCCATTTTAAGCATCTGTTTTTTAGGCATGGTGGCCTGTCCAGGAGAATGCTGTACTTGTTTCTTTGTCTTTAGAGGTGCTTTAGTCTTTGCCTTTGAAGTTGAAGTAGGTTTCACATATAACTGTGTAGGCCTGAAAACACCCTCAGAAGCCGATGCCTGCTCAGCGGCTCCAGACCCATCTGAGGGAATAGTTTCCGAGTGTTCAATACCTTGAGTTTCCAGCGGCCTAGTCAGCTCCACGTGGGAGTCGGAAGTGGCCTGTGGCTCTGAGGTAGCCGGTGTCAGGGGCTGCAAAAGCACCTCACTGACAACCGGCGGCAGGCCTAGCGGAAGCATCATCGTCGGTTTTGGACCTCGGATGCCTGTCCTTTTCCTTTTCTTTGCACTTTTTATAAACTCATGTAGTCGGCTGTTCCGACGGCATTATATAATCGAATCTTCTGCCAACGTAATGAAATGCAAAATCGTACCGACGCTTAATAGTGCGTTGGTTAAATCTAGCACAAAACCGACAACTAGCAACGTCGTGCTCAGGGCCTAGGCAAGGAATACAGTAAGAATGAAAATCCTTATGAGGTATTTGCTTCCCACAAGAAATACAATTATTAATTTTTTCTGACATCGGTCTGGAGCAAGAAAAAAGTTTCCCCAACGGGGTACTTAGTTTTAATGAAGACTTCGGATCTGAAATTCGAATTTGAAAATCTCAGTTGTCGGCCGACTGGCACTTGCGAACTGCTTATTGCTTCAAGCATCGCACGGCAAGAAAGACTGAAGAAAATGATGTCCGCTGCATCTTTTATACCCCTGGCGCACTGACGTCAGGGAGGAGGCGACAGCAACCGACGCCAGACCTAGACTTTGGAACTCGGGCCGACTGCGGGTAGCCTGCCAGCAGGATAACTGAATTGTAATGACTGCAACAGTGAAACGCGATGAACATCCATGGTGAGATCCACCAGTGGAACCGAAGACGTGGGAACCGAAAAAGGTGTAGATGCCGAGAACTCCGATGCCTGCAAGTAAGTCAAAGGAGGAGAATAAGAAGTTATGTCTTACCATAACGTTCCATGTTAGTTGTCTTCTTCTCGCCTTCTTTCTTGCTGGATGGGTTTGGAGCCGATCCTCAGCTCCGACTCGGCCTATACTATAGCTCGAGAGCTATTTTTACCGGCTCGAGGCAGCCCTATTTCCCACAATACCATGCGCTAACTCCCCAGATCTCGTTTGGAAGCTAAGACATAGTATAAATAATAATATTATAATAATAATATTATAATCCTCTTTTACGAGTACAGATAACCTGCTAGTAACACTAAGGATACAAGGAAAAAAATGCAACATATTGTATCTCCAGAAATGGAAGGACTCAGAAACCTCTAGTTTATCCAGGCTAGGGGGCAGGAGGGAGGGACGCATGAAAGAAGGCGAGAAGAAGACAACTAACATAGAACGTTATGGTAAGACATAACTTCTTAATGTTAAGTTGTCATTCTCGCCTTCATTCTTGCTGGATGGGACAGCGTCCCTAGCATCTTAGTCCTGGGTGGCTCAATGGAACAGACTCCTGAGTACAGTGGAACCAAAATCAGCTCTATTTCTGGAGGCTAAATCAAGCTTGTAATGGGCAATAAAGGTATGTTTGGACGCCCATGTTGCTGCTGCACAAATGGCATCTAGTGGTAACCTTGCTTGAAACGCCATTGAAGTTGATAATGCCCTGGTTGAATGAGCCTTAGGCCTAGAGGGAAGTTGCCTGTGTCTCAACTCATAGACCAAGGTAATAATAGATGTCAGCCATCTGGAAAGAGTAACCTTCGATACCGGAAGCCCTTTCTTGCCTGCAGCATAAGAGAGAAAGAGCTGGTCTGACTTTCTGAATTGTTTTGTCCTGTCTAGGTAATACCGTAATTGGCGATGAACATCTAATGAATGTAATTTTTGTTCAGCCCTGTTGGTATAGTCTGGGAAAAAGACAGGCAAATCAATGGAGTGGTTTAGATTTGCTTCCGATAACACTTTTGGTAGGAAGGAAGGGTTTGTTCTGAGAGTTACCCTGTCTTTATGAAAAACCAAATAAGGAGGATGGACAGACAAGGCTTGAAGTTCCGATACCCTTCTGGCAGATGTTACAGCTACTAAAAATAGCGTTTTCCAAGAAAGAAGTTTGAGGGAGCAAGAAGCTGCAGGTTCAAAAGGGGGCAGAATTAGTGAGGTTAGAACTAAATTCAAATCCCATTGTGGGGGTGGATCTTTGACTGGAGGTCTGAGCAAAAAGATGCCCTTGAGAAAGGCTTTACAGAGTTTGTGGGACATAATATTTGCTTCTGAGAGTCCAGCATGAAAATTAGCAATAGCCGCTAATTGTACCCTGATAGTGGCCGGTGATGACCCTGAATGAAAAAGCTCCGCCAGAAAGTCTAGAACGTCATGAATGGGTGCACGAAAAGGATCTAAGGACCTAGTTTGTGCCCAGTGTGAAAAACGCTTCCATTTACTCGCATAAGTCTTCCTAGTATTGGACTTATGGGAAGCCAGAATGATATCACGAACAGGAGGGGAAATAAGGGGAAGCCTGGCTATGGCTGGAAGTTGAGCAACCAAGCTGTGAGGTTGATGGAATGTAGAGACTGATGCAGCTTGCCCGTGAGGTGGGTCAACAGATCCGGAAGGGGTTCCAGATGCCAAGGCTGTTCCAGTAGGTATTTGTGCAGGAACGGGAACCAAACTTATCGAGGCCAAAACGGGGCAATGAGGATCATTTTGGATCTCAATGCGGTTGCTTTCTGAATTAATTGCGGGATCAATGGAAAGGGAGGAAAGGCATAAAGAAGACCCCGGGGCCAAACGTGAACAAGAGCGTCTCTGAGGGGTTGGCCTGGCAGAGGAAAAAGTGTGAAGAAGTCGAGGCACTTGCTGTTTTGGGGAGTTGCGAAAAGGTCGCAGCAAGGCTGGCCCCACTTACGAAAAATTCCGTCTGCCACCGTTTGATTTAGAGACCACTCGTGAGGCATGAGGATAGTTCTGCTCAATCTGTCTGCTATGACGTTGGACTTCCCGGGGATGTGCGTTGCTGTCAGAAACTGTTGAGATGAAATCGCCCATTGCCAAAGTCTGAGTGCTTCTCGACAGAGGGGGTAGGACCTTGTTCCGCCCTGCTTGTTTATGTACCACACCACAGACATATTGTCCGTTTGAATTGCTATAGTCCCCGTGGGAAGAGAGCTCTGAAGGGCTTGCAACGTCAAAAGCACCGCCCTCATCTCCAGGACATTTATGTGCAGGTGGCATTCTGACTGTTGCCAAGTGCCCTGGACCGTCCTGCCCTGATAATGCCCCCCCCCACCCGATCAGGGAGGCATCCGTTGTGACAGTGGCAACTGGAGGGGGGAGAACAAAGGGTCTGCCCTGAAAAAGCTGAGGGGAAACCATCCACCAGGAGAGATGTTTCTTGAAAGATGGGGTTATCAAAATGTTGTGGGTCATTGGTAGCTGCTGAAAGGACCACTGAGAAAACAGCATCCACTGAAGGAGCCTCATGTGGAAGCGGACTAATGGAAGTAGAAGAATCACCGCCATGAGGCCCAACACTTTCAATACTAGCTTGACTTGGACTCTGTTGGGCTGAAACAGGGGCTGAACATTCCGCCTTATGTCTGTCACTCTCTGAGGTGGTAATGTTGCAGACATTTCTGTGGTGTTTAATATGGCGCCTATAAAGTTTATACATTGACAAGGCGACAAGGAGGACTTTGCAAAATTTATAGACATACCCAGACTGTTGCAAAGTTGAATAGTGTAATCCCTGGCCATTATGAGATCCTGTTTGGTGGTAGCGGAAATGAGCCAGTCGTCTAAGTATGGAAACACCTGGAATCCTTTCTGTCTCAGGTGAGTCGTGACCACTGCCAAACATTTGGTGAACACCCGGGGGGCTGTAGTGAGACCAAAGGGCAGGGCCCTGAATTGAAAATGATTGACTCCCAGCCGGAAGCGGAGAAAACTCCTGGAGCGCCTGTGTATCTTTATATGGTAGTACGCGTCCTGGAGGTCTAACGAGCACATCCAGTTGTCTCTGCCCAAAAAGGGTAGAATGGACTGCAGTGTTACCATCCGAAATTTTGTCTTTGGTACAGAGTTGTTTAACCTGCTGAGATCCAAAATGGGTCTCCATTCTCCTGTCTTTTTTGGTACCAAAAAGAATCTGGAGTAGATTCCGGATCCTAGCTGATCTGCTGGGACTGCCTGGATGACTCTTTTTTCTAACAGCTTTTTTATTTCTAGCTGAGCCTGACCCCTTTGTGCGGGTGGTACGTCTGGTAGGGGTTTTGGCGGTTGTACCGGAGGGAAAGTGAAAGGGATTTTGTAACCCTCGGATATGATCTTCTGTACCCATGTGTCTTGGGAGAGGGATTGCCAGTTTTCCGGGTACAGAGATAATCTTCCCCCGACTACCTCCGAAGGCGGACAGTCAGGCAGCTACTCAGGGATGCTGAAAGGGATGGTCAGGAAAAGATTCCCTAGAGCCCTGGTTCTGAGGACCCCCTCTGCCCCTGGGGCGGCATCTGTTATTATTTTCCCCTCTGCCTCAAGGGGGAAATTCACCACGTGCGGCAGGCGCGACTCCTTGAGGTTTGCGGAACCACATCTTTCCTCCCCTCTGTCCCTTAGGATAAGGTCTAGAAGGTGTGGAAAAACGGACTCCCATGGCAGAGATAGTCTTACCATCTTGCTCGCATCTGGTGAGGGTATTATTCACCTGAGGTCTGAACAATTCCGAACCGTCAAAGGGGGTGTTGGTGAAGGACGCCTTGAAGGGATCGGCAAAGTTACAGAGTCGCATCCAAGCGTGACGTCTCAACGCAACACCTGTGCCAGCGGCCCTACTCGCTCCATCGGCTGCATAAGAGATAAGCCGCATGGAGGAGTTAACAATGGAGTTCAGGGTAGCCAGCTGAGAGTTTATTTTGTCGTTAAACCCCGCAGCAGAAGGATCCTGTACCGTTTCACCCAGCTCTTTGAGCAAGTCTCTCTGAAGGCGGGTGAAATGACATAAATAGTTCAGCGATCGCATAGAAAATGTCGCTGAAGCAAAGGTCCGCTTGCCGTACCTGTCCATGGTCCTGGACTCTTTGTTAGGAGGATGAACAGATACAGAAGGATCAGCCAATTCCTTCTTAGTGGCTGCTGCTACTACCATAGCATCAACTGAAACACCTTTGGTGAGAAAGGATTTGTCACCTGGTGCAGAAATAAATTTAGAAGGCCTCCTAGGGGTAGGTTCCATTGAATCAGGAGCTGCCCACGCCTTTCTAGCCACTACCTCCATTAGTGGGTCGAAAGGGGGAGACACCCAGGAGGTGGAAGGGCGAGATCCAAAGGCGTCAAGGTAAACCGACTCGTCCTCGGAAGGTTTGAGAGTGGACCAATTTCCCCTCTGTCTTAGGATTTCCAGGATGTCTGAAAAGGAGACATCCTCAGAGGGGGATCTGGGGGAACCTTCCGACTCATCCAAGTCGGTGTCTGACGTGACACACTCGGGGGAGTCTATGTGCTTCCTCTTGCACTTTCTTTTCCTAGGGGGTTCCCCTGAAATTTCAGGGGAGCCCTCGGAAGAGGAGGGGACACCCAAGGTGGGTACCCTATGCTTTGGATCTCTGCTGTCAGGTGTAGGAGGATGGCCAGAGACCGTAACAGGCACTACAGAGGGAGGAGCCGCAGAACTTAACCTTGGAGTGGACACTGGGTCCAGCACACTCCTCATCACCTCGAAGGCTCCCCCATCAGATACCAAAGGTAGCCCCGGCTCCGAAGAGACCGGAACCGCCCCCGGAACCGACAGAGAAGGCTCCAAGAATGATGTTGGGGCCGAACTAACCAGAGCCAAAGCTCCGATGCCACTCGCCCCCTCGGAGCCGACAATGGAGTCCCGGCGCTCGGACCTCTCCACGGATGGAACCAATGAAGAGGTCGGAGCCGACAACACCGGAGCCAAAGGAGGAAGTATCGGCTCCGACGTGGGCAAGGTCACGGTTCCGACAAACTCCGGCTCCGAAGTCGAGAGATGAGTCGGAGGAGGAATGGATAGCTGTATCGAAGGAGCCACAGTCTGGTGAGATGGGCTCTGGAGCATTTGGGCCAGCGCCTGAGATTTTATGAGTCTACTGACCACCCTCTCGATGTCGTGGTCGGAGAGCCTGGATGACCTCGATGAATGAGTCCTATGACTCTGCTCCGAAAGGAGAGGGGACCTCGGAGCCGATCTGACGGACTCTAGCGAAGGGGACCTAGAGCGCTTGTGCGCTGTGGTCGGCTCCGATGATGGTTTCAGAGCGGAAACCACTTTGCTCGCCTCGGAGCCAGATGGAACCGAGGTCGGAGCCGTCTCGATAATGCCAGCCCTCGGCTCAGAAGCTGGAGCCGAGGGTTTGGCGGTTTTTGACGACTTCCCCGAGCCAGACTTGGACGGGGAGTCATCAGGCTTTAACAAGCCCCTTAGGATGAGCTTGTTACGCCTTTCCTGCAGGACTCTTGAACTGAATCCGTGACAAACGGAACAAGAGTCCTGCAGGTGTAAAGGCCCCAAGCAATAGACACAAGAAGTGTGACCGTCTGTCAGAGACATTTTCTGACAGCACGAGTCACACTTCCTGAATCCCGAAACCTTAGGGTCCTTTGACATCCTGACAAAAAATGAAAAGGAACACAGTCAGACAACACACACACACTTATTTAAGTTAAGAGGAACTGACTAAAAACCCACACACACATTGAAAGGGGTGGGGGAAAACTAAGGAAAAGCCCATAAGCCCAAGATAAAAAACTAACTAAAGAAGGGGAAAAAGGGCTACCGAAAGGGTAAGGCAGTTAGAAGGGACCTAAAGAAGGGTAACTAACTGGAAAAAAAACTACTGAGACTGAATATATATATGAAAAAAGCACTTACTGACCAGAGCCGGTAAAAACAGACTACCTCGCAGCGAAGCGGCAAACAAGATCTGGGGAGTTAGCGCATGGTATTGTGGGATATAGGGCTGCCTCGAGCCGGTAAAAATAGCTCTCGAGCTATAGTATAGGCCGAGTCGGAGCCGAGGATCGGCTCCGAACCCATCCAGCAAGAATGAAGGCGAGAATGACAACTTAACATTAAGTTGGAGTCCGTGGAGATAGATTCCCAAGTCCAGATGGGAAAGTAGTCTTGGAAGGTGTAGTAATCCCTCTGACCGTCAGCAGCTGGTCCACAAGACGCACCACGTCTAATTCCGAGAGGCTCCTGGTTGATCTTGTCGATATTCCCAACGAGGAGTCAGGCCATTCTAAGAAAGGGCTAAACTGCTGCCCATAGAAAGGATCCACTGTAGGGGAGTATCGAGTACATGCAGAGTGGTCTATCGGCACCAAGGTATCGAGACTAGAGACCTGTATGGAAGGGGTTTCCAGTATTGGAACAGATGGGACAGACACTGTAGGCAAGCTTGGTGCAGTGGATATGGTCGGTGCCGTGGTCGGTGTCAAGGTCAGAATTTTTAAAGATGGCACCGAGGTAAAGATCTGCAATTAAGGCAAGGTCGGTGCCGTAACAGGCACTGACGACACAATTTTTGTAGATGGTACCAAAGATGGTGCCGTAGATGCCAGTTTCGGCTCTGGGGCCGACAAAGTCAATTTTTTTTTTTTCTCTTGGTTCCTGTTTTCTATCACCAGAGGGTGAATAAGAAACCGAATGTGGTCTCTTTTTGTGGTCTTTTCTAGGAGGTGGTGATTCCTCCGATGCAAAAATAACCTCTGAGAAGGGTGTCTTAAGGAGGCCCGTCAAAATCAACTTATTTTTTTCTCTCGTTAAGAGTTCGAAGGGTAATGGGAAAGGCCGTAGCACCAATGGTACTTGGGAATACTGAGAAGGCAGTTGGAAAAAAATGTTAATGAATGGGTAAAGCTAGCGATAGACTATAGAAATAGTTTAAAATTGTAAAACAAGTAAAAATATTTAGAAAAACTGTTTTTAAGATGAAAAACTTGGAAGTACTTAGCTGAGAGCTGGCTTAACACGGCTTTACGGTTACGTGGCAAATGAGATCTGGGGTAACAGGGAGAGGGGCACTATGGGTAAAAACTTAGCTCGAGAGGTTTTCTGGCTGGCATAAGCTTGTTATAAGGCCGACTCGGTTCCGAGGATGGAACCGAGACCCATCAGTAAGGAATGAATGAAGATTTACAACATCAACTCTATAGGTTGTATAACAAGATTTATAAAGTCTAGGAAATCAAAAATAATGAAGTCATTGTTTGTTAGTTACATTAGACCCAAACTTGAGTATGGAATAACAATATGGAAACCCTATAAGAAAACAAGCGTCAGTAAACTGGAAAGAGTACAATGCAAATATACCAAGGGAATCCATGGATGTGAAAATTTAAGTTATTACGAAAGACTAAAATATCTACAGTTGTACAGTGTCTCTTACAGATATCTAACAGATTTTATTCAGGTATATAGGGCATTTAGTGACAACTATCTCTGGGAATGTTTGGGGTTAACAAAATGTACTAGAGAATCATCAGACAGCCTATGTAGGAGATTCTATAGGAACTAGAAATGTACTAACTGAGTCTCTGACAGAATAGCTGATGCATGGAACAGACTACCAAATTACATTAAAGCAAGTATTAGTTTAGATATTTTTAAAAACAGCCTGGATACTTATTATGGGAACAAGTGTTTTGGTATATTGGCAAGCTAGAAGGGCATTAATGCCCGTGCTTGAAATATTTATATGTAAGTATGTATGTATTTATGTACCACTGATTTAGATCCTCCACTGAAGATGGCTCAGCTCCTAGTGTAGGTGCATCTGTATGTATTCACAATCTTGTAATACTGAAATAAAAAAAAACAAGATAACCTACACCTCCTGCAAAACCTGATATCTTATAAAGCGAGTCCACCTATCATATCACTGCCAACTACAAAATGCCTCCATGTTCACCACTGCTCATGATTGCTACCTTAGCAAACCACTGTCCATATCTATCAACCCTACCAAAATCATTCTATGAGATTTTATTATTTTAATTACACAAGTGACTTGTCCTATACACAAACCACATACAAATGTCAGGCAAGGTTCATTAAGTCCTTCTAAAGGGGTGTTTGGAGTTAGGAAGGAGACAGTGGTCAGAGATGTTGAAGCAGACATATTTTACATCATCCAGTCCATCAATTCAACATTACGCCAAACTCACTCCCCATTAACAATGCCTCTTGCTGTGGCCATACCTAGGAAATAAACACTGAACAGATACCATCTGGCACAATGCCCTCTCGGCCACAACTTCCTGGCTAAAACAACATGGTCATCCAAGGAAGCAAGGCTGCCCCTGAGATCCATAAAATGCCTGGGCAAGGGCCTTGTAACCTGGGAAAAGGTTATAAAAGAGCATCTTTTTCTACCGCACTGTGCAGCAGTTGGGCAACCTTTCTGGAGCACTTGAAGCGTTTGTTGGAGAAAGGGCCTTGACACTTTTGGTTCTGCATGCTACATCTTCCTCTAGGGCGATATCCACTGTCACCTCCCCCACGCCCCTGGGGAGCTGTCTCCAGGAGTGTCCTGCACAAACCTTGAGACTTATGAAAAATTACCTCTGAGGAGTAGAAAAAGAGATACCATCAGCAAACAAGAATTTTCCCATCCTGTTTATGCTAACTTTAACCTTGAGCCCAAACAGGGCGGACCCATCAAAAGGGGCATCCAAGACATTTTGAAATTTTCCACTGCTTCTCTAGATGTGCCATTCATCACAAAGGCATTTATGCCACCTTCATAATGGACTGGATAGTTAACTGCAAATTCACCATTTTGTGGGACTCTGCTGTCTTGGTATTGTACCTAAGTGAGATTTGGAGAGCTCTTTGGTTAAGTCCCTCTGAAATCTTGTCAAGTGTGCTACATTTGCTTTCCAAATTTGTCTAGGGCCCACAACTTCCTGTTGGGGGGGGGGGGGGTAGAGGAACTCTCCTTAGAAAGTTCTTTCTTCGTGGCTACTGCCACCACAATCCCAACTACTGCATACCTCTTGCTCCAGTGTTGCCTACTCTGAGGTGAAAACAGAATCTTGTCAGGCTTGCAGGAAATGGGCTCCACCACGTCCTGCTCCTCCCATACCTGCTGGAACACCAAATTAATCAGTTCACTTATGGGAAGACCACCTAAGAAGTAGATAAGCCAGCTCCAAAGACCTGAGAAACACCAATTCCTCCTGGGAAAAGGCATTGGTGGATCAGCACCCCACTTTGCCAAAGTAATTCCACGATGTCTCCAAAAGAGAAATCTTCAAAAGGGGACCTTGGGGACAATTCCCCTTTTTCTAAGTCAGTGCCATCAGTGTGAGACTACTGAAGGGAGTTAAAATGCCTCCTCTGCATGAATGCTTTCTGTGCTTTTCCAATGGGGGGGGGTTGGGGGGGACAATCCAGGAAACAATCAGAAGTAGAAGGGGAGCTCATCTTACAAGCTCTGTCAAGGCCTGTTGAAGCAGCCTGCCCTGAAGAAAAAGGATGATATGAAATTAGTACTGCAAACATCATAGAAGAAAGATCTAAGCGAAGGTCAGTCAGCACCTCTGTAGACAAGAAGAGACCCTTCTTGAATGCCTCGAAGGCTGAAGCCAGTCCAGAAGACCTTTCTTGGGATCCAAATAAGAGACCCTCATCAGAGGCAGTCAGGCTTGGTTTCGAAGTGGATACCAGGGTTGAGCTATTGAGTATGAAATGCCAAGAGAAAGGACTGCATCAGTCTCAGAGTCAACCCCAAACCCCACGCTCCAATGTTGTCTTTCTCTCCCCCCCTTCTCTTTTGATTTTTTCTCTTCGACTTGTCCAAGGGATCTCTCCAACACCTTTTTTGGATAATAGAGAGCCTGAGAGGGAGAAGGCCATTTCTTCTGTGGAGGCAGGGAGAAGGCCCTTAAGTATCAGCTTGGACTGACAGTTCTAAATGACCTAAGACCCAAAAGAAGCACATACATCACAACACATACATCACAGTCTTCTTCCAGACAAATGGCAATAGACACATTTAGTGTGAAGTTCTTAGAAGGTGGGGGGTGGCAATTTTATGCCCGCATAAAAACATTTTTTAAAGCCTGGCATCTTGTCAGCTATACGTAAGAAGAAAAAAAAAAAACTACTCTACAAGAAAAAAATATCAACTCTAGAACAGTAAATTGTAAGAAAAAAGTACTCAACTATCTACATACCTAGAAAGAAGAAATCATCTTTGAACATTTTTTACAGTTAAATCTAATCAAGTAAAGGAGAGAACAAAAAAGGGACAGTAATGCCTGAAAATATCTAGAAACAGCAACATTATCAAAGTAATAAATTATTTTGAAAGTTATCAATAAGGGGGGAAATTATCCTGAGTTACACACAGTATAATCCACAAAAATGTACTTACTTGTGATTCTGAAGCAACAGCAGTGAAACATGCACTCAGCCCTGGAGATGATTTCTGGCTAATTCAAGCTGCAAACGAGATCTGAACTACTGTTCAGGCTGAAGGGAATTATAGGTACGGGAGGAATCTAAACCTTGAAAACAAAGTGCAAGTGTTGCCAGCACTGGATCTGGTCATATCTGATACACCCAGTAGTTCAGACAGACAGAAAAGACAACATCGGATTGAAAGTTCTTTACTTACCATAACTCTAGATCTGTGCTGTCTTCTTCCTGCAGGTGTAACAGATCTGATCAGATCCAAATTCATCCTCTCAGAATCATCAGCTCCAAAGCCCTTCCTCCTCCCCATAATGCCCTGCATACCTAATTCTCCTCAGACTGAGTTTTCCCTATCATACTAGATCAATATCATCAGAATCCCACTATACGAAATTAGGAACAGACCACGGGGTCTCAAAAGACTTCAGACGAGTCTGCAAGGTCCACCAGGATTACAGCACGAATCTAGCATTATGACAAGTTTACAACTTTTGTATCCAAGGGTGTTTTTTCTGTCTGTCTCAACTTGTAGAACACAGTTCACAGCCCAGTAGTTGGGTGGTACTATAGAGAATATTCCACCAAACAGTGGAGCCAAAAGAAGACCTGTATCTGGGCTGAATTGGAGATAAATCTGTGAGTATTAGACCACTTAACCACTGCACAAATCTCATTCAAAGGGTCCTTTAGTCAAAGCTTGCAGAAGAAGGGGCAAATCCCATGAAGGAATAGGATCTCTCACCAGGGGCCAGAGCAAAACCAGGGGCCAAAGCAAAAAGATATCCTTCGAAAAGGCTTTGGATAATGTAGAGAGGCAATCAGAAATTGGCCCTAACCAATATGAATGTTTGATATGGTCACCAGCTGAACCTTAACAGTGGAATAACTAGAACCAAAATGAAAAAGACAAACTAGAAAATGTAAACAGCATCTAAGTGTGCTGAGAATGGATCAACCCCTTAAAAACAGCCTAGTCAGAAAATCTTCTCCACGTGCTATCATACTACACCTTTCTGGTAAACAGCTTCAGAGAAGAGGAAAAAATATGCACAACACTCTCTCAGAAAGCTTGGGATCTCTGGCCATGATTGGAACTGGAGGAACCAAGCTGTCAATCTGAGTAATTGTAGATTTTTATCAGGCTCATCTGACGGGTGGGATATCAGATTTAGAACAAGGTCAAGGACCCACACAGGGTATTACAAATGAGGCTACTGAAAGGGATAGAAGGGGCAATGAGGATCACTGTCGCTCTGCAACAAGCTGCCTTCTGCAAAAACTTGATTAACAAGGGATAAGTGTAAGCATACAGGATAAAGGGGGGGGGGGGGGGGGGCAAGCATGAAGCAGAGTTTCCCTCAATGACTATTCCTTGGGAGGGATTATAGTTCATAGGTTCATAGTTTGGTACTAGGCTATCAGCCCTAAACAATTCCCTGGCTATTTCTTGTCTAGCAGGGGCGACTGGGTGATCCCCTGGGGTGAATTTCCTTTCTCCAAATCCAAAGGTTCCTCTTGAAGAGGTCCAAAGAGGCACTCTGCTTGACATGTATGGGCAATCTATTCCAGAGTCTGGGAGTCTCTGGGTCAGGAACCTATCCCTCCAACATGTTTGGTTCATTGTGATGACCAGGTTTAGATCCCTGGAGCATGTCCAACAGCTCTGGGTTTGACATGGCCTTGTATGTTAAGCAGAGATCGCCTCTGAGTAGACAATATGCCGACAGTATAGCTGGAGTTTTTAAAGCGGCAGCGCGCGGCATCTGCTTTTAGGCCTGTGATTCTTTTAGTGAGGTATTTCTGAGGCCTTTCCAGTTGTTGCAGATGTCTTGAGAGGTACATACCAAATTGTATTCTATAATGGGTCTAATGAAGGATGAGTACAGTGGGACAATGACCTCCTTTTTCTGGATGGACCACTGTCCACCTGTGTCCCTAAGTCTCTTATCACACTTACTGTGTTTAGTGTACTGCCACCTATATGGTAATTCATGGATACATGTTTTTTCCCAAAGGGATAACAATACATTTCTTGGCATTGAGCTTGAGCCATGGCTGGCACTTGTCAAGCATCTGTTTCTGTAAGGCCCTTTTGTAGAGTATCCACATCATTTGGGGATTCAATAATGGCTCCCAGTTTGCAGTCATCTGCAAACTTTGTTAGTCAGAGTCCCTTAGTGTTGACCTGTACTTCAGAAGTAGATGCCAAACAATGTCACTTGTCTGGAGCTGGATTTTTTACAGTGTGGGTTCTATCAGTAAGCCATTTAGCAACCCATTGGGTGACATAGGGATTAATGCCCAACTTAGTAAGTTGATCTATGATTCCAGAGTGGGGATGGTGTCCCTTGTCCATGGCTCTGGAGACTGATTCAAAAAGTCAATCAGGTTCAGGAGACAAGATCGCCCTTCACAAAGCCAAACTGGGTGGGGTCCAGTGTTTGAAGGTTGCCAATGTCTTTGTTTATAAGTTCCATGATAACACGCTCCATGGCCTTGCAGATAAGGCTTGTCAGACTGATGATTGGGATAACTGTACCTGAGGTGAGGCTATGATTAAACATGACACTTAGGTGAGGTGCCAGTTCATATTGTAGTTCATGTAGTACACAGCCGGGATGTCATCTGGTCCCATGGATGCTGTATTCTTGGCTTTAGAGAGTCGTTTGTACCTGTGTGGGAATTTGGCAATCTTCCAGTATTGAGATGGGCCATTTAGGGGTGAGAGGGGCTGGATATTGGCAATATCCTTCAGATCAGTATATTTAATGAGCATTGCCATTTAGATTCTTGACATAATTATAGAATGCTTTGTGGTTGTCTTTGGAATCTTTGGCAATTTTATTTTTTTTGGATGAGAGCATTTTGGTTCTATTTGGGATTGCCATAGTGTAGGATTCAGCAGTTGAACTTTCAGTTAGTTGGCTTTGGAGAAGTTTTTATGGTGGTTTCTTTACTGGGGTGGGGGTGGGATGTGGATGTTAAGGGTGATTAGCTTATGGTCAGACCTGACTAACGAGGGGTGACCATGTTGGTAATGACCAGGTCTAGGATATTGGAGCCCTGGTGGGACTATGGATTAGTTGATCCAGGGCGTTGGAATTTATGAATTCCAAGAACCGCTATGCCAAGGTGTTGGGACATGAGTAGTTTTCCCAGTTAATGGCAGGGTAGTTAAAATCACCCAGTATTAGGGTGTTTGGTTCTATCTTAATATTTTCCAGTATGTTTAGAAAGGTGTAGTGAGAATCTTGGTGTATGGTGGGGATCTGTAGCAAGCTACAATTTGGATTGCAGTCTTACCTAGTGTTAGTTGCACTTGGAGAATTTCAGACACATTGTGTTGGCCAACTAGCCTGGAGGTGTGAATATCCTTGGTGAATATTGACCTCCTCCACCTTTAGTGTTTCGGTCCCTGTTTGGCGGCCGAAAAGTGTGGTAAGAGTGGCCTGGTATTGCAGGGGTGCTCTCTGGAGCCTTGAACCAGGTCTCAGTTACTGCGCAGATATCGATGTTCTCCATTTTAGGAGTGCCTCGAGAGAGTGCATTTTGAGGTTTAGACTTCTAGCATTGAGTAGCATTACCTTCAGATTTTGCATGCTTGTACCTGTTATGGTGGTGGTTTTGTCCTTTGAAGTTTGCCTAAAAAAGGCACTATAGGGGGTGCAGACCATCTCTGGCAAAGCATCGTGGTCTGTCAATCATGTCATCCCAGGCAGACAGATACTGGATCCCCTTTGAATGACACCATAAGCTTAGCCAATTGTTGAAGTCAATCATTTTATCTTTATATTGTGGTATCATTCTGGGCGAAGGCAGGATGCTACTCAGGGCTAGGGTCATACCTGCCTGGGCCACATGATCGAGCTCTTCCATGTCTCTTTTCATGTAGTCCAGGGAGGTATCTCCTCAGTCATTCATCCCAACATGGACAATGACAGAGTCATATTTGTACTTGTTGTGGATGTGGCGGATCCTGGCACCCGACAGGCAGCTGACTGTAATTTTCTCCTTATTCAACCTGGTGAGAGGGACATCAGTGTGCGGACTATAGAGTCACCTATGACTAAAGTGTTAGGTACATTGTCTTGCCTTAGGGGCTGTTGCTGGGTGGCACACTGGTGTTGTGAACTATGTGACACATTGGTTGTGATTGGTGTTTGTTTTTCAGCTTCAGAGGTCTTTGTTGCTTGGGCAGGTTACAGTTAAGGGCCTCTGCATATGTGAATTTAGTGTTGCTATATGTGGGTGTTGGTGGTGCGGGTTTAGAAGGGCTATGTGTTGTTTGAGGTGTAGTGTGGGTGTTAACCTTCTCCTCTGTCTTGTGTTTAGCACAATCTGGGTGGGAGAGCTTTTGCTTCCATTTTGGCTATGTAAGTGCATCTCTCACAGGTTGTAGTGTTGGGTGGTAGGAGGAGAGGGTTGTCTGTGTACATGAGGCAATTAGAGCACAGAAGGTGCTGCATTTGGTATTGAAAAGTGTCACAAAGCGGTCACAGCAAGACTGGCCCCAGTGGCTAAAAATCCAAGTCACCACTGATGGATGGAGGGATCCCTCATGAGGCATCCTCCTGTTGAGACTATCAGCTAGAATGTTGGCTTTCCACAGTATATGCTTTGCTATCAGAAAGCACTGAAAAAAACATCTCCCACTGCCAAACCCTCACAGTCTCTCGACTCAAGAGAGTAGTACTGGGTCCCCCCTTGTTTGTCTGCTCCCTAATGAAATGCTGCCACTCAAAATGCTGACAGCTGAGAAGCCGGAAAAAAAAGGACCGAAAACAAACAGTGAATCTCGAAAATCTCTCTTCTCCATTAAACATTTTTTTGTGGGGATGGGGGCTTGCCCCCACATCCCCTCGGACTTATATATACCAACTCTGAGAGATGGCATCTCAGACTTAGTATATTTAAGTCCATTCATTTGGAAATTCAGTCTCCATATCTTGGGGCTCGTTTCGATGGGTCCAGACATTTCAAATGGTTACCCTTTTTGTCTATGTGCCAAACAACGGACGTTGTCTATTTGGATCACTATCACATCCCTGCGGAGGTGGTTCTGATGTGCAGATGAATTTAGTGCAGATGGATGTCTGAGAGGAACCAGGCAACTTGGGCAGGCTTCCCTTCAAAATGCCCCCCCCACCACCAAAGGAGGGAAGCGTCTATGACTGCCCTGGCCATGGGCTGAGAAAGAATGAAAGGATGATCAAAAGTGACCTGACTGGTTATCAGCCAACAAGATATGTGCCATTTCCAGATCTCAGTGAGACGAACAGGAAAGTTAATTTTGTGAGCTGCAAAGGATGACTTGATTGACAAGAGCCACTGTAGAAGCCTCATGAAGAATCTGGCCAAAGTAACAAGACAAGAATTGCAACACCCATTAGACCTAGCAAGCGAAGAAGCAAAGAAAAGTACAGTTGTGTACACTTACCATAAATGCAGATGTTCGATGTAGATGTACATTTTTCAACAATCCCCAAAATAAAGGGGAAAGGATTCTGCACTCTCTTGATGTGCATCGACAGCTGAGATTTTACTTAAGACAGGACTAAATCCTTTCGAAAATCTGAACAGTTATTGGTTAGTTTTGCTCCTGGGGCTCAGGGTAAAGCTATTTCAAAACAAACCATCTCCAAATGAAATGCTCATTGTATTCACTTTTGTTACCTGCAGCATGGGAAGGTTCCCCCTCAGGGTATTAGGACCCATTCTACTAGAGCAGCCTCTACCTCTGCAGCCTGAGAAGTATGCCTACTAAGGACATTCTAGAAGCAGATACTTGGTCTTCTGTCCATACTTTCACAAAGCATTACAGTTTACCTTTGTTTTCTAAATCCAAGGCTGGTTTTGCCTCTGCAGTTTTGCAGGGCCTCCTTACCAACCCTTAATCTGTGATCCTTCCTCTCCCCTTTGTCTTCTTACTGGGCTTTGGGAATCATCCCATATGTGAGGACTGCAATAGTGAAACACAAAGAACATAGTACAGTTGTGTACACTTACCATAAATGTAGATGTTGCGAGTGTATTCACTGTTGCAGTCCTGGTTTCCCTCCCTCCATTCCCCTTTTTTTTCCTAAGGCACAGACTATAGATTTTTATTTTTTGTATGACATGTGTCCAGGGTGCTACCATTCCTGGGTTAGCCTTCTTTTGGGGGCTCCTAACAGTTAAGGCAAGAAAAACTGAGGAAATGGTGTCGGCTGCCTCCCTTTATACCTGACGTACTGACATCAGTTTTACAACCGGCGGCAGCTGACGTCATATACCAAGGACTCTGGTATTCGGGCCGACTGAGGGCTACCGGGATACGGCTAACTCATATGTGAGGACTGCATCAGTGAAACACGAAGAACATCTGGTGGCCTCTGAAGACATAGCACCTGACTGGCCTGCAGATGTATAGTGATCAGTCTTGAAAGGGGTAGTCTGTAAATTTGCTTGGTGGTGTCCAGATGGCATCCAATAAATTCTACAGCTTGAACAGGTTCCAAACTGGCTATCCCAAAGTTAACAGTGATGCCTAACATTTAGCACAGATAGAGCTAAAGGTTCCTCAACTGAACTAACAATGCCCTTGAAGTCACTGTAAGAAGCCACTTGTCCAGCTATGAAAAGACCCAAAATCCATGCAGCCTGAGCCATGATGCAAAAAACTGCTATGCTTTTGCTGAACACCCAAGTGGCTGTGGTAAGGCGAAAGGGCAGTGCTTGAAACTGGTAGTGACTGGCTCCCAGCCTGAACCACAGGAAACTCCTATAATGCCTTGCTGTCTTTATTTCATAATAGGCATCCTTAAGGTCTACACATCAAATTCAATCATCCTTCCTCAGAAGAGGTAAAATGGACTGCACCATCACCATCTGGAATCTGATCTGTTTTACACAGAGATTCAATTTGCTGAGATCCTGGATGGGCCTGAAGTCCTTGTTTTTCTTTAAACTAAAGGAATCTTGAGCAGACCTCAGATCCTCTTTGGTCTCATAGGATCTCTTGGATGAACTGTTCTCTCCCAATGCTGTTTCCGGCTGCTGATAGGGTTAAACTTCAAGAGGGGATCTTTGTTTCAAATTTGAGAAAAAATGGAATGGTATAAAATAGCTTCTGGAAATGACTCACAACATCCAAGCATCCAATGAGATGGGATTCCCTAGCTTCTGGGTGGAAAGCCATGTGCCCCACAACTGCCTCAAGAGTGCAGCAGTCAGAAAACTTTCAGAAGAACTGGAAAGGCTTGCCAGTAAAGGGACTTCTAAAACCCTGATTCTGTGGGCCACCCCATTCCTGTGGGTTGCATCCACTGGAGTTCTCCTCTGCTTCAGGGGAGGGGAGGTACCTTTCCCTAGAGTGTCCTGGAAAAACTGTTGTAATTTCTCAGAAAAACAGTTTCTACCCTCCCCTCATTTCCTTGAAAAAGTTCTCTAAGGATTAGACAAACAAACCTCCACTGCCAACAGCTTCTTCCCTCTTGTTCACTCCTGGTCAATGTTTACGTATCTTTGGGACCAAACGACATGGACCTGTCGAAAAAAGAAGTTATGTACTCACCATAACGTTCCATCTGAGTAGTTGGGACTTCATTTGTCATCAACCTGTGGGTATTCGAATCTGGACTGGATCCTAAACGGCCGCTTCACCAGCTTCTGATCCGAGCTCCAAGCTCCTCCCCTTACCCATAACACCACTCTGTCGCCTTCCTTCCCTCAGATCGAGTTTGCTGCACCATAAACATATGCCCGATCCAATGAGACCTTACCACTAAAGGTTCTTCCCAACACCTAAAGAAAGCATGAACAGGAGAGCCGCACAGGCACCCTCTCCTACATACCAGAGTAGGATAATAATGATAAAGTCAGGGGGAAGGAGGGAGGAACAAACAAAGCATAGAGTTTTTGGGGTTGTTAGTTAACAATTATAAATCCCAGATTGCTTCACTCAGGAGCGATTTGGATAAACTGGAAAGTGCTATCACAAATGCAGAAGATTATGCAAGGTACCGGTTTGATTACGCACGCATTTTTTCCAACATAGATGCCAGTTTAGGCAAGTTTATCGAGGTCAAAAAGAAAAAAACTATTGAGAGACCTCAACGACTACTCTAAAAGATGTGCTTATCCACCACCTCCCCTTGCTGGGAATTCATCTTTGAATAACAATAGTGATGTTCAGTTTGACCACTTGGGCCACAATGATAATGCCAACGGCAATGCCATAGCAAATAATGGCACTGCAGACATAGCTCAACCTATTCGTCGCAGTGAACGAATTAAAAACAATCAACAACCTCAGGCAGCCCAATATACAAGACAACAACATGACATTCCTTTGAATGTTAATTTCCATCAGGATTTTCGGGAACCCAATGGGCCACAGACTCTTCATTCGAACAAACCAACCAACAACAGGAGACAGCCCCAGAACAGGAAACGTTACAACAGGAGGAGGAGATGAGTCCGGAATCTCCTAACATCCTTTCCAGTTCTGAAGGTGATTTTAAAATCTACAATTTTAGTTCCCTGCAAACTGAGAAAGCTATGGTGGACTTTTTTCAAAAGGTTTAACATGTGCACCTGATAGGAGGGCCAGTATGGTCAAACTTATCATTGATTTAAAACTTTTTGTTTGCAAACTTAACTTACGATTACTCATGGGTGCTAACTCATTTCTCACACAAGGTCTCAGGGTGTCCAGCCTTTTTAATCCTCCCATGCATGAATCTCTAGCACTCTTCGAGAAAACTTGTGAAATTGATTTTCGGAGAATGTTCACAAGTAATTATCACATCAGTAACATTCATAAAAACATTACCTCGGATGAATTTGATTTAACCAATTTACTGAATATTTGTCAAGTGTGTGTCATGCAACCTGACAAAGGTGGAGGGTTTACTGTTCATGGATCAACACGACTACAATTGTAGGATGAATTTGGTCCTGGACAGTACAACATACGAAAAAGTCATTCGTAATCAGATTAGTGGAGCATACAAGTCTATTAATGGGATTCTTTCTGACTTGTTCCTGGAAGGCAGTATAGACATTGACACATATCACTACTTGTCTATGCCTGCTCCAGTAATACCAACTTTTTTCGGAACCCCAAAGATACATAAAAATCCGACTAATCCATCGTTTAGACCAATTGTGGACGGTTGTGGTTCCATTTCATATGCTTGTGCTAAATATGTTGCCTTTAAGCTTAAACCAATACTCAAGTTGGAACAATAAATTTGTCAGGGCTCATGGCACTTTAAGTCCATTAATAACTTGGACTTTAACGACAATTTAGTGTTTCTCACAGTGGACATTAAGGATTTGTATACTGTAATCCCTCAACTAGTTGGCATCGAGTGGGTTAGGGACTTTTTGCACATGACAGGCATGGACAACCAAGAGGTGCATGTCACTGAAACACTCCTTGAGATTGTATTACTTAATAATTTTCTGTTTTTCAACAATGAATTTTATCTCCAGACAAGTGGCGTTGCCATGGGAGCTGCATGTGGCAGCAGCTTTGCTAACACCATTATGGCTTACTGGGAAAGGTCCTATTTGTTTAATTCCCCTACCTTTAAAAACTATGTGGTCTGGTACACTAGGTACCAAAATGACGTTCTTTTTATGGAAGGGTGAAGTGAATTTGATTGATGGATTTATCAGTGAGATTAAAACCTATACTAGTTTTTTGGATTTTACCTTCCAAATAGGTACAGATTACACTGATTTTTTGGATATTCATCTAGCTAAGGACCTTGGTAACCACAGATTTAGAACCACCATATACCCTAAGCCAACCTATTCAAATACCTTTTTGCATTTCTCCACTTGTCATCCTTTACACCAGAAAAAAGCAGTGGTGAAGGGACAAGCAGTAAGGGCTGCCAGAATGGTTAGTGACTTTAATGATTTTATAACAGAATGCGACTTGTTAAGATCCATGTTTAATAAGAGAGGGTACCCTATGGCCTTTGTGGCCACTGTGTTTGAAGAAGTCATTAGTAAAAGGTCATCAGGCCACTTCACCCCTCTGTTACACAAAGGTTACAACATACCAGAGTCACACACTAACATTTTAGTATCTCCTGTTTCAACAAACATACTGGAGGGAGACAAATCAACCAGACTGTTAACAACTTACTCACTTGACTCTAGAGTCGTTAGAGAAATTGTCAATAAGAAAGTACAGTTGTGTACCTACCATAAATGTAGATGTTCGAGTGTATTCACTGTTGCAGTCATTACTCTTGGGGTTATCCTGCTGGCAGGATACCCTCAGTCGGACAGAATTCCAAAGTCCAGGTCCGGCGTCGGTTGCTGTCGCCTCTTCCCTGACGTCAGTGCGCTAGGGGTATAAAAGATGCAGCCGACACCATTTTCTTCAGTTTTTCTTGCCCCAGATGTCAGGTGCCTCAAATTGGTAGGCTGAAAAATATGTCATTAAGGAATGCATACAAAAAAAATAACATTTCCTTAATCTACAAGCCAATACACCAAAAAGGTTGTATAGGATAAAGAAGTGCAGATAAGTCCCAGCAAAGAGAAGGGGGATGGTGGGTGGGTAACCTGGACTGCAACAGTGAATACACTCAAACATCTAAATTTATGGTAGGTACACAACTGTACTATGTTCATCGTGTTTCACTGTTGCAGTCTTTACTCTTGGGTAGAATTCCAAAGCTGAGGATGGGTGGCTGAGCTAAATAGGATTAGGAGAGGCTATGAGGCCCTGCAGAACTGCAGTGGCAAAGCCTGCTCTGGACTTAGAGTAGAGAGGCAAGTGGTAGTGCTTTGTAAAGGTATGCACTGAACTCCAAGTTGCAGCCTCTAAGATATCTTTGGTTGGTACTCCTCTGAGGAAGGCTGCTGAACAGTGGCTGCTGCTCTGGTGGAATGAGGCCTAATGCCCTTAGGCACTGATTTGTCATGTTGAAAATAGCAGAAACGGATGGAATGGCCTATCCATTTAGAAATAGTCTGTTTTGAGATAGCCTTTCCTTGTGATCCTGCAGCATATGACACTAAAAGTTGCTCCTTCTTTCTGAAAGCTTTAGTTCTGTCCAAGTAGAAGCATAAAGTACAGTTTTGTACCTACCATAAATGTAGATGTTTGAGTGTATACACTGCTGCAGTCATTACACTTGGGTTATCCTGCCATCAGGCGGTTCCCCAGTCGGTCTGAGTTCCAAAGTCTTGGTCCGGCGTTGGTTGCTGTCGCCTCCTCCCTGACGTCAGTGCGACAGGGGTATATAAGATGCAGCCGACGCCATTTTCTTCAGTTTTTCTTGCCCCAGATGTCAGGTGCCTGTAAACAGATAGGCAATTCCAATTGCTAATAAAACATACAAAAGAAAAGCAAAAGACAACTTACAGCTACCAGCAAATACTCCCCATAGGTAGTAAGGGTAGAAGACATAGGTACGTACCAGCCAGTAAGAGGGGAAGGATGGAGGGTAACCTGGACTGGAGCAGTGTATACACTCGAACATCTACATTTATGGTAGGTACAAAACTGTACTACGTTCATATTACACTGCTGCAGTCATTACACTTGGGTAGAATCCCAAAGCTGAGGTAGGGTGGCTGGTTCTATAAGACATTAGGGGTGGCTATAAGGCCCTGCAGCACTGCAGTGGCGAAACCAGCTCTGGATTTAGAGTATAGAGGCAGATGGTAATGTTTGGTGAAGGTGTGTACAGAACTCCAAGTTGCTGCTTCCAAAATATCCTTGGTAGGTACTCCCCTGAGGTAGGCAGTTGAAGTGGCTGTTGCCCTGGTGGAGTGAGATCTAATGCTGCTAGGTACAGGTTTTCCATGGTATGTGTAGCAGAAACGTATACAATGTCCTACCCATTTTGAAATTGTTTTGAAATGGCTTTTCCTTGTGCTCCTGCAGTATATGCTACCAATAATTGCTCAGATTTTCTGAAAGCTTTGGTTTTGTCCAAGTAGAAGCATAACTGCCTGTGAATGTCCAAAGAGTGCAGTAGTCTCTCCCCTTTATTCTGTGGTTTAGGATAAAAAGTTGGCAGGTGAATAGTTTGGTTTAGAGCCACACTGGATACCACCTTTGGCATAAACGTAGGGTTAGTTCTTAAAGACACCCTGTCCTGGTGGAAAATGAGGAAAGGTTCCACTGCCATTAATGCCTGTAATTCTGAAACTCTTCGTGCTGATGTTATTGCCAGGAGCAGAGCAGTTTTCCAAGAGATATATTTTAATTCTGCTGTGTTAGCTGGCTCAAAAGGAGGTAAAGTTAGTTTTTCCAAAACAAAGTTGAGGTCCCAAGTTGGAGTAGGTGCTCTACGGGGCGGTCATATGTTTTTAGCCCCTCTGAGGCACTGTTTTAACAGAGGATTAGAGAAAATTGGTGGATCCGTGTTGTAGTGAGCAGAGATGGCAGAGGCGTGGATCTTGATGGATGAGAAGGAGAGGCCTTTGTCCAGCATCTCAGTTAAGTATTGTAGTATCTGAGGAATGTTTGGGACAATAGGGTCGAGGCTGTGAGCTTGGTTCCAGGCACAGAACCGTTTCCATTTATCTGACTAGGCTTTCCTGGTACTAGGCCTTCTGGCCTCCAGAATGACACCCATAACAGCTTTGGAGAGAGAGAGCTTTGGAGAGAGCTTGCTTGACTAAGGAATCTTCCATGCAGCTAGGTTTAAGGTCTTTAGCTGGCTGTGTAGTATTTGACTGTTGTGCTGAGTCAGCAGATGTGGGATTTGAGGCAAAATCCAGGGTGGTTCTTGTGCTAAGCTCCTTAAAATTGGATACCAGTGCTGGCGTGGCCAGTCTGGTGCAATCGGGATCATTTTTGGTTCTTCTTGCCTGGCTTTTATGAGTACCTTTGGCAGGAGAGGTAGTGGTGGGAAAGCGTATACCTGTATGTTCTCCCAGCTGAATGAGAGGGCATCCACTTTCCATACTTGTGGATGGTAACTCCTTGTGCAGAATTTTTGTAGCTGGCAGTTTATTGGGGATGCAAACAGATCTATGTCCGGGCTCCACCACTTCTGTGGTATAATTCTGAATATTTGTGGATTCAATTCCCATTTGTGGGGATCCATGATGTTTCTGCTTAAGTCGTCTGCCAGTGTGTTTTTCTCTCCTGGGAGGAATTGTGCTTGCAGATGAACTTGAAGGGTTATAGCTGTGTTCCACAAGGTCATGGCTTGTCTGCATAGGGGGTAGGAGTGAGTGCCCCTTTGCTTGTTTATGTACCACATAACTGTGGTGCTGTCTGTCTTTAGCAGTAGTTGTCCTGGATGCAGCAGGTCCTTGAAAACTATAAGGGCATTTTGTACAGCTAGCATCTCTTTTTGATTGATGTGAAGATGCCTTTGTTCTGACCTCTACCTCTTGGACGTCTGTATCTTCCGCTTTGAGGTCTGTCTGTAATTGGAAAGGACCAATTCTTAGCTGGCCAGTTTCTGCTAAATCTATGAGGCTGAACCTGTAAGAAATCCTTCTCCGTTTGCATAGATTTTGCCTTATCCTCCATTTTCTTTAATACCTCTTCTGCCTTAACTCCAAATAACACATCCTGCTGCAAAGGTGCATCCAATAATTTTGCTTTAACATGATCTGGTAACGTATGTTCTTTTAACCAAGCATGTCTTCTAATGACAGAGCCTGTAACTGCTGCTCTGCAGGAGGCCTCTAGAGAATCAAAACCACATTGCAAAGTATGTTTTCCCACTTGTTCAGCTGCATGCAATAAATCCTGCATTTCTTTAAAATTAGGAGGATCTGATTCTGGAAGCATTTTTTGTTTTAACTGAGACAGTAAAAATTGCTGATATTTTAGCATGTGAAACTGGCAATTTAAGGCTCTCATTGCTAAAGTTGCAGACGTATATACTTTCTTTTCCCATCTGTCTAATGCTCTGGAATCTCTGTCAGAGGGAACTGGATTCTTGGCTGATGAGGCCTGAACTCCTTTGGGTTCCTGAGAAATAGTTTCAGCGTCAGCTACAGGGCTTTTATACAGAAATTTATGTGAGTCGGGGACTCTGAAGTATCTTTCAGGTTTAACAGGGGCTGGAGGTAAGGAATCAGGATTTAAGCAGGATTCAGTATACACATCATCCACAATACCTAACACTGGCAGAATAGCAAGGGGTCTGTGTTGAGGTAATAAAAGGAAGTCTCTGAGCCTTTTCCTGGATTCTGAGTAATCCTGGCCTTCCCAATGGAAATGCTCCCTCATGGTATGTAGGGTTTCCCCAAAGGAGTAGTCCTCAGGCGGTGAAGCTGATGGAATTGATTCCTCAGCATCAGAATCCTCATAAGGGGGTAAAGAGTATCCTAGGTCTGAGGATGAATCAGAAGAGATGGACACCTGGTCGGATGAGTCATAGTCTGCATCCTGTCTAGGCCTTTTATCAGGAGGGGGGTGGGACCCCCTGATCAGAGTGATTAGGTCTTCGGCCATTTTGAGCATTTGTTTCTTAGGCATGGAGGCCTGTCCTGGAGAACGCTGTATTTGTTTCTTTGATTTTAAAGAAGGCTTAGACTTAGCTGAGGGTTTAATGCCTAACTGAGTAGGTCTGAAGACACCCTCTGAAGCTGTGGGTTGCTCAGCTACTCCAGATCCCTCTGAAAGGTTAGTCTCAGTAGGATGAATAACTTGAGCGTCCGAAGGCCAGCCATCTCCACATGGGAGTCAGAGGCAGCCTGTGGTTCTACAGAAGCGGTTGTCAGGGGCTGCGAAGGTGCCTCGCTGAAAACCGGAGAACCAGCGACTGGCTTAGAAGAGGCTTCGTCGTCAGTTTTGGGCCTCGGATGCCTATCCTTGTCTTTGCGCTTTTTGTGTATTCCGGTTGTCGGAAGTTCCAACGGCATGGTATAATTGAATTTTCTACCAAAATAACGTTGGGCAAAATCAAACCGACGTTTAATAGTGCGCTTGTTAAACCTAGCACAAAACAGACAACCAGTGACGTCGTGGTCTGGGCCTAGGAATGGGATACGATAGGAATGGAAATCCTTATGAGGTATTTGCTTCCCACACGAAATACAGTTATTAACGTTTACTGACATCGGTCTGAGGCAAGAAAAAGTTTCCCCAATGGGGTACTAAGCTTTGTAGAAGACTTCGGTTCTGGATTCGGAATGAAAATCTCAGGAGACGGCCGACCGGCACTTGCGAACTACTTTTGCTTCGGGCACCGCGCGGCAAGAAAGACTGGGGAAAATGGTGTCGGCTGCATCTTATATACCCCTGTCGCACTGAAGTCAGGGAGGAGGCGAGAGCAAACAACGCCGGACCAAGACTTTGGAACTCAGGCCGACTGGGGAACCGCCTGACGGCAGGATAACCCAAGTGTAATGACTGCAGCAGTGTAACACAATGAACATCTGCCTGTGTATGTCCAAAGAATGCAGAATTTTCTCACCCTTGTTCTGTGGATTTGGGTAAAAGGTAGGCAAGTGAATGGTTTGGTTGAGGGCTACACTGGACACCACCTTACGCATAAATGTACGGTTTGTCCTCAGAGAAACCCTGTCTGGATGAAAAATGATGAAAGGTTCCACAGCCATGAGTGCTTGTAACTCCCGAGACTCGCCTTGCAGAGGTTATTGCTAGGAGCAGAGCTGTTTTCCAGGATAAGAATTTTATATCTGCTGTTGATGCTGGCTCGAAAGGAGGCAGTGTGA
Source organism: Protopterus annectens (assembly GCF_019279795.1). Lineage (NCBI taxonomy): Eukaryota > Metazoa > Chordata > Ceratodontiformes > Protopteridae > Protopterus > Protopterus annectens. The sequence continues at coordinate 320,074,002 of NC_056732.1, read as the reverse complement.
GTTTTTCCAAAACATAATTGAGGTCCCAGGCCAGAAATGGTGCTCTCCTTGGAGGCCTAATGTTTTTGGCCCCTCTGAGGTACTGCCTTATTAAAAGATGAGAAAAGACAGGTGGTTCCGTACTGAAATGGGCTGAAATGGCAGAGGCATGAATCTTAATTGATGAGAAAGAAAGGCCTTTGTTCAGCATCTCAGTTAGGTATTGTAAAATCTGAGGGATATTTGGTACAGACGTGTCAATGCCTTGTTCCTGGTTCCAAGCACAGAATCTCTTCCATTTTTCTGCATAAGATTTTCTGGTAGTGGGCCTCCTGGCCTCCAAGATAACATCCATAACAGCTTTTGAAAGAGGAGTGTTCTGAATGGCTACATTATCCGCCACGCTGCCAGATTTAAGGTCCTGAGTTGGCTGCGCAGGATCTGATTGTTTTGTTGGGTCAGCAAGTGAGAAGTTTGAGGCAATATCCATGATGGACCTTGAGACAAGCTCTTTAGGATTGGGTACCAGTGCTGGCATGGCCAGTCTGGTGCAATCAGTATCATTTTTGGCTTCTCTTGTCTGACCTTAAGGAGTACCCTGGGAAGGAGAGGCAGTGGTGGAAAAGCATATACTGTTAGATTTTTCCAGTTGAATGATAGGGCGTCCACTTTCCATGCTTGCTTGTGATAAATCCTTGTGCAAAATCTCTGCAATTGACAGTTGTGAGGGGAGGCAAATAGATCTATGTCTGGGCATCCCCATTTCCTTATTATCATGCTGAAGACTTGTGGATCCAGTTTACCTTTGTGGGGATCCATGAGGTTTCTGCTTAGTTCGTCTGCCAGAGTATTTGTTTTTCCTGGCAGGAATTGTGCTTGCAGGTGAACTTGAAAAGCCAGTGCTGTGTCCCATAAGGTCATTGCTTGTCTGCAGAGGGGGTAGAAATGTGTACCTCCCTGCTTGTTTATGTACCACATGACCGTAGGGTTGTCTGTCTTTATCAGTAACTGTCCTGGATGAAGTAGGTCCTTGAAAGCTGTCAGGGCATTTTGAACAGCTAGCATCTCTTTTTGATTGATGTGAAGATGCATCTGGTTTGCAGGCCATGTGCCCTGAATACATTTTCCTGCCATATGGGCCCCCCAGGCATAATCTGATGCATCCGTTGTACGTGTCTGTCTGGCTGTGGGTAAACTGAATGGCAGACCCTTGTTGTGGTGACAGGCTTCTGCCCACCATCGAAGCTCCTGTTGTAGGCAGGGAATGAGTGCAATTACTGTCTCCAGGCCGTGGAAATGCTGAGTCCAAACACTTTTCAGATACCATTGTAGTTTCTTCATATGCAGTCTGGCATATGGAATTAGTAGAATGCAGGATGCCATGAAACCTAAGGCCTGCAGGATTTTCCTTGCAAATAAGTGGGTTTTTGTTGCCAATTTCTTGAAGTAAGTAGTCAGTTGCTTTTGCTTGTCTGGCATGAGATAAGCCATCTGGGCAGCTGTATTTAAGCTTGCACCCAGGAATATTATCTGTTGAGAGGGTACTAGTTTTGATTTATTTTCGTTTACTGTGTACCCTAGGCCAATTAGTAATCTTTTTACAAACGCCAGATGCTTTAGAAGAGTGTCTTTGTTCTCTGCTTGAATTAGGCAGTCGTCCAAGTAGGGATATATTTGAATTCCTTTTTGTCTGCAAAACGCAATTACTGGTGCCAGGCATTTTGTGAAGACCCTGGGCGCAGTAGATAAGCCAAAGGGCAGTGCAGAGAATTGGTAATGCTTTGAGCCAACTATGAATCTGAGGTATCTTCTGCAAGACTGTCCGATTGGGACATGCAGGTATGCCTCTTTTAGGTCCAAAGTTACGAGCCAAGCCCTCTTGCCCAGCATGGGCAGTAGCTGCTGAAGAGTCAACATCTTGAATTTTGGAACTTCCAGAAACGTATTTAGTATAGACAGGTCCAGTATTGGTCTCTAGGTTTTGTCCTTCCTGTGTACTATGAAAAGTCTGGAGTAAAATCCTTGCCCCTGCTCTTGTTGTGGTACTTGCTGAATGGCCCTCATGTCCATGAGGGCTGTAATTTGTTTTTGTGCCTCTGCCCATTGATTGTGTGGCAGGTCTAGCATGTCCTTTGACCTTGGTAGAGTGTGAAAATGGAACCTGTAGCCTTGGGACACTATGTTCAGGACCCATTTGTCTTGGGTAACCATTTGCCAATTTGATGAAAAAAGTGCTAGTTTTCCCCCTAAGGGGGCTATCAAAAGAAAACTGCTAGGAACTGGTAGAGGGAAGTCATTGGGACTATTTCCTGTAAGGTTGTGATTTGTCTTCTCCGCTTTTGGAGGTAGGAGCACCCCATTGTTTAGGCCTGTATGAGCCTTGGGGCTGAGATCTGCCTCTGGGACACCTGTATCTGCCTCTTTGTGGTCTGTCTGAGACTGGAAAGGACCAATTTTTAGAAGGCCAGTTCCTGCTAAACCTGGGTGGATGTATCTTAAGAAATCCTTGACTGTCTGCATGGATTTTGCTTTATCCTCCATTTTTTTCAACACCTCTTCTACTTTAGTACCAAACAAAGTATCATGCTGTAATGGTGCATCTAATAATTTTGCTTTAACATGATCAGGCAGATTCTGTTCCTTTAACCAAGCATGCCTTCTAATAACAAAACCTGTAACAGCGGCCCTGCAAGAGGCCTCCAGTGAATCATAACCACATTGCAAAGTATGCTTTCCCACTTGTTCAGTTGCATGCAATAAATCCTGCAATTCCTTGTTCTCTGAACATTCAGTATTTGTCAACATTTTCTGTGTAAGTATTGACATTAAATATTGATGATATTTAAGCATATGAAACTGACAATTTAAAGCCCTTACAGCCAGGGTAGCAGAAGTGTACACTTTTTTCCCCCATCTGTCTAGAGCCCTAGAATCCCTATCAGAGGGGATAGGGTTTTTTGCAGTGGAAGCTTTAACCCCTTGGGACCCTGAGAAATAGTTTCTGGGTCAGCAGCGGGGTTTTTATATAGGAATTTATGAGAATCCGGGACCCTGTAGTATCTGTCTGGCTTAGCAGGTGCAGGAGGTAAAGAGTCAGGGGACAGGCCGGACTCTGAAAATACATAATCTACAATGTCTAGAACAGGTGGAATAGCAAGAGGTCTGTGCTGAGGAAGTAGCAGAAAGTCTCTGAGCCTTTTCTTAGATTCAGAATCATCTTGGCTCTCCCAGTGGAAATGCTCCCTCATAGTATGCAGGGTTTCCCCAAAAGAATAATCCTCAGGAGGAGAGGCTGAAGGAATGGATTCTTCAGCATCAGAATCCTCATAGGGAAGCATGGAGTAATCCTGTTCAGAAGAGGAATCAGAGAGGAATAGATACCTGATCAGAAGAATCATACTCTGTCTCTTGCCTAGGCCTCTTATCAGGAGAGGGATGGGAGCCCATGATCAAAGTAATTAAGTCTTCAGCCATTTTGAGCATCTGTTTTTTAGGCATGGAAGTCTGAGTAGGAGAATGCTGTACTTGTTTCTTTGTCTTTAGAGCTGCTTTAGTCTTTGACGTTGAAGATGGCTTAATATATAGTTGTGTAGGTCTGAAGACACCCTCAGAAGCCGATGCCTGCTCAGCGGCTCCAGACCCATCTGAGGGAATGATTTCCGAGTGTCCAATACCTTGAGTATCCAGAGGCCCAGTCGGCTCCACGTGGGAGTCGGTAGCGGCCTGTGTCTCTGAGGTAGCGGGCGGCAGGGGCAGCGAAAGCACCTCACTGAGAACCGGTGACTGGCCTAGTAGAGGCTTCATTGTCGGTTTTGGACCTCAGATGCCTATCCTTGTAAACTCCGGTTGTCGGCCGGTCCGACGGCATTATATAATTAAATCTTCGGCCAAAGTAATGAAATGCAAAATCGAACCGACGCTTGATAGTGCGTTGGTTAAATCTAGCACAAAACCGACAGCTAGCAACGTTGTGATCAGGGCCTAGGCAAGGAATACAGTAAGAGTGAAAATCCTTATGAGGTATTTGCTTCCCACAAGAAATACAATTGTTAACTTTTTCTGACATCGGTCTGGAGCAAGAAAAAAGTTTCCCCAACGGGGTATTTAGCTTTAATGAAGACTTCGGTTCTGAAATTCGGATTTTAAAATGTCAGGAGTCGGCCGACCGGCACTTGCGAACTGCTTTTGCTTCGGGCACCGCGCGACAAGAAAGACTGAAAAAAATGGTGTCGGCTGCATCTTTTATACCCCTGGCGCACTGACGTCAGGGAAGAGGCGACAGCAACCGACGCCGGACCTAGACTTTGGAATTCTGTCCGACTGAGGGTAGCCTGCCAGCAGGATAACCCCAAGAGTAATGACTGCAACAGTCAAACACGATGAACATCTGGGCATTCATTTCGGATGATCCCCACTTTAGAAATTCTTTAGGCTTGACACCCCAACTAACTTTTAGGAGGGGCGTTAACCTGAAAGGTTTGGTTGAAAGGCCAAAAAGAATTTCTAAATTTAACACAGGTATGACAAAATGTGGGAGATGCCATCAATGCAAGTTTATTAAATTAACTGACAGAGTAAAAATCAGAAATAAAGTATATTACATCTACGATAGATACAACTGTGATTCTCAAGGGGTTGTTTATGGAGCTTTCTGTGATGGGTGCGAAGCATTCTATACTGGGAAAACAGAGAGGAAATTAAAACAGAGGATTTATGAGCACGAGTACAGCATCACGAATAAAACTAGTACTAGTGCTTTAGCCAGACACACCCTCATTTTCTCTAGTCATAATTTCTCATTTGTGGTTTTACAACAAGTACAACACAATAAAACAGGGGGGCCCTGGGAACTCAAATTAGAAGAGGCTGAAGTGGAATGGCAAAGTGCAACTGCTGCTTACTCTTTTCCAGGGTTAAATGAAGCCTTATCTATCAAGAGCTTGTTGAAGCTCAAAGCCCTGGCAAGATAGAGGTGGCAGTTTGTTTGTTTCACATAAATGTTTAAAACATCTAACTGATTTACCTTCTTCTCCTCCTTTCTCTTTTATATTTGTTTAGGAGTAGGATTTTTTATGTTTTTATACGTATTATATCACAAGGCAGGGTGAATGAGTCTTGTATGATGTATTTATATATTCATGTTGGTTTTTATATTAACATAATATAACTTAATTTTATAGAATACATTATAACATAATATAACATATTTCAATGTTACATACTTATAGTATACATTTTATTTATTTATTATATATAACAATGGTCTACTTTTAGGCTTCAGTTACCATCCCAAATTGTATATGTTTTTTGTCTTGGGTTGGAAATGGTAAATGTTACTATTATTATCCTTTTTTAGATTATTAAAATTATCATTTGGGCAACATGGTTTATACAGTGAATGTTGCTTTAAATGATTTATGCTACATGACATCATGTATTTGCACTGTCCCAGCTCATTGGCTCAGCAGGTTTGTGTAAGGATTTTTAAACTGGGTAGGGAAGAGTTTTTACTCGTCTGAAGAAGCTGAAGTATTTTGTTCGGTGAAAGCGCTTACGTGCAATAAACAGTTGGATACTCCATTGCCTGCTCGTTTTCTTTTCTTGTTTCGGAGGGACAGTTGATGACAAATGAAGTCCAACTACTCAGATGGAATGTTATGGTGAGTGCATAACTTCTTTATCTGAAGTAGTTGACTTCATTTGGTCATCAACCTGTGGGACAGAGTCCCCAGCTACCAAACACCTAGGTGGCCCTCATGGAAGGATATTCCAGAGCACTGCAGAGCCAAAGGATGCTCTACCTCTAGATATCATGTCCAGTTTGTAATGTGAAATAAAGGTGTGAGATGAGGACCAAGCAGCCCCAGAAAGTACATTTTTGTACCTACCATAAATGTAGATGTTCGAGTGCTAATACAGCTGCAGTCATAACAGATGGGTTCTCCTGCCGTCAGGCGGGTCCTTGGTCGGCCGAATTCCAAAGTCTAGGTCCGGCGTCGGTTGTCATCGCTTCTTCCCTGACGTCAGTGCGACAGGGGTATAAATGAACCAGCCGACGCCATTTTCTTCAGTTTTTCTTGCCCCAGATGTCAGGTGCCCCCAGAAGGAAGGCAATACATAAATTTGTGTAATAAAGCAGTGCAATATAATCAAAATACAGTAGTTGCAAGCAAATACACCATAAAAGAATACCCCAATCAGGTTGTATGAGGGTGTGTTAGCCTATAGGCCTGTCCCAAGAGGGGAAGGAGGGAGGGAAACCTGGACTGCAGCTGTATTAGCACTCGAACATCTACATTTATGGTAGGTACAAAACTGTACTATGTTCATCGTGCATACAGCTGCAATCATAACGGATGGGTAGAATCCCAAAGCTAAGAAAGGGGTGGTAGGCACTAGGTGGAACTAGGAGGAGCCAGGATGCCCTGTAAGACTGCAGTGGCAAAGCCTGCTCTAGTTTTGGAGTATAATGGTAGGTGGTAGTGCTTGGAGAAGGTATGCACAGAACACCAAGTGGCTGCTTCCAAAATATCTTTGGTAGGAACTCCTCTGAGGAAAGCTGCAGAGGTAGCCGTGGCCCTTGTGGAGTGAGATCTGATGCCTGTAGGTACAGTTTTGCCATGAAAAGAATAGCAAAAGCGTATGCAGTGGGCTATCCATTTTGAGATTGTCTGTTTCGAAATTGGCTTTCCTTGAGCTCCTACAGCATAGGACACAAAGAGCTGTTCTGATTTTCTGAAAGGCTTTGTTCTGTCCAGATAATAACGGAGTTGTCTGTGGATGTCCAAGGAATGTAGTAATCTCTCCCCTTTGTTTTGAGGATTAGGATGAAAGGTAGGTAAGTGTATGGCCTGATTCAAAGCTACCCTGGATACAACTTTAGGCATAAAGGACGGGTTGGTTCGTAAGAAAACTCTGTCCTGATGGAAGATGATAAAAGGCTGCACAGCCATGAGAGCTTGTAGTTCTGAAACTCTACGAGCTGAGGTAATAGCCAGAAGGAAAGCTGTTTTCCAGGACAAATATTGCAAATCTGATGAGGCAGCTGGCTCAAAGGGAGGCAAGGTCAGTTTTTCCAGAATGAAATTGAGATCCCAAGCAGGTATTGGTTGTTTCCTTGGGGGTCTTAGATGCTTAGCCCCTCTGAGGAACTGTCTTAAGAGAGGGTGTGAGAATAAGGGTGGATCAGTGTTGTATTCTGCAGAAATGGCTGAGGCATGGATTTTGATGGAGGAGAATGAAAGTCCACTGCTTAGCAGCTCAGCTAGATACTGTAGTATTTGAGGTAAATTCAGTTTTCCAGGATCCTGGCCCTTTTTCTCATTCCAGACACAAAACCGTTTCCATTTTGCGGAGTAAGCTTTTCTAGTTGACGGCCATCTGGCCTCCAAAATGACATCCTGCACCTCCTTGGAGAGTAGGGTCTGTTGTGATGCTAAGGAATCTTCCATGCGGCTAGATTGAGTGTTTTAGCTGGCTGTGAAGAGTTTTGAAGCTGTGCTGAGTCAGGAGAAGAGGCATTAGAGGCAGGGTCCATGGTGGGGAATGCGTCAGGCTCCTCAGGAGTGGGTACCAGTGTTGTCTTGGCCAGTCCGGAGCAATGAGAATCATCTTTGGTCTGTGCTCTGGTTTTCAATAGAACTTTGGGCAGCAGAGGAAGAGGAGGGAAGGCATAAACTGTCATTGATGTCCAACTGAAAGAGAGAGCGTCCACTCTCCAGGACTTTGGATGGAAAATCCTTGAGCAGAATTTTGTCAATTGGTGATTTTTGTGGGAGGCAAAGAGATCTATGTCTGGCCTTCCCCATGCTTGGATTATTTCTGTAAAAACTTTTGGATGCAACTTCCATTCGTGTGGATCTGTCATATTTCTGCTTAGGTTGTCTGCCAGCGTGTTTTCCTTGCCTGGCAAGTACTGTGCTTGTAGTTTGATTTGTAAGTCCATGGCCATGTTCCAAAGTGACATGGCCAGTCTGCATAGGGGGTATGAATGTGTTCCTCCCTGTTTGTTTATGTACCACATAACTGTGGTGTTGTCCGTTCTTATCAATAGTTGACCTGGTCGCAGAAGGTCCTTGAAAGCTATAATAGCATTTATTACTGCTAGTATTTCCTTTTGATTGATGTGAAGGTGCTTTTCTTTTTGGGACCATTTGCCCTGAATGCACCGATCAGTCATGTGCGTCCCCCAGGCGTAGTCCGAGGCGTCTGTTGTGATGACTTGATTTGCTTGAGGCTTGCTGAATGGAAGACCTGTGTTTGTTTGGCATGCTTGAGCCCACCACAGAAATTCCTTTTGTAGACATGGAATTAGTGGTATTATTGTTTCCAAACTGTGGCTGTGTTGAGACCATAGGTTTTTCAGGTACCATTGAAATTTCCTCATATGCAGCTTTGCACATGGGATTAGTAAGATGCAAGATGCCATGAATCCCAGAGCCTGCAGGATTTTCCTTGCAGTCAGCCTGGTGCAATTTGCTAGTGCTCTGAAGTATTGAGTTAGTTGCCCTTGCTTCTCTGGCGTGAGGTAGGCCATCTGGGTGTTTGTGTCCAAGTTGGCACCCAGGAAAATTATCTTCCGAGAGGGTATTAGCCTTGATTTCTTTTTGTTGACTGTGTATCCCAGAGAGTTCAACAACATTATTACATAAGCCAGATGTTTCAGAAGAATGTGCTTGCTGTCCGCTTGGATCAGGCAGTCATCCAAATAGGGGTATATTTGTATCCCTTGAAGTCTGCAGTAAGCAATTACTGATGCCAGGCATTTCGTGAATACTCTGGGCGCAGCAGATAAGACAAAGGGCAATGCAGAGAATTGATAATGGATTGAACCTGCAAGAAATCTGAGGTATCTTCTGCAATTTTGTCTGACTGGGACATGCAGGTACGCCTCCTTGAGGTCCAATGTTACCAGCCAAGACTCCTTGCCCAGCATGGGAAGAAGTTGCTGTAGAGTGAGCATCTTGAATTTTAGTACAAGTAGAAATGTGTTTAGGATGGATAGGTCCAAAATAGGTCTCCAATCTTTTCCCTTCCTTGGTACCAGGAATAGCCTGGAATAAAAACCTTGACCTTGTTCGTGCGTAGGTACCTCTTGAATAGATTTCATGTCTAAGAGATCTGTAATTTGCCTTTGTGCCTCTGCCCTTTGATTGTGTGGCAGGTTTGGCATGCCTCTCATTTTTGGAAGGGTGTGAAAATGGAATCTGTAGCCTCTGTTTATAATGTCCAGGATCCATTTGTCTTTTGTGACAATATGCCAATTTTTTGAAAATAATGCCAGGTTTCCTCATAAGGGGGCTGCCATTTGAGTCTTGCTTGGCATGCAAAGGGGAAAGTCATTGGGCTTGCTTTCTGAATGATTGTGAGTTATCCTCACCACCTCTTTGTGTAGGAGCTTGCCATTGTCTGCCTCTAAACGATCCTTGGCATTGTCCTCTGCCCCTCGGGCGCCTGTATCTGCCTCTTTGGGGTCTGTCCGTGGCTGGAAAGGACCAATTTTTGGAAGGCCAATTTCTACTGAAACGTGGGGGTTGTACCTGTAGAAAATCTTTCACTGTTTGCATTGATTTAGCCTTTTCCTCCATTTTCCTTAATACCTCCTTAGCATTAGCACCAAATAATACATCCTTTTGAAGAGGGGCATCTAGCAATTTAGCTTTGACATGATCAGGCAAGGTTTGTTCCTTGAGCCAGGCATGTCTACGTATGACTGATCCTGTAACAGCAGCTCTACATGAGGCCTCTAGAGCATCAAAACCACATTGTAAGGTATGCTTACCCACTTGTTCTGCACTATGCATCAAATCCTGCAACTCCTTCAAGTCTGGTTGTTCAGGTTGTGACATTTTACTTTTCAATTGTGATAACAAAAACTGTTGGTATTTTAGCATATGAAACTGACAGTTTAAGGCCCTCATGGTTAAGGTAGCCGAGGTATATACCTTTTTTCCCCACCTTTCTAAGGATCTGGAATCTCTCGGAAGGTAATGGATTTTTAGCAGTGGAGGCCTTAATTCCCTTGGGGCCCTGTGAGATGGTTTCTGGGTCAGCAGCATGGCTTTTGTATAGAAATTGGTGTGAGTCAGGAACCCTGTAGTACCTGTCAGGCTTAACTGGGGCTGGAGGTAGAGAGTCCGGGTTAAGGCAGGCCTCTGAGTAAACATCATCTAGGATGTCCAAGACAGGAGGTATAGCCAGAGGCCTGTGCTGAGGTAGTAAGAGAAATTCCCTAAGCCTTTTCTTGGAATCTGAATAATCTTGGCCTTCCTAGTGGAAGTGTTCCCTTAAGGTATGCAAAGTTTCCCCAAATGAGTAATCCTCTGGGGGGGATACAGAAGGAATGGACTCCTCCGCATCAGAGTCTTCAAAAGGGGAGTAAGAATGTTCCTGATCATCAGAGTGCTCTGAAATAATGGGGCCCTGATCAGAGGAGGGGGATTCTTCCTCCACTCTGGGCCTTTTGTCCGGTGGGGGTTGAGAACCCCTGATAAGAGTAATTAAATCCTCAGCCATTTTAAGCATCTGTTTTTTAGGCATGGGGCCTGGAGATGGGCCCTGCGTAGCTTGTCTCTTAGAGTGCATGGCTGCTTTAGACTTAGTGAAAGCCTTGATGGAGAAAGAAGAGGAAGGTCTGAAGACACCTTGAGTGGAGGTAGACCTGTCCACATTTTGAGGTTCAACGCCAAGAGTGGCTTCGGTATCTGTAGTCAGGGTGTGGGCCGAGGAGCCTGCGACCTCAGGCACAGGAGACACCGCCAATGAAGTGTTGTCGGTAGTCAGGGGCTGCGTAGGCGCCTCGCTGAGAACCGGACCACGTGTAGTCGGCTTTGGCGTGGTGTCGGTAGAGGCCGCGGACCTCGTTTGTCGGTCCTTATCTTTGCGTTTTTTAGACAGAACTGGAGTCGGAGTATCCGACGACATAATATAGTTAAATGTTTTTCCAAAATAATGCTGGGCGAACTCCGCCCGACGCTTAATGGTGCGTTTGTTGAATGTAGCACAAAAGCGACAGACCGAGACGTCGTGGTCTGGGCCTAAACAAGGTATACAGAGGGAATGGAAATCCTTATGCGGTATTTGCTTCCCACATGAAATACAATTATTAACTTTGTCTGACATCGGTCTGAGGCAAGAAAAGTTTCCCCAACGGGGTACTTAGCTTTCAAGAAGACTTCGGTTTCAAAATTTTTGTAATTTCAGGAGCTGGCCGACCGGCACTTGCGAACTGCTTCTGCTTCGGGCACCGCACGGCAAGAAAGACTGAAGAAAATGGCGTCGGCTGGTTCATTTATACCCCTGTCGCACTGACATCAGGGAAGAAGCGATGACAACCGATGCCGGACCTAGACTTTGGAATTCGGCCGACCGAGGACCCGCCTGACGGCAGGAGAACCCATCTGTTATGACTGCAGCTGTATGCACGATGAACATCAAATATCATCCAGAGACACCCTGGAAACTTGACTCGGAGGAGAAATGTCTTTGTCTGCATACCCTCTAAGGATACACTGGGAGATCCATCGAGCAATATTAACTTTCAATATTGGTTTGCCCAGAAAATGTCTAGAGTAAGAAACAAATAACTGATCAGACTTGCGAAAAGCCTTAGTTCTATGCATGTAGAACCTCAATTGTCTACGTACATCCAACAAATGCAATTTATATTCACCCCTGTTTTGAAAATTCAGAAAGGAAACAGGAAGGTTAATCGTCTGGTTAATATTGGTTTCCGAAGCAACCTTGGGATGAAAGACTGGATTAGTACATAAAGAGACCTGGTCCTTATGAAAAACCATGTACGGGCTTTGCTTGACAGCGCCTGAAGTTCAGATACCCTCCTAGTCGAAGTAATAGCCACTAGGAAGGCAGTTTTCCAGGATAAAAACTGAAGGTCTACTGATGCTACAGGCTCAAAGGGTGGAGAAACCAGAGCCTGAAAGACAAGGGTGAGGTCCCAAGGAGGTGTAGGATCCTTCACCGGGAGTCTTAAAAGAAATGTACCCTTAGCAAAGGTTTTACAAAGTCTAGAAGCGGCTAGAGAAACCATGTTTTCTCCAATGTGGATGTTAGAAATGGCAGCCAGTTGAACTTTCACAGTAGAAGAGCTAGCGTCCTGATAAAATATATTCGCCAAGAATTTCGAAACTGCCAGGACCAGAGCTGTGGAAGTATCCAGGTCCCTCTGAGAGGCCCAAATAGAAAAACGTTTCCACTTGTTATAGTAAAGCTTCCTGGTGGATGATTTGTGAGCTGCCACCAGAACAGACTTAACAGGTGAGGTTAAACCAGGAGTCCTAGCTATCAAGGGAACTGGAGCAGCCAAGCAGTAAGCTTCAGACTGACCAGGTCTCGATGAGGAACCCTCGAGGGGTGTGAGATGAGATCCGGAATGGGATCCAAGATCCATGGAGGAGCTGCCAGATGAGACCAAAGGAAAGGAAACCAGAATTGGCAAGGCCAGAATGGAGCAATGAGGATTACTTTGCTCCCCAGCCTGCGATCTTTCTGAAGAAACTTCAGTATGAGAGGTAATTGGTAAGCACAGAGGAGACAGAGAGGCCAAACATGGAATACAGTGTCCCTGGGGCTTTCCCCCTGCAGGGGGATCAGAGTGAAGAACTCGCTGCACTTCGAGTTGGAAGGAGATGCGAAGAGATCGCAGCAAGGCGGACCCCACTTGAGGAAGATCTGCTCCGCTACAGAAGGATTCAGAGACCACTCGTAAGGCATCAGCATAGTCCTGCTCAGTTTGTCTACTAATATGTTGGACTGCCCCGAAATGTGAGTTGCTACTAGAAAACAGCTGGTGGAAATCGCCCATTCCCACACTCTCACGGCCTCGCAACAAAAGGGGTAAGAGCTGGTTCCTCCCTGCTTGTTGATGTACCAGAATACTGACATGTTGTCTGACTGTATTGCAATAGTTCCCAGAGGGAGAAAGGCATGAAGGGCATGCAACGCTCAAAGGACCTCCCTCATCTCTAGGAGGTTGATATGCAACTTGGTCTCGTTCGTGGACCACGTGCCTTGGACTGTCCTTCCCGAACAATGCCCCTCCACCCTAGCTGGGAGGTGTCCATGGTCACCTTGGCTTGAGGAGGGGCTGCAATAAATGGGTGCCCCTCGACTTGGTCCAAGGAGTGCATCCACCACAGGAGAGACTCCCTGCAAGCCCTACTTATGTGAATAGGGTGAGTCAATGGTAGGTCTAACAGACACCATTAGACTGCTAACGTCCACAGCAGAACCTGCATATATAGGCGAGCACATGGAAGAACAGTGATGGTGGCTGCCATAGAACCAAGAGCTCGTAGCACCACCTCCGCAGAGGGAAGACGAGACTGGATGATGTAAGACAGGTGGAGACGTAAGCTATGAACTCTCCCCAGAGTGAGAGAGACCTTCATCCGAACTTTGTCTAGTCGTGCCCCTATAAATTCCAGAGTTTGGACTGGATTCAGAGATGATTTGTTTGTGTTGACTGTGATCCTCAGAAGACTCGTTAACCTCAGAAAGTAGTCTCTGGCTTGAGAGAGTAGACGCTTGGTATGGGCAGCAAGGAGCCAATCGTCCAGGTATGGGAAGACCTGTATTCCCTGAAGCCTCAGGTGAGCCGCTACTACTGCAATAACCTTGGTGAATACCCTGGGGGCTGTGGTGAGACCAAAGGGGAGGGCTCAAAACTGATAATGATTGGCCCCAAGCCAGAAGCACAGAAACCTCTTGGAACATCTGTGCATCTTTATATGATAGTATGCGTCCTGGAGGTCTATGGAGCACATTAAATTGTCCTCCTGCAGGTAGGGCAGGAAGGATTGCAAGGTGACCATCTGGAACTTTTCTTTGGCAACTGTCAGGTTCAAGGTTGAAAGATCCAGAACAGGTCTTAGGTCCCTGTCTTCTTTGGCACTAAAAAGAACCTGGAATAGATGCCCGATCCAGACTGGTCTGCGGGGACGGGTTGGATGACTCACTTCCTTAGCAGCTTTTCTATTTCAAGTGCTGCGACCTCCCTTTGCGTGGGTGGAATGTCTAGGAGGTGTTTCAGGGGAAGAGGTGGTACCATGAAGGGAATGGAATAGCCTCTGCATATGATTTGTAGCACCCAACGGTCTGCTGACACAGACTCCCATGCTGTTAGGTGAAACAAAAGACGACCCCTGAATGCCTCCAGGGATGAGCAATCGAGCAACCACTTAGGGCAGCTGTGCGGGCCTGTCCAAGAAAGGTTCTCGAGACCCGAAATTTCTCGGATCCCCTTTGCCTCTAGGCCGGCGTCTGTCAAAACCCCCTCTGCCTCTGGGGGAAGATGAGTCCTGAGTGTCTCTGGAGTACTGAGATTTCCGGAACCACATCTTCTTTTGCCCTCGCTGATTCCTTGAGAAGGATCTTTGAGGGTTAGAGAAGTGGATCTTGACGGCAGACAGCATCTTCCCATCCTTCTCACTCTGGACAAGTGTATCACGCACGGACTTCCCAAACAGGGAAGAACCATCATAAGGGGCATTAGCAAACGACGCCTTGAAGGCCTCCATAAAATGACACAGCCGGACCCAAGTGTGTCACCTTATGGCAATGCCAGAACTGGCAGCCCTTGCTGCTCCTTCGGTGGCATGCGAAAGGAGGCACATGGACGTGTTCAATACTGCTTTCAGAGTGGCCATCCACGTGGAGAAGGTCTACTTACCCTCTGGCGACATGGACTCCATAGGCGACTCAGCCACCTCCTTCACCAGGTCCCGCTGAAGTTGAATAACATGAGCCAAATAATTCAGCACCCTTACAGAAAAGGTAGCTGACGCGTAAACCCGCTTCCCCAAACAGACCATCGCCCATGACTCTCAGTCAGGAGGATGAACCTTAGAACTTTCCTGAGCCAGTTCTTCTTTGGTGGCGGCTGCCACCACCACTGTGTCTACTAAGGGCCCCTTACTCCAGCTAGTCCTGTCAGAGGGGGGACTCAACATTTTATCTGGACGCTTTGGAATAGGCTCCAGTGTCTGGTTCCTTCCATGCCCATGTAGTAATAAGGTCTACTAAAGGATCCACAGGAGGGGACACCCAGGAAGGAGATGGGCCCGTACCAAAAGCCTCCAGGAACACAGACTCATTAGAGGATGGCTTTGGGGCAGACCCCCCCCCCTCGGCGAAGGAGTTGTATGATGTCTCCAAAGGAGACATCATCGGGTGGTGACCTGGGAGCCTTCCCCTTCATCCAAATCGGTGTCCTCGGTGAGGGACTCTAGAAAGGAGTCCAGGTGCCTCCTTCTGCACATCTGTTTGCGAGGGACGTCTTCGGTGGGACTCTCTGGCGTGGGCTCGCAAACAGGGGGCTGCTCTCAAATGGGTGCTGCCTGGGGCAAATCGAGCACGGGCTGTCCCTGCGAGGAGAGGATGGTTGGAGCCATACCCAGAACCAAGGGAGTCGAGGTGGATTCTGAAGAGGAAATGGTCAGACCCCTTGACACCGTCGAAAGGACACTCTCCACCACGTCGAAGGCCGAGGGACAGTGGGCATCCTGAGAAACAAACAAAGAAACTGCCCTCCTTTGGTCTAACGGGGGAGTCGGAGACGAGCCCACCGGCGCAGAGATGCTGACGGGAAGGCTGTGCTCTGACACACTCGGAGCAGACAGTACCCCATAGGATCTGACGCCAAGGCGACGGTTCGGAGAGCTCGGATCCGACTCGGTCAGATCCAACATGCTCAAGGCCATGGCCGGAGTTGAGGTACTAGCTACTGTCGGCATCGGCCGTCTGACCCAGAGGGCTCTCAAATCCAAGGACTCCAAAACCAAGGGCCGGATTGGAGAAGGAGCGACGGGGGCAAAGAAAGGCCGAGAATCCCCCACTCCAAAGGGAGAGGGGGCTGGCAAAACCCCCATCTGGATCTGGGTCTGGATAAACTTCTGCATCATCCTGTCCTTCTCTGACTCTGAAAGACTGTGGGTGGACCGGGACAAGGAAGCCACAGACACCGGCCGGGAGTGCCAGTGAGGGAAAGCTCTCGAACAAGCTCAAGACACCGTTGGCTCTGGTGAAAACCTGAGAGGATGGAGCTGAGGGATGCTAGGCCTTGGAGGAGTTCTAGTCTTAGCTTGAGGCCCCGACTGTTCCGAGCAGTCAGGGGACCGCTTTCTGGGCATATCCTTTTGTCTCTTGTCTGAGTACAACGGCCTAGAAATGGGGATATGAGCCACGGAGGCCTGAGAGGGCGAAGAGATGGTAGCGGCTGCTACAGTTGAAGACGAGGTGGGGACAGCCGTCCCCGAAGCTGGCAACAGACTTTTCATTACTGATTTAGCCCTCCTGTCT
This sequence comes from Protopterus annectens, assembly GCF_019279795.1. Lineage (NCBI taxonomy): Eukaryota > Metazoa > Chordata > Ceratodontiformes > Protopteridae > Protopterus > Protopterus annectens. The sequence continues at coordinate 320,057,706 of NC_056732.1, read as the reverse complement.
TTGAGGGCTCTGGGATTAAATCCTGCGCAAATAGTGCAGACCGTAGATAGGTGAGGCACACCCAAGCAAACAGCACACAGAGAGTGGCCATCAGCTGGTGAAAGCTTATGGCCACACTCTGCGCATTTCCTGAAGACAGGCTTTGGAACATCAGTCATGTCTAAGGACGGCCTAAGAAACATCCACACATACACACTAGCCTAACTGTGAGAGAAAGAAGAGAACACAACACTGACTAAACAAAGTATCTTTTTTTTTTTTTTTTTTGAACCAACGACATAGACATGGGTGTAAGGGAGGTAAAACAACAATATTAGCCAGAGCTAACTAACAAACAAATTGTACACTTACTCAAAAAACACTAACTCACTTGGAGCTCGAGTTCACGCTGCTGGCTTGGAAAGCGGAAAATGAGATCTGAGGGAAGGAAGGAGACAGGGAGTGTTATGGGTAAGGGGAGGAGCCTGGAGCTCGGATCAGAAGCTGGTGAAGCAGCCTTCTCGGATCTGATCCAGATCCAAATACCCACAGGTTGATGACCAAATGACGTCAACTACTTCAGATCAGGTGTTAAGGAAGGATGCTTTGAAGCATTCTTTACAGTTACACAAGCACATCCAGGCATGGTGACGGACTCTCAGTGCCAGAGTCTACGGCATGAGCCATGCAGTCACCTGTGCTGGACATCTGTGAACATGTTAAAAACTGACAGCATTGCGGACAAAAAACTCACGATATGGAGCTCAGCAAACTGCAAAATTCTTTAATTAACGCTTCTGGCACCTCGGCTCAAACGCCTTTAAAGAAAGAGCCAGTGCCAAAGGCAGCCAAGCTGTCAGCATTGATGAAGCAGAAATATGGGTTTAGGGCTGAACCACTGTCACTGGCAACATGACATAAGACAAAGGAGGAGCAACAAGTGTCTGGGCTGAAGGGGAAGACCCTCAACCTAATGGACTGAGAGAAAGGGAATGGTCTCCAGAACTATCTGGGCCTTCAGAAAGGTTTGCATCAGTTTATGTGTTATTTATTTGACATTTGTTGACCGCGTTAGTCCAGCTGTGCCAGAGCCCTTTTTCAGTGAAGACCGGGGGAGAAACGCTCCACAAAAACATAACTACATAATACATAACTACATAAACATAATTACAACAGTAACAATAAACTAAGATAACATAATAGAAATTAAGATTCTAAATGATTAACAAGTATACTCGGTACAATTGTTTGTGTCTTTCAGCAAGTATACTCGGTACAATACAGAGTAAAAAAAAACAAATAGAGAAATTACATTCTTCATCATCAGTTCAGCTGAATAGGTGCAGTATGTAGAATTTACTATAACTCAATAAATTCAAATGGAGTTTATAGTAATCATGCTGGTAAAGTTGAAAACTAGAACTAGTAAGGGTAATGTAGAGAAATATTAGCGGAAAAGAAAGGAGGAGGTGAACAGGTATGAAAGAAAAGGCGGGAGGCAAGATGGCAGAGAAGAATAAAGTCACTCAGGGGGATGATTACGTAGACATAGCCATGTACTGCTTAGGTGGCTTTTTACAGCATTTCTGAATTGGTGTTTAGGCTTAATATTTCAAATGTCCAGCGGACGTTTATTCCAGTTCTCAGCTGGGGAACAGCTGTAAAGGTTCTTGCCTATTTTGATTTTTTGCTTGTACATAGAAAGGAGAGGTTATTCAGAGCTACGACGGGTTCTAGGTGGGGAGTAGCAGGAGATGACAGAGATAATGTTAGTTCAAATCAGACTCCATAATGTCACTAGAGGACATTACAAGCCTCAAGGAAGCTGTGGAAGCCAGCTTACCAAGTCAAGGCACAGGTTGTAAAATGTCTTAGGTTCGAAAGGGAGAAGTCTAGACCCAATAAGGAAATGGCTCTGAAAAACACTCTGGATCACCAGTAATGGGGATGAATGGTAAGTGGAGTCAACCCAACATGGGAACTGCAGAAAGTCATGGGCTCAGAATATTCCATGCAGATGAAATGGTTGGATCCGCGGCCAGAGATGTCAGGGCAGGAGATCAGTGCTGGTGGGCTACTGATTCCGGAGTCACAGTCAGAGCCAGAGGAACCAAGGGCCTTTAGATCCAGCAAAGCTTCCAAGGGAAAGTAAGGAGAATGTTTGTAGATCTCTTTTTCCTTTTGTCTTGCCTTATCTTTCTGTCATTCTTCCTTCCTTTATCCTTTCCTTTCCTGCCCTTGTCTGAGTCCCTGTCCTTCATTTTTTCTTCTCCAATGGCTTCTTAGAGGCAGAAGGAAACAACAGCAGTCTGGTCAGGAGCCAGGGAGGCTGGCAGCAACCCCCTCTCTCTGTCTCTGTCTCTGTCTCTCTCGCTCTCTCACTCTCTCTCTCTCTTCCCACCAGACTTTCAATAACAGGAAATATTAAAAATAGCACAGATGGAAAGGTACACACAGATGCAGAAAAACAATGCATAACTAATCTCACTATATTTCCCTGACTTATCTAAATAATTACTGTCCCCTAGTTCACTTACTAGAGCACGGCAAGATGATGTGGGTGAGTGGTCTTTGTCAGGTTTCAAAACCAAACTGCCTTGAGACTGCTGTATTACACAGCATCACATATATCTGCTCATTTAACTCTGGTTCCCAGACTATCCCTTTACTAGAAACTTAAGATTATAGCACAAACGTGTCATAACACACACACACACACACACACACACACACACACACACACACACACACACACACACACAGCTTTGCTAAAATGGGTTACAGCATCTGAAAGCTATAAAACCATTTCAAAAACTTCCACCCTTCCAGGGTAACAATTACTTCACCCCTAAGGACAATACAGTAGGATTCCTAGTCCTGGTTTTCACAGACATTTTGTTTCTGGCTACAGTCAGAACTGTAAGATACAATATTTATGGCCTAAACCAGGTAATTTAGTTTCAGATTATTTTCAAAATTAACTGGACTGAGATTAACCTCTTCTCTTCCGGCATCTTCTGTCACAATATATTAATTTCAACAGTTACAATAACGTCTGGCATACATGTACATTTCTTTTCTGTCTAGCAGGACCCACTGTTGGTACATTTTTAACACAAGCAGCTTTACAAATACATTTTCAACACAAGCACCTGTACAAATCAGTCTGATAAGCAAATGACACACAATTATTGACAAAACACCAGCTAGCTATGCTGGCACATATTACACATCCACTGCCCTACTTCTTCTGGCATAGCTGGCAATACCTCAAATCATCACACCCTGGAAGAAGGCTTTTGTATCCAGTGCCATCTGTAATCCTCCTTTACAAAATATTAAAGCCCAGGAGTTGAAAACAATGTTTTGCAGAAGGGGAATGTTGATGACCAGTTTTTGAGACAGATTTGTGGAGCTAATGGCCAGAAAAAAGGAACACAGAAAATCATTCTGTACTGCTGGTGTGTCCTTTTTTCTGAAAAGATGCCTTTTTACTGTTACTCTGCAGCCATCTCTTTTTTTGCATTCTGATTGCCAAAAAAAAGACTGGCATTTTTGTGTAAGATGGAGGCCTACTGGATTTGTATTCAGGAACATGAAAGTTCTTAGAAACTCTGAATTAATTTCCCTTTTTCATTATATTGCTTGAGAAGTTGGGTAGCAAAAGAACCAAGCAATACAACCTTATCTAATGCTGAATCCATCACTTCAGCCTTTACTTCATCAGCAAATTTTTGGTTACATACTCAGGCATATCTTCTCAACGATATAGAAGTAGCAGTAGCCCTAGACACAGTGTCTGCACAAGCATACCAATCTTTAAAGCATGTTTAAATACCAGAGGAAGGGTAGACAGTGTTTGGGTAAAAAAAAAGCTTTCTTCTATAGGAAGAGTGGAAGTCAATTCCCTCAGATTGTCCATATGACAAAGCATGCATTCCGACATATATGCCTGGTAATTCAGAATTCTAAAGGCTAAAACAGAAGAGGAAAACATTCTCCTACCCACATGGTTCAACAGCCTTAGACAACCATTCGGAAACATACTGTTTTGACACAGGTTGTCCATTCGTCTTATCTTCACAAGAAATAAACAACTGATCCAAAGATATGAAATATTTAGTTCTGTCAAGATAGTACCTGAGCTGTTTGTGGACATCTAAGATATGGAGAGTTCTTTCTCCCTCATTTTTACGTTCAGGAAAGAAAATGTGGAAATAGTTTAGCTTAAAATAAAATTTGGTACCACTTTAGGCATAAAAAAAGGATTAGTTCTCAAAGAAACCTTGCACCTATGGAAAATGAGGTAGGATAGATTCACCATAAAAGCTGCAACTCACGACACCCTTCTTGCAGAAATCAGAGGAATCAGTAAAACTGTTTTCCATGTTAAGAACCTCAGATCAGCCAGATTAGCTGGTTCAAACGGAGTAAGTGCTAGTTTTTCTAACACAAAATTAAGATCCCAAGAAGTGGCCAGAGCGGGCATAGGTTTATTCTGAGGCCTCTTACAACCCCTTTCAAGCACATCTTGACACAAGACTGCCTTGAAAGAGGAGGATCTATGGGCAGACATGCTGAAATGGCCAACAAATTCACCTTGACAGAACAACAAGAAAGGCCACAGGACAGTAACTCACACAAATATTGTAAAACCAAAGAACAACTAAACCTGAATGGGTGCTAGTTATGTTTTTGGCATCAACTAGAAAACCTTTTCCATTTGTTAATATATGACTTTCTAGCAGCAGGCTTTATTGCTTCATTAATATATCATGCACGTCCTCAGTAAACAGTACATCATCCATGTCCTCAGTAAACAGGGCCAAAATTGAATTAAGACCTTATCATCCAGGCAGTCAACTGCAAATGACTGATGTTGGAGTGTATCAAACACCCCTAATCATTTGTGAGTAAACATAGTCTGTGAGGAAGCTTGTGATAATTGCCTCTGACCATTTCTGAAAGAAGGGAAAAACCACAGCTGTATAGGCAGATAGGAGTCACCAAAATGACTGTGGAGCATTCCTTCTGAATCATCGGAAGTTACCTGGATATTGGTGGAAAAGGTAAAAAAAAAAAAAAACATACAAGAACATTGCCGTCCAAAGAAAAGGAAAGAAAAGACATCTGTCTTCTAGGCCTTCTTGCATGGAGTCCTGGAACAGAATCTTGACAGTTAATTGTTCAAACAGGCAAAAGGGACTGCTTGAGAATTCCCCACAGATACGTCAAATGTTGAAAGACACCCGATTTAGTTTCCATTCATGAGGGTCTGCCCTGGTCCTTTGAATTGTGCGTTGAAAAAGATGTTATGTACCTACCATAACGTTCCATGTTAGTTGTCTTCATCTCGCCTTCCTTCTTGCTGGTTTAGATCGGAGCTGATCCTCAGCTCCAACTCGGCCATCTTCTATAGCTCGAGAGCTGTTTACTGGCTCGAGGCTACCCCTTATCCCATGATGCCTAGCGCTAGCTACCCAGATCTCATTTGTAATAGCTAACCCCAGACTTAGCCAGAGAACCAACCTTCCCAAGAAACAGGTTGAGCCTACCTATCATGCTCTCTAAATCAGTAGAGGAAACAAACCAGCGAACACTCAGCCAATGAAACCAAAACTCCTCTCGATCCAATAGGACAGGGGGACGGAGGGTGGGACGCAAGAAGGAAGGCGAGATGAAGACAACTAACATGGAACGTTATGGTAGGTACATAACTTCTTTATGTTAAGTTGTCTATCTCGCCTTCGTTCTTGCTGGTTGCGACAGTGTCCCTAGCACCTACAGTCCTGGGTAGCTCATTGGAACAGACTCTTCAGAACAGTGGAACCAAAGTCAGCTCTGCTCCTGGAGACCATATCTAGCTTATAATGAGAAATAAAAGTATGAGGATTTGCCCATGTGGCAGCTGCACAAATAGAATCCATGGGCAACCTAGACTGGAAGGCTACAGAGGTGGCCAAAGCCCTAGTAGAATGACCTTTCAGTTTGATAGGCAACTCTTTGTTTCTCAATTGATAAATGAAGGTAATAATGTGAGACAACCACCTGGATAAGGTCACTTTGGAAACTGGGAGACCTTGTTTGCCTTGTGCATAGGAAAGGAATAGTTGTTCCGACTTCCTTGTATCCTTAGTCCTATGCAAGTAAAAAAGCAACTGTCTGTGGACGTTCAATTGGTGTAATTTGTATTCTGTCTTGTTGGTGTGGTTAGGGAAAAACACAGGAAGGTCTATATATTGGTTTAAATTATTTTCTGAGCAGACTTTCGGAAGGAAAGATGGATTAGTCCTCAGGGCAACCCTGTCCTTATGAAAAACCAAGTATGGAGGACAAACACATAGTGCCTGAAGTTCAGAGATGCGTCTGACTGATGTAATAGCTACCAGAAAGAGTGTTTTCCAAGATAGAAATTTAATTGGGCAGGACGCTGCAGGTTCAAAGGGGGGGCATAATTTGGGAGGTTAGAACCAAATTAAGGTCCCAAGGAGGAGGGGGATATCTCACTGGAGGACTAAGGAGAGTAGTCCCTTTTAGAAAGGCTTTACAGAGCTTATGAGACATGATGTTCGAATTAGACAACCCAACATGAAAGTTAGAAATGGCCGCCAACTGAACCTTGATTGTAGCAGAAGCGGACCCAGAATGAAAGAGTTGTTGTAAGAACTCCAAAATTTCGTGGACTGGGGCTGAAAAGGGATCTATGTTCCTAGCCTCTGCCCAACAAGAAAACGTTTCCATTTACTAGCATAAGTTTTTCTAGTCGTGGACTTATGAGAGGACACAATAATCTCACGCAAGGCCGGGGAAATGCTGGGAAGCCTGGCTAGGGTTGGAAGTGGAGCAACCAAGCTGTGAGCTGGAGTGTTTGGAGGGATTGATGCAACCCGCCTGATTGATGAATCAGTAGGTCTGGAATTGGATCCAAAGTCCAGGGCTGCTCGAGAAGGTAATGATGCAGGAACGGGAAACCATATCTGTCGAGGCCAGTAGGGGGCAATGAGGATCATTTTGCAACCCAACAATACAGCTCTCTGTATGAGCTTCGGTATCAGGGGAAACGGAGGGAAGCCATAAAGAAGTCCCTGAGGCCAATCATGGACTAGAGCGTCTCTGGGAGACTGACCTGGAAGCGGAAGAAGGGAGAAGTAGTTGCTGCATTTGCTGTTGAAGGAGGTGGCAAAATGATCGCAGCAAGGCTGTCCCCATTTGCGGAAGATCAGATCCGCAACTACCTAATTCAGAGACCACTGTTGAGGCATGAAAATCGCTCTGCTGAGCCTGTCCGCTATGACGTTGGACCTCCCAGGGATGTGCATCGCAATCAGAAATCATTGGGAGGAAATCGCCCACTGCCAGAGTCTGAGTGCTTCTCGACATACGGGATAGGAACTGGTTCCGCCCTGCTTGTTGATGTACCATACCACTGACATGTTGTCCGTTTGAATTGCAATGGTCCCAGAAGGAGACAGTCCTGAAGAGCTTGCAATGCTAGGAGCACGGCTCTCATTTCTAAGACGTTTATATGCAGATGGTACTCGTGAGGGTGCCAAGTGCCTTGGACTGTTCTGCAATGATAATGCCCCCCAACCACCCTATCAGGGAGGTGTCTGTGGTCACTGTGGCACCCGGAGGGGGCTGAATGAATGGTCTGCCCTGAGACACTAGTGGGAAGACCATTCACCAGGAAAGGTGCCTTTTGCATGCTTCTGTAATCATGATCATATGAGACATGGGCAGCTGTTGGAAAGACCACTGTGTGAACAGAAGCCACTGAAGGATTCTCATGTGAAAGCGGGCCAGAGGGATTAGAAGAATTGCCGCTGCCATGGAACCCAGAGTTTGAAGAACAAACCTGACTTGGATCCTTTTGCTCTGCATTAACATTTGTACTTGCTGTTGAATTGTAGACAACCTGTCTGGCCGTAGCCTTGCGGATATGTTCCTTGTGTCTTAAGTCTGCTCCTATATAGGTGATAGATTGACAGGGCAACAAGGCAGATTTTTCGAAGTTTATTGTGATGCCTAACAGGGAGCAGATTGTGACTGTGTAGTCCCTGGCTTGCAGAAGTTGATGCCTGGTAGTAGCAGAGAGGAGCCAGTCGTCTAGATATGGAAACACCTGGAATCCCCGAAGTCTCAGGTGAGCCGTGACCACTGCCATACATTTGGTGAACACCCTGGGGGCCGTGGTGAGACCAAAGGGCAGAGCTCTGAACTGGTAATGACTGGCTCCCAGCCGGAAGCAAAGGAATCTCCTGGAGCGCCTGTCCATTTTAATGTGATAGTACGCATCCTGAAGATCTATAGAGCACATCCAATTGTCCTGACCCAGAAAGGGTAGAATGGACTGTAGCGTGACCATCCAAAACTTTGTTCTTTGAACAGACTTGTTTAGTCTGCTGAGATCCAGAATCGGTCTCCAGTCCCCTGTCTTTTTTGGTACCAAAAAGAACCTTGAGTAAGTTCCGGATCCGTGTTGGTCTGCCGGGACTTCCTGGATGACTCTTTTTCCTAGCAGTTTTGAAACTTCTATGATTGCTTGATCCCTTAGATTGGGTGGAACATCTGGAAGGGATTTGCTTGAAGGTAAGGGGTGGTTGAAAGAAGGGAATTTTGTAACCTCTAGATATAACTGACCGTACCCATCTGTCTTGCGTTAATTTTTGCCAGGGTACAGAGATAGTCTTCCCCCGACTGCCTCCAGAGGCGGGCAGCCGGGCAACCCTTCAGAGATGTTGAAAGGGCTTCTCAGGGAAAGATTCTCTGTTGCCCTGGTTCTGCGGACCCTCTCTGCCACGAGGGCTGCGTCTGTTGTTGTTGTTTCCCCCTCTACCCCTGGAGCAAAAATCACTACATGTGTCAGACGAGGCTCCCTGGGATTTTCGGAACCACATTTTACCACTCTTCTGACCCTTGGGGTATGGTCTGGAAGGAGTGGAAAAACAGACTCCCACAGCACAGAGAGTCTTGCCTTCTTGCTCACACCTAGTCAATGTGTCTTTCACCTGTGGTCCAAAAAGAAAGGAACCATCAAAGGGGGTGTTTGGTGAATGACGCTCTAAAGGGTTCCGCAAAATTACACAGCCGCATCCAGGCATGTCTCCTAAGGGCCACACCAGTACCTGCGGCTCTACTTGCACCATTGGCTGCATAGGAAATGAGCCTCATGGAGGAGTTGACTACTGAATTAAGAGTCGCCAACTGGGAAGCCACTTTAGCTTGAACCCCCTCAGCTGATGGATCTTGAAGGGTAACTCCGAGCTCTTTAAGGAGATCCCTCTGAAACTGGGTAAAATGGCATAAGTAGTTCAGTGACCTCATAGAAAAGGTCGCTGAAGCAAGCATTCGCTTCCCATATCTGTCCATATTCCTAGAATCCTTGTTAGGAAGATGGACAGACGAAGAAGTTTCCGCTAACTCCTTTTTTGTGGCTGCTGCTACCACCATGGCATCCACAGGAACACCTTTGGTAAGGAACTGCTTATCATGGGGTGCAGTGATAAACTTCCCAGGTCTCCTCGGGGTTGGTTCCACTGTATCCAGGGCTGACCAAGCCTTTCCAGCCACCACTGACATAAGTGGATCGAAAGGCGGAGAAACCCAGGAGGTGGAAGGTCGGGAACCGAACGCATCCAGGAATACAAACTCATCCTCGGTAGGGGCTAGGGGATTCCAGTTCCCCCTCTATTTATGCATTTCGAGGATGTCTGAAAAGGAAACGTCTTCAGAGGGGGATCTCGGGGACCCTTCCAAGTCATATAAGTCTGTATCAAGAGTGACAGACACAGGGGAGTCAATCTGAATGATCAGGGGAGGCCTCAGAAGAAGAGGAAACACCCAATGGGGAGCCCTGGAGCGCCAGTTCCTCACGCTTGGGGTCTGGAGGAGGAGCAGAGGTTGGCACAGGCACTACAGGGGACGGAGCCGATGGGGCCGATAGTGGAGCTGACTCAGTGGCCAGCACACTCCTCATGACATCGAAGGCGTCCCTGCCATGATGCAGAGAAGGCTCCTGTTCCGAGGAAATCGGAATCCTTCCCCGCATTGAGGGAGACGGCTCCGAGGCCGATGTAGAAGCCGAGCTCACCTGCGCTGAAGCTCCGAGAGGGAGAACGGGGTCGGACAAGGGTCCGATGCCACTCACCTCCTCGGAGCCGACGAGAGAGCCCCGGCGCCCAGATCCCTCGACGGACGGCACCATCGAGAGAATCGGAGCCAATGACGGAACCGAAGGAGAAAGAATTATTGGAGCCGAAGGTTCCACTACTCGAACCCCAACGAACTCCGGCTCTGAGCTCAATGGAGTCGGAAGAGGAACATCGATAGAAGTGGACGAAGCTGACACCTGTTGAGGAGGGCTGGACAACATGTTGGCAAGTGCCTGCGACTTAAGCAACCTACTCACCACTCTCTCCACGTCGTGATCCGAGAGCCTAGAGGATCGAGAGGAGTGAGAAGATCTGTGACTGCGCTCGCTCTGAAGCAGGGGAGACCGAGGTGCCAAATGAATCAATTCTAGAGAGGGGGACCTCAGCCTCTTGTGGCTTCGCGACAGCTCCGAAGTTTCTGATTGAGCCAATGGGGAGATAATCTTATCGGTTCCGGCCGGAACCGAAGTGGGAGGAAGAGTTTGAACCAAAGACGGCTCCGAACTTGGAGCCGACGATTTGGTACCTTTAGGGGATTTCACAGGCTGAGTCTTGGCCGGTGAATCCTGGGGCTTTAAAAGACCCCTGAGAATAAGCTTATTCTTACGCTCCTGCAGAATTCTTGGACTAAATGCATGGCAGATAGAACAAAAGTCCTGCAGGTGCACAGCGTCTAAACAATAGACGCAAGAAGTGTGCCCATCTGTCAGAGACATTTTCTGACAGTATGAGTCACACTTCTTGAACCTAGACACCTTGGATTCTTTAGACATCCTGAAACCAAAAGAAAAACACAACAGCTAACAGTAATATACAGTTTACAGGAAAAAACTCAGTATACTACAGACTAACTAAATATTTTTTTTTTTTTATAAATAGGAAGCCTCTAACTCAAATGGTTGGCCTATAAAAAAGATAGAAGGAAAGCCTCTAACTTAAACGGCTAACCTGACAGAAAAGGATAAGGAGTGGGGAGGGGGAGAACTCTCTAAATTAAACGAGTTCTAAAAAAAAGGGGGGAAGGACTAGTACTACACAGTTAGCTAATACTACAAGTATAAAACTAAAAATTAACAATAACCCCTAGGAAAAATACTATTTTTGTAGAAAAAAGTTCTATAATAAACTTAATACAAGCCTGAGCCAGAAAAACGACACCTCGCAGCTGAAGCAGCAAACGAGATCTGGGTAGCTAGCGCTAGGCATCATGGGATAAGGGGTAGCCTCAAGCCAGTAAACAGCTCTCGAGCTATAAAAGATGGCCGAGTCGGAGCCGAGGATCCCAACGGCTCCGATCCCAACCAGCAAGAACGAAGGCGAGATAGACAACTTAACATGCTATATGCCAAGATAACATGACTAGTCTATAAAGGAGGTATGAACTGTTTTCCTGGCTTGTTGATGTAACACCGGACTGTGGTACTGTGGAAAGAAAATTCCTTGGACAGTTTGGAAAAGAAGGGATGAAAACTCTTAGACATTTCATGGATTAGCTTTCCCCTTTCGTCACAAATTTTAAAATCTATGCAAACTTCCTTAAAACAGTACCAGAGGCCATAGCACTGGAACAAGTATCACTAGAGTCATACACACACTCCAAACAATGATTAGTGACATGAGCAACAGAAGAACCAATATTATTTAAAACTTATTTTCCCCAAAAGAAGAAACTGCAGATAAAACATTCCTCACATTTTCACAATCTGTCAGACAAAGCTTTAGTATACGAGCCTGACAACTCAAACTTCTGAAAACTGAACTTGTACAAATATACATTTTCTTCCTATACCTATTAATAATTTTCCAATCCTTATCAGAAAGAGCAGGACTGAAATTAACTTAAGACTGAGGAAATGTATACATCACATTTGCCCTTTTGGGGGCCACTGGCTGACTTAACAGAAAATTTGCAAGCAGGAACACACACATCCTCGAAAGCTAACATAACAAGAGGAATGGTGTAGACTCTGGAAATTCCTTCAGTAACAACCCATAGTATTTCTTAAGGGACTGAGAAAAATCAGATTTTTCCCACCGAAAACAATGGCACAGTATAGCAACAGTCCCACAGAAAGAGAAACCCTCACAGAGACAACTGGAAACTGAGGTCTCCTCTAAGTCTGAATCAGAAATATGAGGGAAAAAAATGAATGCATCCCTGCATCTTCCTGTTTAGATTCATAATCTTGAATCTCTTCAGGAAAATAATTCCTCTTTCTTTTATCAGAAAGTTCTTTGCAAGACTGATCGACAGCCTGAATTAAAGCCTGAGCCAGACCCAATAAACCACTCCTATCAAAAGAAATTTGAGGAAGAACTGATAAATTGCATGTTTATTTGTTTTTGTTTTGCTTCTTTTTTACAGTAAAATGGGCCAATTGTGTAACTAATGGCAGTAAAGTACAGTTGTGTACACTTACTATAAATGTAGATGTTCAAGTGTATTCACTGTTGCAGTCATTACATTTGGGTAATCTGCTGGCAGGTTGCCCTCAGTCAGCCTGAATTCCAAAGTCTTGGGTCCTGCGTCAGTTGCTGTCTCCTCTTCCATGACGTCAGGTTGTCAGGGGTATAAAACAAGCAGCCAATGCCATTTTCTTTAGTTTTTCTTGGCCAGATGTCTGGTGCCACCAAAAAGGTAGCAAAAAATATATATAAACTATATATACATTCAACAATACAAACTTTACCTTCAGCTACAAGCAAATACACCACATAGGTTGTAGAAGATAGTGAAGGAAAGAGAAACTCCAGAATAAAAGGCGGATGGCGGGCAGGTAACACGGACTGTAACAGTGAATACACTCGAACATCTACATTTATGGTAAATGTACACAACTGTACTATGCTCTTCGTGTTTCACTGTTGCAGTCATTACATTTCAGTAGAATCCCAAAGCTATGGATGGGAGGCTGGAGCTAAACAGCATTAGGGGTGGCTATAAGGCCCTGCAGAACTGCAGTGGCAAAGCCTGACCTGGACTTAGACTAGAGAGGCAAATGATAATGCTCTGTAAAAGTGTGAACAGAACTCCAAGTAGCAGCCTCTAGAATGTCTTTGGTTGGTACTCCTCTGAGAAAGGCTGCTGATGTTGCTGCAGCTCTGGTGGAATGAGACCTAATGCCCTTGTGCACAGGTTTGCCATGGTGTAAGTAGCAGAAACAAATGCAGTGGCTTATCCACTTTGAAATAGTCTGCTTTGAAATAGCCTTTCCTTCTGATCCTGCAGTATATGTCAGTAGTAACTGCTCAGCTTTTCTTAGAGCTTTAGTCCTGCTCAAGTAGAATCTTAGCTGTCTGTGTACGTTCAATGAATGCAGAATCCTCTCCCCCTTGTTCTGCGGATTTGGATAAAAGGTTGGCAGATGAATAGTTTGGTTAAGAGCCACACTGGAAGCCACCTTAGGCATAAATGAAGGATTGGTCCTCAGGGACACCCTGTCAGGGTAAAAAAATAATAAAAGGCTCCACATCCATGAGGGCCTGTAGCTCTGAGACTCTTCTTGCTGAAGTAATTGCCAGGAGCAGAGCTGTTTTCCATGATAAGAACTTTAAGTCTGCAGTAGCAGCTGGTTCAAATGGAGGCAGGGTGAGCTTTTCCAACACATAATTGAGGTCCCATGCAGGAATTGGTGATCTTCTGGGAGGCCTTAAATTTTTGGCCCCTCTAAAATACTACTTTAGTAAAGGATGAGAAAAGATTGGTGGCTCTGTGTTGTAATGAGCCAAGATGGCGGAGGCATGGATTTTTATTGATGAAAAAGATAGGTCTTTGTCAAGCATCTCAGTCAAGTATTGTAAAATCTGAGGAATATCTGGCTCTGCTGTATCAGTTCCTTGTGCTTGGTTCCAAGCACAGCATCTCTTCCATTTATCAGCATAAGATTTCCTAGTACTATGCCTTCTGGCTTCCAAAATGACATCCATCACAACTTTACTGAGAGGTGTTGTTTGAATAATTACATGATCAGCCATGCTGCCAGGTTCAGTGTTTGGAGCTGATTGTGCAGAATTTGATTATTTTGCTGGGACAGTAAGTGAGGTATTTGAGGTAAGTACCAAGCTGGAAAATGAGATATGTTCCTTAGGATTGGGTACCAGTATTGGCGGGGCCAGTCCGGGGCAATTAGTATAATCTTTGGTTTCTCCTGTCTGACTTTTAGTAGTACCTTGGGAAGAAGAGGCAGGGGAGGAAAGGCGTAAACTGATAGGTTTTTCCAACTGAAGGACAGGGCGTCCACTTTCCATGTTTGTCTGTGAAAAGTCCTTGTGCAGCATTTTTTCAGTTGATAATTTTGAGGAGAGGCAAAAAGGGCTATGTCCGGTCTCCCCCATTTCTTTATTATCCTGCTGAAGACTTGTGGATCAAGTTTCCACTCGTGAGGGTCCATAAGGTTTCTGCTTAAATCGTCTGCCAGAGTATTTCGCTTTCCTGGCAGGAATTGAGCTTGAAGATGTACTTGGTAAGTCAAGGCTGTGTCCCACAGGGCCATGGCTAGTCTGCAAAGGGGTTATGATTGCGTGCCCCCTGCTTGTTTATATACCACATCACCGTGGTGTTGTCCATTTTTATCAGTAGCTGTCCTGGACGAAGTAAGTCCTTGAAGGCTGTCAGGGCATTTTGAACAGCTAACATCTCTTTTTGATTGATATGCAGATGCATTTGTTTTGGGGTCCATATGCCATGAATGCATCTTCCCGTCAGGTGGGCCCCCATGCATAATCTGATGCATCTGTTGTTAAGGTTTGGTTGGCAGGGGGTAGAGTGAAAGCCCGTCCCATGTTCTGGTGACATGCCTTTGCCCACCACAGAAACTCCTGTTGTAGGCAGGGAATGAGAGGAATCATTGCTTCCAGACTGTGACAATGCTGACTCCATAAACGTTTTAGGTACCACTGTAGTTTCCTCATATGCAGTCTTGCATATGGAATCAGTAGGATGCAGGATGCCATGAATCCCAAAGCCTGCAGAGTTTGTCTTGCAGATAACTGGGTTTTTGTTGCCATCAGTTTGAAGTAAGTAGTCAGTTGCCTTTGTTTGTCTGGCGTGAGGAAAGCCATCTGGGTAGTTGTATTCAAGCTTGCACCCAGGAATGTTATCTTCTGAGAGGGTACCAGTTTTGACTTCTTTTCGTTTATTGTGTACCCTAGGCATGTTAGAAGCCTTTTCACAAATGCCAGGTGCTGAAAAAGAATATCCTTGTTCTCTGCTTGAATGAGACAGTCGTCCAAGTAAGGATAAATTTGTATACTTTTTTGTCTGCAAAATGCAATTACTGGTGCCAGGCACTTTGTAAAGACCCTGGGCGCAGTAGATAAGCCAAAGGGCAGCACAGAGAATTGGTAATGCATAGAGCCAGCCTTGAAACTGAGGTATCTTCTGCACTTTTACCTTACTGGGATATGCAGGTATGCCTCTTTTAGATCTAATGTCACCAGCCAAGCGTTCTTGCCCAGCATGGGCAGAAGCTGCTGTAATGTTAGCATTTTGAATTTTGGAATGTCCAGGTATGTGTTCAAAATTGTTAAGTCCAGTATTGGGCGCCAGGCCTTGTCTTTTCTGGGTACCAAGAACAGTCTTGAATAAAAACCTTGTCCTTTTTCCTGTTCTGGTACTGGCTGAATAGCCCCCATATCCATGAGGGACATAACCTGTTTCTGTGCCTCTGCCCATTGATTTTTTTGGCAGATCCGGCCAACCGTTTACCATTGGCAGAGAATGGAAGTGGAATCTGCATCCCTGAGATACTATGTTTAGCACCCACTTGTCCTGGGTTATTAACTGCCAATTTTGAGCAAAAAGTGCTCATTTTCCCCCTAAGGGTACTGCCAAAAGGTAAGTGCTTGGTGATGGCAGAGGGAAGTCATTGAGACTGTTTTCTGTAGGGTTGCTCTTTATCTCCTCCAGATTTGGAAGTAGAAGCATCCCATTGCTTTGACCTGTAAGAATTTTGTGCCTGGTATCTAGAACCTTTAGGGTGTCTGGATTTGCCCCTTTGAGCTCTGTTGGACACAGGAAAGGACCAATTTTTTACTGAATCTTGGTGGCTGCACTTGTAAGAAGCCTTTTACAGTTTGCATAGACTTAGCTTTGTCTTCCATTTACTTTAAAACCTCTTCTGTCTTAATACCAGAGTATCATGCTGTAAAGGTGCATCCAGTAATTTACCTTTAACATGATCAGGCAAATTTTGCTCTTTTAGTCAGGCATGCCTCCTAATCACAGATCCAGTAACTGCGGCCCTGCAGGAGGCCTCTAAGGAATCAAAACCACATTGCAAAGTATGCTTTCCAACTTGTTCTGCTGCATGCCATACATCCTGCAATTCTTTATTTTCTGCACATTCAGAAATCAACATCATTTTCTGTTTCAGCAATCCCATAACATGTTGTTGATACTTGAACATATGAAACTGACAGTTTAAGGCCCTAATTGCCAAGGTTGCAGATGTATAAACCCTCTTTCCCCATTTATCCAGTGCCCTTGAATCTCTGTCAGAGGGGGTAGGATTTTTTGCTGTTGAGGCCTTAACCCCCTTTGGACCCTGTGAAATAGTTTCAGGGTCAGCAGCAGGGTTTCTAAATAAAAATTTGTGTGAGTCAGGGACCCTGTAATATCTGCCAGGCTTGCTGGGAGCCAGAGGTAAGGAGTCTGGAGTCAAGCTTCACTCCAAAAACACATCATCCACAATGTTTAAAACAGGAGGTATGGCTAAAGGCCTATGCTGAGGGAGAAGAAGGAAATCCCTGAGCCTCTTTTTTGATTCTGAGAAATCTTGACTCTCCCAGTGAAAATGCTCCCTCAAAGTATGCAACGTTTCTCCAAATGAATAATCCTCAGGAGGTGATGCAGATGGGATAGATTCCTCTGCATCAGAATCCTCATAGGGAGGTATAGATAATTCCTGATCAGAAGAGGAATCAGAAGAAATAGAAACCTGATCTGAAGATTCATAATCAGTGTCTTGCCTAGGCCTCTTATCAGGAGGGGGTTGGGAACCCCTGATCAAGGTAATTAGGTCTTCAGCCATTTTGATCATCTGTTATTTGGGCATAGAGGCCTGTGCACTTGGCTCATGCTTCAGTTTTTTAGATTTAGAAGTTACTTTTGTCTTTGATTTTGAAGTTGGCATCTGTTTTATATAAAAATGTTGAGGCCTGAATACACCTTCAGAAGCTGGTGCCTGCTCAGTGGCTCTGGACCCATCTGAGGAAGAGACATCCGTGGGTACAATACTTTGAGAATCTCCCGGTGTGCCGGACTCCACATGGGTCTCGGTAGGGGCCTGCAACTCGAAAGTAGCAGGTATCAGGGGCTGCGGAAGCGCCTCACTGAGTACCAGCGAACCAGCGACTGACTTAGGAGAAGCTTCGTTGTCGGTTTTGGACCTCGATGGTCTGTCTCTGTCCTTTTCTTTGTGTTTTTTGTGTACTCCGGTAGTCGGATTGCTATCCGACGACATTTCAGGGTAATTAAATCTGTTTCCAAAATATTTTGAGGCAAAAATATACTGACGCTTAATAGTGCGTTGGTTAAATTTAGCACAAAACCGACAGCCAGGAATGTTGTGATCAGGGCCTAGGCAAGGAATACAGTATAAATGAAAATCCTTATGAGGTATTTGCTTCCCACAAGTAATACAATTATTAACTTTTTCTGACATCGGTATGGAGCAAGAAAAAAGTTTCCCCAACGGGGTACTTAGCTTTAGTGAAGACTTCGGCTCTGAAACTAGAACTCAAAAATTTCAGGAGTCGTGTGACCGGCACTTGTGAACTGCTTCTACTTCAGGCACCGACCAGCAAGAAAGACTAAAGAAAATGGTGTCGGCTGCTTGTTTTATACCCCTGACGACCTGACGTCATGGAAGAGGACACAACAACCGACGCAGGACCCAAGACTTTGGAATTCAGGCCGACTGAGGGCAACCTGCCAGCAGATTACCCAAATGTAATAACTGCAACATTGAAACACGAAGAACATCTGCATCCCCAGGGATGGGCACAACATTATGACACAACAGGGAAACCTTTCCTGTTCCCTCTCCCAGGAGAGATGAGTGTGGCTCTCCCTTGGACTTCTAAGATGACTGGACACTGAGTAACAGCTTAATTTTAACTCTCCCAGTGTGGAAAGAAACTCAGATATGACAGCCAGTGAATCTGTCTTTTTGTGTACACTTCAGTTACTGGTTAGTAAGTGCACTTCCTGGATGCTAGCAAAGATGAAATTTAGATATCCTGAAAGAAAGTAAACCACAAAAGATGAGAAGAAAACACTGGCTGTGAAGAATCCTGCAGTTGTTCAAGAAAAGCAATTCAAGCTCCAGTTTTGGTGCAAGACATGACTTTCAGTATTCTAGAGGGAGAAAAAATGTCAAATATGCTCGGAGCTGACTAAAATAAAAGAAACACTGAAAGAGTATATCAACTCAAATAACAAAAGACTGGAAAAAATGGAAGAAGATTTACACAGATATTCAGATGAGCCAATAAAAATTGCAAAAATCAGAGGCCAAAATGAAGAAAAAGATGGATAAGTTGTATGAGAATGCTCAAGATGAAATTTAAAAAAATGGCAGAACTAGAGAACAAATCTTGTATGGAAAATCAAAAGTTATGTAATTACCATAATGATAGATCCATGTTGTCTGTTTCTGTCAGATGGCTTCTCAGTCCAATAATCCACACCCCTAAGTAGGTCTTTTGCTGTTAAGGATTTTCAGCAGAACTTCAGTTTTCAGCTGACCTCAAGAGTTTTGTACCCTGGACAGCAATAGGCATTATGCAGGGACCAGGGAGAGTTTGATTTGTCCTAAGGCAAATCGTGTTGCCTCCAACGGAGCAATCATATCACCTCTACAAGAAAATGCTTTCAAAACACAGGGAGAAGGGGTGGACACCATAAATGTCATGTGATCCAATGAATGAATCTAACTCTGGGCTTGGTAAAGGCCTTGAACAAAACTTGTATTAGTTCTGTGGGAGGCAAAAGATCATGCTGCCCAAGGTTTAAAGCATGTCGTAACCTGAGTATTCTCCCCAGATGCAGAGGCTTAGATTAAGGCACGCCAAGTGAATACTCCTAAAACCATGCAAAAAGTTCGATTTTTTCCAGAGCCAAGTTCCAAAGAGTCATGGCTAGTCTGCACAAGGGGTATGAATGTGTTCCTCCTTGTTTGTTTATGTACCACATTACTGTGGTGTTGTCTGTTTTTATCAGTAATTGTCCTGGATGCAGGAAGTCCTTGAAAGCTGTAATTGCATTTATTACTGCCAGCATTTCTTTTTGATTGATGTGAAGGTGCTTTTCCTTTTGGGACCATCTGCCCTGAATGCACCTGTCCTTCATGTGCTCCCAGGCGTAATCTGAGGCGTCTGTGGTTATGACTTGTTTTGCTTGAGGCTTGCAGAATGGAAGGCCTGTGTTTACTTGACATGCTTGGGCCCACCATAGAAATTCCTTTTGCAAACATGGAATTATTGGTATAATTGTTTCCAAACTGTGACTGTGTTGAGACCATAGATTTTTTAGGTACCATTGAAGTTTCCTCATATGCAGCTTTGCACATGGGATTAGAAGGATGCAAGATGCCATGAATCCCAGCCTGCAGGATTTTCCTTGCAGTAAGCCTGGTACTTTTGCTAGTATTTTGAAGTACTGAGATAGTTGCCCCTGTTTTCTTCGTGAAGATATGCCATCTGGGTGTTTGTGTCCAAGTTGGCACCCAGGAAGGTTATTTTCTGAGATGGTGTTAGCCTTGATTTCTCTTTGTTGATTGTATATCCCAGAGAAAGCAGTAACCGTGTCACATATGCCAGATGATCCAGAAGTATGTGTTTGCTGTCCGCTTGGATCAGGCAGTCGTCCAGATAAGGGTAAATTTGTATCCCTTGAAGTCTGCAGTAGGCAATCACTGATGCCAGGCACTTTGTGAATACTCTGGCAGTAGATAAGCCAAAGGGCAATGCAGAGAATTGATAGTGGATTGAACCTGCAAGAAATCTGAGGTATCTTCTGCAG
The DNA here is from genome assembly GCF_019279795.1 of Protopterus annectens. NCBI lineage: Eukaryota > Metazoa > Chordata > Ceratodontiformes > Protopteridae > Protopterus > Protopterus annectens. Next base: position 320,037,552 of record NC_056732.1, on the reverse strand, counting down.
CTTTGTCTGATTGGGACATGCAGGTATGCCTCCTTGAGGTCCAATGTTACCAGCCAAAACTCCTTGCCCAGCATGGGAAGAAGTTGCTGTAATGTGAGCATCTTGAATTTTGGTACGAGTAGAAATGTGTTTAGGATGGATAAGTCCAAAATGGGTCTCCAGTCGGTTCCTTTCCCTGGTACCAGAAAAAGTCTTGAATAAAAACCTTGACCTTGTTGGTGCGTAGGTACCCTTTGAATAGCTCTCATGTTTATGAGCTTTAAAATTTGCAGTTGTGCCTCTGCCCTTTGATTTTGTGGCAGGTTTGGCATGCCTCTCATTTTTGGAAGAGTGTGAAATTGAAATTTGTAGCCTCTGTTTATAAAGTCCAGTATCCATTTGTCTGTTGTGACAATATGCCAATTGCTTGCAAATAATGCTAGTTTCCCTCCCAAAGGTGCTGCCAGCTGAGACCTGCTTGGCATGGAAATGAGGGAGTCATTGGGTTTGCTTCCTGTATTGTTGTGCACTGTCTTCACCACCTCTTGGTGCTGGAGTTTGCCATTGTCGGCCTCTATATGATCCTTATGATTGCCCTCTGCCCCTTGTGCGTCTGTATCTACCTCTTTGGGGCTTGTCAGTGGCTGGAAAGGACCAGTTTTTTGAAGGCCAATTTCTGCTAAAACGTGGTGGTTGGACCTGTAAGAAAGCTTTGACAGTTTGCATAGATTTGGCTTTTTCTTCCATTTTCCGTAGTATCTCCTCAGCATTAGTACCAAATAGTACATCCTTTTGTAAGGGAGCATCTAGAAGTTTGGCTTTCACATGATCAGGCAAATTTTGTTCCCTAAGCCAGGCATGTCTGTGAATGACTGATCCTGTAGCAGCCGCTCTACTGGAGGCCTCTAGGGCATCATAACCACATTGTAAGGTGTGTTTACCCACTTGCTCTGCACTATGCATCATATCCTGTAACTCTTTTAAATCTGGTTGTTCAGGTTGAGACATTTTGTTCCTTAATTGTGATAACAGGTACTGTTGATATTTAATCATATGAAACTGACAGTTTAAGGCCCTCATGGCTAGGGTGGCCGAGGTATATACCTTTTTACCCCACCTTTCTAAAGATCTGGATTCCCTTTCTGCAGGAAGTGGATTCTTGGCAGTGGAGGCCTTCAATCCCTTGGGGCCTTGTGAAATGGTTTCAGGGTCAGCATTATGGCTTTTGAAGAGAAATTGGTGAGAGCTGGGTACTCTGTAATACCTATCAGGCTTGACTGGTGCAGGAGGCACAGAGTCAGGGTTAAGACAAGCCTCCGAATAGACATCATCCAGTATGTCCAAAACAGGGGGAATAGCCAGAGGTCTGTGTTGAGGTAACCAAAGAAATTCCCTAAGTCTTTTCTTGGAATCTGAAAAGTCTTGGCCTTCCCAATGGAAGTGTTCCCTCAAGGTGTGCAAGGTTTCCCCAAAGGAAAAATCCTCAGGAGGGGATACTGAAGGAATGGACTGTTCTGCATCCGAATCCTCAAAAGGAGAATAAGAGTGTTCCTCTACATCAGAATGTTCTGATAAAATGGATCCCTGATCAGAAGAGGGAGAATCTTCCTCCACTCTGGGTCTCTTGTCAGGAGGGGGATGAGAACCTCTGATAAGTGTAATTAAATCCTCAGCCATTTTTAGCATCTGTTTTTTAGGCATGGGTCCTGACGATGGGCCCTGTGCAACAGGCCTTGTGGGATGCCTGGCTGTTTTGGATTTATTAAAGGCCTTAATTGAAAAAGAAGATGAGGGCCTAAATACACCATGGGTGGAGGTGGATCTGTCCACATTAGTTGCCTCTACATTAGCAGGGGCTTCGGTAGTAGTCTGGGAAAGGGCCGAGGACCCAGCGGTCTCGGGTACAGAAGACACCGCCAAAGGAGTGTCGTCGGTAGTCAGGGACTGCAAAGGCGTCTCGCTGAGAACCGGACCACGTGTAGCCTGTTTTGGCATGGTGTCGGCGGGGACCGTGCCTCGCGATGTCGGTCCTTTTCCTTGCGTTTTTGGACAAAGCGGTAGTCGGTGTCCGGCGACATTTTATAATCAAAGCTTTACCAAAGTAGTGTTGGGCGAACTCCGCCAACGCTTAATAGTGCGTTTATTGAAGGTAGCAGCGACAGCCCGAGCGTGTGGTCTGGGCCCAAACAAGGTATGCAGAGGAATGGAAATCCTTATGCGGTATTTGCTTCCCACAAGAAATACAATTATTAACTTTTCTGACATCGGACTGAGGCAAGAAAAGTTTCAACGGGTACTTAGCTTTAATGAAGACTTGGTTTCCAATTTTTTCGTATTCAGGAGCTGGCCGACCGGCACTTGCGAACTGCTTCTGCTTCGCACCGCGCGGCAAAAAGACTGAAGAACATGGCGTCGGCTGTGTCTTATATACTCTGGCCTTCCTGGCGTCAGAAGAGTAGCGGCGACAACCGACGCCGGACCAAGACTTTGGAATTTGGCCGACCGAGGGACCGCCTGACGGCTGAAAACCCATCTGTGATTACTGCAGCTGTATGCACAATGAACATCCCCTGATCAAGGTAATTTGGTCTTCAGCCATTTTGATCATCTGTTATTTGGGCATAGAGGCCTGTGCACTTGGCTCATGCTTCAGTTTTTTAGATTTAGAAGTTACTTTTGTCTTTGATTTTGAAGTTGGCATCTGTTTTATATAAAAATGTTGAGGCCTGAATACACCTTCAGAAGCTGGTGCCTGCTCAGTGGCTCTGGACCCATCCGAGGAAGAGACATCCGTGGGGACAATACTTTGAGAATCTCCCGGTGTGCCGGACTCCACATGGGTCTCGGTAGGGGCCTGCGACTCGAAAGTAGCAGGTATCAGGGGCTGCAAAAGCACCTCACTGAGTACCAGCGAACCGGCGACTGGCTTAGGAGAAGCTTCGTTGTCGGTTTTGGACCTCAATGGTCTGTCTCTGTCCTTTTCTTTGCGTTTTTTGTATACTCCGGTAGTCGGATTGCTATCCGACGACATTTCAGGGTAATTAAATCTGTTTCCAAAATATTTTGAGGCAAAAATATACCGACGCTTAATAGTGCGTTGGTTAAATTTAGCACAAAACCGACAGCCAGGAATGTTGTGATCAGGGCCTAGGCAAGGAATACAGTATAAATGAAAATCCTTATGAGGTATTTGCTTCCCACAAGTAATACAATTATTAACTTTTTCTGACATCGGTATGGAGCAAGAAAAAAGTTTCCCCAACGGGGTACTTAGCTTTAGTGAAGACTTCAGCTCTGAAACTAGAACTCGAAAATTTCAGGAGTCGGCTGACCGGCACTTGTGAACTGCTTCTACTTCAGGCACCGACCAGCAAGAAAGACTAAAGAAAATGGCGTCGGCTGCTTGCTTTATACCCCTGACGACCTGACGTCATGGAAGAGGACACAACAACCGATGCAGGACCCAAGACTTTGGAATTCAGGCCGACTGAGGGCAACCTGCCAGCAGATTACCCAAATGTAATAACTGCAAGAGTGAAACACGAAGAACATCTGCATCCCCAGGGATGGGCACAACATTCTGACACAACAGGGAAACCTTTCCTGTTCCCTCTCCCAGGAGAGATGAGTGTGGCTCTCCCTTGGACTTCTAAGATGACTGGACACTGAGTAACAGCTTAATTTTAACTCTCCCAGTATGGAAAGAAACTCAGATATGACAGCCAGTGAATCTGTCTTTTTGTGTACACTTCAGTTACTGGTTAGTAAGTGCACTTCCTGGATGCCAGCAAAGATGAAATTTAGATATCCTGAAAGAAAGTCAACCACAAAAGATGAGAAGAAAACACTGGCTGTGAAGAATCCTGCAGTTGTTCAAGAAAAGCAATTCAAGCTCCAGTTTTGGTGCAAGACATGACTTTCAGTATTCTAGAGGGAGAAAAAATGTCAAATATGCTCGGAGCTGACTAAAATAAAAGAAACACTGAAAGAGTATATCAACTCAAATAACAAAAGACTGGAAAAAATGGAAGAAGATTTACACAGATATTCAGATGAGCCAATAAAAATTGCAAAAATCAGAGGCCAAAATGAAGAAAAAGATGGATAAGTAGTATGAGAATGCTCAAGATGAAATTTTAAAAAATGGCAGAATTAGAGAACAAATCTTGTATGGAAAATCAAAAGTTATGTAATTACCATAATGATAGATCCATGTTGTCTGTTTCTGTCTGGTTCAAACTGGGGTTCTTCAGATCCATCTCGGATCCAACACTGGTCAATTCCAAAGTCTTTGACTTGCTTGCCTCGGCCTCCCTTACCCAGAACTTCCGGCTAGTCACTCTGATCCTCAGATCAAGTTTGACCCATGGCGACCACTACTTATCTATATATCTATCTATATATAATTATTTATATTTATAGATACAGCTCAAATACATGCACACACACACACGAAGACACATACTAAAACAAGTTCCTAACCAAGGAAAATGCAGAACTCCACAAGTAAGAAACAGGTAACCTCCACTGTTCGGTCATCACAGAAGGAAAGGCTCACCATACTGAAACAGACAACACAGTTCTATCCCTATTGTTAAGTACACAACTTTTGTATCCGATGTTGTCTGCCCTGTCTGGTTTCAACCTGTGGGACACAGACCCCAGCCATAACAAATTCCTCAGGAGGAAATAAGGAAGGATATTTCATACACAGCAGAATCAAAGGAAGTTCTGGATCTAGACTGAATATCCAGCTTATAATGGGACACAAACGTCTGGTGGACCAGTCAAGAAGCAGCTGCACAAACTTCATCCACAGACAGTCTAGAAAAAAAAGCTGTAGAAGTAGCCAAAGCCCTTGTCAAATGATCCGTAGGCTTGAGTGGAAGGATCTTGCCTTTCAAAAAAATATTAAGAAATACAATCTGATAGCCACTTGGATAAAGTCTCTTTGGACACAAGGGAAGCCCAGCCTGAAATTTAAAAAGGAGACAAATATTTTTTTCTGAAACCTTTTATACAGTACAAACAAAATCTCAATTACCTATGTACGTCCAAACAATGCAAAAGGTATTCTCCTTTACTGGAGAAATTGGGAAAACAATAGGAGAGGAATAGAACTGTTAACTTTAATCTCAAAAGCTGCCTTTGGCAGAAAAGAAGGGTTTGCAACGAAAAGAAACCCTATCATTGTGGAACACTAAATAAGACGGCAAAGGATCAAGAGCTTGCAACTCCCAAACCCTCCTAACAGAAGTAACTGCTACCAAAAACAAACTTTTCTAACATAACAAGTTCAAGTCAGAAGAAGCTGAATGTTCAAATGGAGGACCTGCAAGGACTTGTAACACAAAAGGCAAATCCCAGGGAGGTACTGTATCCCAAAATGAGAGTTGCAACAAAAAAGTACCCTTGAGGAATACCTTGGAAATTTTGAGGTAAGTCAAGGGCACATTATCCCTGCCAACAAGAAAATTAGAAATAACTGCCAACTGCATTTTAATCGTAGAAAAACTGGAACTTGACTGAAACAACTCAGCAAGAAAATCCAAAATGGATTCCAAAAGGGAGAAGAAAGGGTTAAGTCCCCGAGATTCTGCCCAAATAATGAACCTTCACCATTTACTGGAATATACCTTCCTAGCAGGCTTTTTGAGAAGATGACAAAATGTGAATAGCAGCCTGCAAAAGTGAACCCTGCAATTAACTTGAGGGACTGCAGGTTGGGGGGGTCCAGACCTGCTGGATGAGAAATGAAATCTGGAATGGGATCAAGTACCCAAGGGGGGTAATTGAGAAGAGCCCAAGGAAGGGAAACCACAGCTGACAAGGCCAAATAAGAGCTAAGAGGATCACAGTTGCTCTGCAGCAGGCTTCCTTCTAAAGAAACTTTACCATCAGAGGAAAGTACAGTTGTGTACGCTTACCATAAATGTAGATGTGTGAGTGTATTCACTGTTACAGTCATCATATTTGGGTTATCTACCTGCAGGTAGCCTCAGCTGGCCTGAATATCAGAGTCTTGAGATTTCTGCTTCGGATGCTGTCGCTTCTTCCATGACGTCAGGTCGGGAGGGATATAAAACATGCAGCCAACGCCATTACATCAGGTTTTTCTTGCCCCAGATGTTGGGTTCCCCCACAATAGCAAGCAATTACATGGTATGGAACACCCCCAGCAAAAAGCAAATACACATGATATAAAGTATGCCAAATAAAAAAGACAGATAAAAGTAAAGAGAAGTCGGGGCTGGAGGGTGGGTAACCAGGACTGCAACGGTGAATACACTCGAACATCAACATTTATGGTAAGTGTACACAACTGTACTATGTTCTTCATGTTTCACTGTTGCAGTCATCACATTTGGGTTGATTCCCAAAGCTAAGGAAGGGTGGAGGCAGTTAAGGAGCATTAGTGCTTGCAATGAGGCCCTGTAAGACTGCTGTGGCAAATCCAGCTCTGGATTTAGAAAAGATAGGCAAGTGGTAATGCATGGTGAAAGTATGTACAGAACTCCAGGTTGCAGCTTCCAGAATGTCTCTGGTAGGGACTCCTCTAAGAAAAGCAGTAGAGGTAGATGCAGCCCTGGTGGAATGTGTTTTTATCCCCTGTGGGGTAGGTTTACCATGGTGCTTGTAGCATAAATGGATGCAATGAGCTATCCACTTGGAAATGGTTTGCTTTGAAATGGCCTTCCCCTCTGCCCCTGTAGCAAAGCTGATTGGCAGCTGGTCAGATTTTCTGAGAGGCTTAGTCCTGTCCAGATAGAATCTAAGCTGTCTGTGCACATCCAGGGAATGCAACATCCTTTCCCCTTTATTCTGGGGATTAGGGAAAAAAGTTGTTAAATGAATGGACTGGTTCAGAGCCACACTAGATACCACCTTGGGCATAAATGATGGATTAGTCCTGAGAGAAACCCTGGCCGCATGGAAGATAATAAAGGGTTACACTGCCATAAGGGCCTGCAGTCCAGACACTCTTCTTGCAGAAGTGATAGCAAGAAGTAAAGCTGTTTTCCAAGAAAGAAATTTCAACTATGTTGTAGCAGCTGGTTCAAAGGGGGGAAGAGTAAGTTTCTCCAACACAAAGTTTAGGTCCCAGGCTGGAGTGGGAGCTCTCCTGGGGGGGCTTTAAATTTTGGCCCCTCTAACAAATTGGTTTAGCAGTGGAAGAGAGAAGAGGGGGGGTTCGGTATTATAATGTCTTGATATGGCTGAGGCATGAATCTTAACTGACAAGAAAGATAGGCCCTTGTGAAGCATTTCTGTTAAATAATCTAGAATATGAGGTAAGCTGGGCACTGTTGTACCCATCCCTTGACAGTGGCTCCAGGAACGGTATCTTTTCCACTTTTCTGAATAGGATTTTCTAGTACTAGGCCTCCTTGCCTCAAGAATGACATCCAGCACCGGCTTACTGAGGGTTGCTAGCGGTGAGCTCAGGGGATTAGCCAGGCTACAAGGTTCAGGGTTTGAAGCTGAGGGTGCAGAATCTGGCCCGCCCACTAGGACAGCAGGGAAGGAGTCTGAGGCAGGTGCCATGGTTGAAGCACTGTCAGACTGAGCAAAAGGGGGTACCAGTGCTGGAGTGGTCAGTCCAATGCAATCAAAACTGTCCTTGGCTTGTCCTGTTTGATCTTTAGCAGGACCTTCGAGAGGAGAGGCAGAAGGGGGAAGGCATAAACTGAGAGGCCTTCCCAAGTAAAGGACAGGGCATCCACTTTCCAAGCTTGACAGTGGGGAGTTCTGGTGTAGTACTTTTTCAATTGGTGGTTCTGAGGGGAGGAAAACAGGTCTACCGCTGGAGTCCACCATTTGTTCCTCAAGAGCTTGAATACTTTGGGTTCCAGTTTCCATTCGTATGGGTCCATGAGATTTCTGCTTAAGTTGTCTCACAGTGAATTTAGTTTGCCTAGCAGGAACTGAGCTTGAAGATTCACTTGGTTGCTCAAGGCTGTGTTCCACAGAGCCATGGCTAGTCTGCAGAGTGGGAAGAAATGGGTTCCCCCCTCTGCTTGTTTTTGTACCACATAACTGTGGTGTTGTCTGTCTTTACCAATAGTTGTCCTGGAAGAATAAGATCTTTGAAAGCTATCAGAGCATTCTGTACAGCTAACATTTCTTTTTGATTGATATGCAGGTGCATCTGTATTAGGTTCCATTTGCCCTGAATGCACTGCCCTGCCATGTGAGCCCCCCATGCATAGTCTGATGAGTCTGTTGTTAGGGTTTGGACGGCAGGGGCTAGAGTGAAAGGGAGTCCCTTGTTGAGGTTGCAGGCCTCTGCCCACCAAAGGAACTCTGCCCTTAGGCAAGGGATGATAGGAATCATTGTTTCCAGGTCCTGAGAATGCTGACACCATAGACTTTTTAGATACCATTGAAGTTTCCTCATATGCAGTCTTGCATATGGAATTAACAGAATGGAAGAGGCCATGAACCCCAGGGCTTGCAGGATTTTCCTTCAGGATAGCTGGGTCTTTGTGGCCAGTAGGTTGAAGTAGGTTGTCAAATAAACTTGTTTCTCTGGAGTGAGGAATGCCATCTGGGAAGTTGTGTTCAAGCTTGCTCCCAGGAATACAACCTGATGGCAGGGTAATAGGTGTGATTTCTTCTCGTTGATGGTGCATCCCAGTGAAGTTAGAAGTCTCTTTACAAATGCCAGGTGCTGTAATAGCAAGTCTTGACTTTCTGCCTAAATCAGCCAATCGCCCAAATACGGGTAAATCTGAATAATTCTCTGCCTGCAAAATACAATGGCTGGAGCTAGGCACTCTGTGAATACCATGGGCGCAGTAGATAAGCCACAGGGAAGTGCATAGAACTGATAGTGCATGGAGCCTGCCCTGAACCATAGGTATTTCCTGCAAAACTCCCTTACTGGGATGTGCAGATAAGCTTCTTTTAGGTCTAGGGTTGCCAGCCGGGCATCCTTGGCTAGCATAGGAAGAAGGTATTGGAAGAGTTAGCATTTTGAACTTTGGAACCACCAGAAAGGTGTTGAGGATAGACAGGTCCAGGATACAACACCAGGAGTTTTCTTTTCTGGGAACCAGGAACAGTCTTGAATAGAAACCTTGCCCCCTTTGTTCTGCTGGGACAGGCTGAATAGCCTTGATGCTGAGGAGAGTGAGAACTTGTTTTTGGGCCTCAGTCCACTGGTTTGGGGGGAGGTCTGGCGATCCACTTGATGATGGGAGAAAGTGGAAGTGGAATCTGTATCCTAGGGAAACCATGTTTAAAACAAATTTGCCTTGGGTAATGAATTCCCAGTTTTTTGCATGCAGGGCGAGCTTTCCTGTTAAAGGTGCAAGTAGTTGAGCAAGGCATGGAGGAGTTAAGGATAAGCCATTGTGCAATTTTCCCATAGGGGGGTGGCTTACTACTCCCTGCTTTGGATGTGTGAGCACCCCACTGCTTAGATCTGTGCATAGCCCGAGACCGAAGTTTTGGTGGTCTGCTGCTCCTGGGTTTGGACTGAGAAGGCCTGGAAGGGACTGGAAAGGATCAGTTCTTTGAAGGCCAGTGCTTACTGAATCCAGGTGGCTGCACTTGTAAGAAATCTTTAACGCTTTGCATAGATTTAGCTTTTTCCTCCATTCTTTTGAGGAGTTCTTCTACTTTGTTGCAAAAAAAGCGGTCTTGGTTTAAGGGTGCATCCAGTAATTTAGCTTTAACATGATCTGGCAAGTGTTGTTCCTTAAGCCAAACATGCCTTCTAAGTACAGACCCAGTGACAGCAGCCCTGCAAGATGCCTCTAAAGCATCAAAACCATACTGCAAAGTATGTTTACAAACTTGGTCAGCAGAATGCATTAACTCTTGTAAATATTTGTGTTCAGCACAGCCAGGAATCAACATAATTTTCGGTTTAAGTAGTCATATAATATGTTGCTGACACTTTAACATAGGAAAGTGGCAATTTAAAGCCCTAATGGCAAGAGTAGCAGAGGTACGTACCTTCTTACCCCACCTGTCTAAAGCCCTAGAATCCCTGTTAGAAGGGGTAGGATTTTTGGCAGTAGTAGCCTTAATGCTTTTAGGTCCTTGGGAAATGGTCTCTGGATCAGCAGTAGGATTCTTGAAGAGAAATTTGTGAGAGTCAGGAAGTCTATAGTACCTGTCAGGTTTCGTGGGAGCTGGAGTACAAGTGTCTGGGGTAAGGCTGGATTCCAGGAAAACATCATTTACAAGCTCCAGAACAGGAGGGATAGTTGGAGGCCTGTGCTGAGGCAGGTTTAAGAATTCCCTAAGTCTCTTTTTGTACTGTGAATAGTCCTGGCTTTCCCAGCAGAAATGTCCCCTAAGGGTATGCAACGTTTCATCAAAAGAAAAATCCTCTGGAGGGGAAACAGAGGGAATGGAATCCTCTGCATCAGAATCCTCATAAGTAGATAAGGGTAAATCCTGGTGCTCAGAAGGAATAGAGATATCAGATTCCTGATCAGAAGAATCAGAAGAAAAATCAATTCTAGGTCTCTTATTAAGGGAAGGCTGGCTTCCTCTAATTAAGGTAATAAGGTCTTCAGCCATTCTAATCATTTGTTTTTGAGGCATGTAGGCCTGAGAATGCGTTTTGGACATCAGTTTTCTAGGCGTAGTGCGAGCTTTAGACCAGAGGAATTCAGTATTTTAAGCTTGAAATGAAGTCGTTGGTTTAATATGAAAATCCATAGGCCTGAATACACCCTCAGA